>NC_136492.1:10701302-10816302 GCF_053919585.1 Euprymna scolopes | reverse complement strand
GAAGGCCAGAGGAATAGTTGGCCGAAACGTCGTGAAAAACAACAATCAATAAAGATGAAAACAAGAACTAATAAAGATGAAAATAATAGTTCGAAATAAAAATAAATTGATATATATATAATGCTCATCTAAAAAATGAATTTCAGTTAAGGAATAATATATATATATATATATATATATATATATATATATATATATATATATATATATATATATATATATTTCGATTGTTTTTGCAGTTTAGAACACGTTCCCTTTTGGAAGCGTATACACGCACTAAACCGAAATAGAAGTATACCTTTTTAGGCGGCAAAAGTACTCCTCTAACGGAATGGAGATCGCACATCTCCAAGCATCTTTACGAAGATTAAATTGAAAATTGCATGTTACTAAATTTCATGCCTAAAACCGATATTTTAATTTTAATATAAAATCCATTACAGGGGAGAAATGTGTCCTTTTTTATCTTGCCTTCAAAATATCATACCCTGAGGATACAGTTAGAGAAAGACAGCTTTATAAATGGTGTATATAATAAATTATTTGTGTTTGATGAATTACCATGTACTCACTTGTAACAGGTTTAAGAATCAATATAGCTCTCATCTCTTTCTTTAAGTGATGTGACACTAACTGTATTCATTCCATTAATCTTACCCTAAAGCTCGGAACTGACTGGACTATAGTTTATCAGATGAGCATTTCATTCAGAGTTGTCTGTTCGAAAAAGATAATTTAATTTTTTATTACATTGTAACCACAAACAAGGCACGTTGCCACTTTGATTTAGGAGACTACTAACAGGGGCATAAGAATCAGGGGCACTATGTGGGGAGTTGGGCAGCAAGATGTCTGTTCACGTTACACTTGAACTTCTGCATGTCAGTACAGTAAGGGAAGCAGGGACCCGGAAGGGAATTCCAAAGTCTAGTGGGTCTGGGGAAGAAACTACTGGACTAGATGGCTCTCTTACATCTAGGGATCTCAACTGTGAAGGGGGGATTTAGCTGCTTGTCAGGTTTGTCGGGGGTATATACGTCGAGGGGTACAATGGCTTGAAGTTTGTCGGAGTATTCACCGTTAAAGTACTTGTAAAACAGGCAGAGGGATGCTACATTTCGTCGATGGGTCAGAGGATGAATCTTAGCTGGCAGTTCAGGACCTATTAGGTTGGCGACTCTCTTTTGAACCTTGTCTAGGAGTGAGAGACTAGTAGCAGATGCACCAGCCAAAATATGACAACAATACTACATACCTGGCCGAATGGTGGCCTTATAGAGTTACAGGATACTTTCGGCGTTAGTAATTTTCTAGCACGGTAGAGAGAATCTACTTTTTTCGCAGCGGTCCTGTCAATGCTCTCGATGTAATTTGTCCAACTCATGTTTACTGTGATTGTTAATTACTGCAAGTTTTGTATTTATTATTGTAAATCTAATTTTCTATTGATTATTATATTGTGCCGAGTATATAGTAAAAAATAAACGGGGGTTTAAACGATATAACTTGAGTACAATCAGCTAGAATCGAAAGTTAAACATATCGATTCTTATTTTAGTCATTTATGTTTGAGATATCGTCAAACGCATGAGAAATACTTAAAAATAAATGAACTATCTCTGAAAATAATAGAATTAAATATAATTCCTTTTTTTAAACAGTTGAGGCTTGCATTCTGGAGTCGGCGGACGCAACACAGCATGCGTCTGCTTTCAACAGGTCTTTATAAAAATATGTCCTTCATTGTTAAATCTTAAATAAATTATATATATATATATATATATATATATATATATATATAATGTTTATAAAAATGCATTTTTCGCTATTTTTGTATAAGCGTTAAATTTCAGCATGCCATTAATGCCGACGATAAAGAATAAATAAAAGTTCGTCGACGCTTGTTTTCCGGCGTGAATTTTAAGCGTTTTTTATACTATTCGTATGAGTACGAATAAACATCACTAATGATTTGTTTGAGACAACTGTATACATTGCACGTCAATTGTGTGTATGGATGTCTGCCAAATATTTTCTGTCCTGGATATGATCTAAAACTATATCCGCTGGTGAGACCCCACCTTCCGGGCCTTGGGGAGTGTGGAGCCAGCCTTTAATTGCCATTGCTCCCATGTCCACTCTGACCCGGAGTGGTAGTACCTGTTAGGGTCCCAACTCTGGGATAAATAGAATCCGACTTAAAAAAACAAATATACTCTATTAAAAATCGTTCCTCAAAATAACTAGATTCGGCATTAAATAACCTGAAAATGTTGATACGCCGTAAAACAAAAACAACCAACCAGAAGAATAATGCAAATAATAACACATATTGTTATACAGCAGAACTCTGGGACATGGTTGCCCTAGAATACGTTTTTTTTTCGGTTACGATGTGGAACACGATGTTTTTCCGACCTTTGGTTACGGTATTTATCGCGCTTTGCAGTGTTATTTATAATGTTATTTGATTATATGCATACATATAGGCACCGCCAAAATTGGGGGGGCAGGTCAGTACTTTTTGACGGACCGTCTTTTTAAAAATCTACCAAAAATCAGGTAATTATCCGATCAATACGAAATTTTCAGCGATTATTAGGAGAAGAATGAACTTTATAACAGTCTACTTATTTTTCATAAACGATATTTATATATATATTTTTTTTTGCTTACAAAACCCCCCCTTGTTTTGAAGTGGGAACAAATATGCTTAAAATAATCATCTGAAACTGAACAAAACATATTGTGTTGTTGTAAGGGATAGAATTATAGATTAAAAAAAAAAAAAAAAAAAAATTGTTTGCATACCTTATTTTGACGTCTGAATATCAGAACTTCGATTGTGTTTAATTATCCCGCTTTTGAGTTTTGAAGTGTGAAATTCGGTGAATATGTTAAGTAAAATAATTAATTTAAGTTAAGCAAAACAAAAAAAAAATTTTTTTAATATTTATACGAAAAAAGCCATTTTAAAATTTTTGATAAATAAATTAACAATTTTTTTTTAGCGAGCCGAATAATGCATGACCATTATTAAACAGGGCATGCTTTGAATAATTGATATAAAAAAAAAAAATTCGATAAATGTTGTGCCCTTTGTGTTAAAAATAGCATCATTTTTTTCGATCCCGTTTGAAAACGTTTGCCGCCTTTCGACTACGGTGGACCAAACGCGCTGAAATAATTTTTTTTTATTCTGCTTTAAATTGCTCCCCCCCATTTTGGGGAGTCTGGCCCCCACACACATATACATTAAAAACCAAACTCATACAAATGGTCACCCATCTAGTACTGGCCAGCCTCAGCTTTATAATACATTGAAATTTTCGTCACTGAAAAATAAGTTTTTTTGGCCTGTTTGGTCTTCCATAGTTTTCTTCTTATAATCCGCAAACGTAAACAGAGTCGATCTCGACTCTACATGAACGCGAAATATCTGGTTACCTATATGAATAAGTGGAATTATTTGAAATTCAGGTACTTATATTATAATATTTTTGCATATTCTCTTAGAAAATCATCCTAAATCTTAGTTAGACAATAAATAAATAAATTAATTATTTCAAAAACCTTTTTTTTTAAATATTTAAGTACGTTTTTTGTGCAAGACAAAAAATGTCAATTGTTAACTTTTTGGGAAAATTTAACATTTAAAATTTAATTAAAAATAGTAGAAAAAGTTTTACATTATTCTGTTTTCTATATGATAAAAGTCAGGGTTTTATCTTTCTGGAAAAAAAAAAAGTTACTCAGAAATAATGGATTTTAATAAATGTAATTTAGTTTTAAAAAACAACAACAACTTCATTTTGCGGCCATTTTTGGCGGTGCCTACATACATACTATATGCAATACAGTATTTTGTTACTGACTTTAATGCTGTCTCCTTAGGTTCTACTGTTTTATAAATAAAATAACGTACTCCTGCATTGTCTAAGCCAGTTTAATTGATTTAAAGGATTTTACTGATTAAACTGAGTATAATTTTAATGCTTGCCACACCAAGAGTGTTTATTGTATTTTACTGTAAATTGTGTTTTTACGAACGAATTCACTTGTCACTAGTCTATGTTGGCTTGAATTGACCAACCCTGGCCCTTTTCAAGAAGGTCACAAAATAAAAACACATTGTTCTTATTCTGAAAATGGGATTGGTTGTTTTATTAATTAATTAAGCCCTTGTAATTACTTAATTGATCGCTGAATTTACCAACACAAACTTTTTACTTATCGACACAAACATTAGTTCTTTTATTCTACCATGAAGGTATGTCTACATGTTGGAATGCGTGTCCAGCTAAAAATAAAAAGTTCACATGATATCATAAAGCTGACGCACTTATTGCCTCGTGAAACAATAAAAAAGACAGATACCGTATATCTATACTATTAGGTTGGTGCAAAAATTATATCATTTTTTTATATAGGGTATCCGAAAAGAAGCTGAATTGATCAAATATAAGACAGAGCAATAGAAGCATCAAACTAGTGAAAAAAAATTGCAGGGCATCTTGATTAACCCTGCTAAAGTCATGACGAGTCGTCACACCATCAAGTAGTCGATATTTACTGTAGAGAGGTACTTTCAGTTGTATTTAAATTTCAAATCCGTCAGCTTCTCTTGGGGCACCCTATATATTTATATTAAAATTAGTTTTGTTTTTTTAACTCAACGGGGTTTAATGACATGCCGAAAAAAGCGGAGAGCACACGCAATACATAGAAAACCCAAATGGTCCTATATTTAGTAATGACCGGGTTCAACGTTGCTTACCTTGCACTAGGAACCGGTGTGTCAACGTGATTATGCCGTATAATAAAACCTCAAATAAAAGGAGGGCATGTATACCAAACAAATTGAAAGTGTACATGTGCCCGAACTATAGAAAAAATGGGTTTTTTTTTTTTTTTTTTTTTTTTTTTTTTTTACACAGTGATCACCACTTATCAAGGCCCGGAAGCCACTCAGGGATAAGGGTTATTGTAAGTACATCACGTTAGTGAGGAGATTTTATGAAGTGTTTAATTAGGGGGGCGGTTCATTAGGAATTTGTTAACATTAGACTTGAAGACATCCAAGTTGTAGTCCGGAGGGAAGCAGGCAGACGGAACAGAGTTCCACAGGCGTGCAGTTCTAAGAAAGAAGCTTTGCTCATGAAATCCGCGTTTTGATTTAGGCACAGATATAGAGTGGGGGAAATTTTTCACAGTGGATTCAGCTAGACGGGTGTTTTTCGTGAAAGATTGGCGAGGGGGGACCAGGGATTGGATTTCAGACGAGCACCTGCCATGAAAATAACGATAAAACAAGGATAGGCTCGCAACGTCTCTTCTGTGGGAGAGGGGTTGCAGGGTAGAGAAAAGGGCATCCCCCACTAAACCACGAAGTCTATTTTGTACTCTGTCAAGGCATGATAGGCTGTTTTTGGCAGCTCCTGCCCAGATATGGCAACAGTATTCCATCCTTGGCCGTACTTGGCTTTTATATAGATAGAGAATTGCATCAGTAGTGAGATATCTTCTGGAGCGGTAGAAGGATCCCACCATCTTTCCTGCGACCTTGGCCACAGACTTGATGTACGTGTTCCATTTCAGATCAGGAGTAAAGGTCAAACCCAGAAGCTTGTCAAAACACGGGGCCTCACCCAGACGAGAGCCATCCATCACAATTGATGCCAGCTGGGGATCAGAGCGTTGATGATGTAAGGATAGGAGTTTGGTTTTGGATGCATTAAAGGTAACTAGCCACATCTTCCCCCACTGAACCACGCGCTCGAGATCAGAGGAGAGAGAATCCGAGAGAACTTTGTCATTTACAGCCTTTGATGTGTTGCCGTAGATCGTCGTGTCATCAGTGTTTTATCATATGTTTAACCCTCTATCTTTTTTAGGATAAGATGAGGCATTTTTGGGTGACGTTTTATTAGATATTAGGGATTTCGGCATTGTGGTCGTAAAATACGTCGAAATAGATTTTAATTCATGCACACCCGACATTTATTATTACACAGCCAATTCTCTCTCTAATATTATAAATATATTATATTGTTTTCCAAAGTGTTAATACACATGACAGGTGCCATTAAATAAATACGACACCAAACATTTAGAAATCTAGCATCGTTCCATGCCGTTTGAAATATTGATTGATAAACAAGAAGGATTTATAGTAAAATGTCTTCAACTTATAAATAAATTTATGCATTCACAAGAGTAACATATATTATATCGGAGAGATGAAATGAAAATGTTGCATTATTAATTGCCGACAAATTTCTCGGTGCGTTATGCTTCGATCTAAACGTTACAATTATGTGACGGAATTTAAGCAGTATCGAGAATTGTTAAGACTAAACGAATGACTCTTTGAAGGTATATAGAGTTTTATATAAAGAGCTCTCTGATTAACACAGAATCTTTTACAACCGCTATCTCTCCCCCTCTCTTATATATATATATATATATATATATATATATATATATATATATATGGATTTTCAGAATGTGAGAGATTGTATATAATAAATTCCACAGCCAATTGTGGAATTTATTATATATATATATATATATATATATATATATATATATATATATATATATATATATATATATATGACTGTGAAGGTGTACTGCCGGTAGGCAGTATTCTTTGTGCCATAATTGATTTGGCACACAGGAACTCTCACAAAGGATACCCATTGTTTCTCGCTACTGAATGAAAATTATAAACCACGCTTTGTGTACGATTACTAGTTCTTGTTAATGCTAATTTTATGTGATAAGGAATTTAAGAATTTATCGGTTAAATAGATTAACAGACACACGTACATACATCTACTGATTTTTTTTTTTTTTAGTTTTTATCAGAAAGAATGAAGTCGCCATCTATTATTTTGAAATCGTTTTCCAGGGGAGCATAAATCTCGAAATCAATGCAATATTTTGAATAACAATTGAAAGTAAAGACACACACACACACACACACACACATATACATATATATATATATATATATATATATATATATATATATATATATATATATATGCATACATGCACATAACCGCCTCTGTGCCTGTGCGTGTCAGCGGATAATTATATTTTTTTAAAATTATATATATATATATGCATATATATATATATATATATATATATATATATATATATATATATATATATATATATATATATATATATATTATCGTGAATAACGTTGAAGTATGAATTTTTATTTTACAATATTTCCTACGATATTTTCCGCTATGACTGACTTTTCAAATAGGAAAATGAAAGAATTAATTATTTTCAGTAAATTAGAAGATTGGCGGGAGCTGTGGAAATTCCACCGTGGCATTGTCATTAAAACAATGTTACCGCTCGGCATTCTGTGTACGGAGATTTCGTGATATTATTGTAATTATTTTGGTTAAAATTCTAAAATTATTTATCTAATTAATCTGGTTAATGTAGTGTGAGAATATATCTGGTTATTACGTTTAATCTTTAATATCCTTATTGGAGCCAGTGACATAGTATGGACACTCAGTGAGAACATAAACCACACGATGTTATACCATCTTTAGACAGAACAGAACTTGTATTCTAAACAGACGAGCAAGAAGTGACGCCATTTTTTTATTTTAATATATCATGACTTAGGTTACTGGGAGATTAATTTTACTAAAAAAGAGACTAGAAGGTGATAACGCACTACGAATGTTACATTAGATTAACTATATATTAATTTAATGCCCGTACTATTCGTTTTACTAAATGGAATTTCCGTATTAAATAAATCATAATCTGGAAACTGTGACATACGGACATACGTACGTTAAAATTACTGCGGTATTAATATATAGATACTTGTAACTCTCGCTATTCGATGACTTGGTTAAGTCACAATTTAGTCGCGACAAACAATGGATACCTTTAAAAAGGATGCTCGTATGCAAAGCTAATTGCAGAGTAAAGCATACTGCAGTATATTTATACACTTAACCAGTCACTAAACTCTCGATAGCTTCACATTTTATGACTAACAAATGCCAATGCTGCTTAAATTATCTCGTCAAACTGAAATCTTTGTATCAACGTCGTGTTTTCGTATTCGGTATACTATTTTCCTCTTTGTGTGTGTATATATATATATATATATATACGTATGTATATATATGTATGTAATTCTATGAATATATGCATATGTGAACATATAAATATATACACACATACACACATATATATATATATAACGGCCCTTAAATTAATTTGCTCAATGGCGAAATATTATCCCTCTTAACATAACAAAATATTATCTATATATCTATTAAAGTGAACGTGTCTCTCTGCCTGTCTTTCTGTGTACATTTCCCTACGCAATAACTCTGTCAATTTTTAGTCTATAGACTCGAAATTATAAATACCGGGTACTGAGATTTGGGAAAATCGATGTGACGGGTGTCAGCTAGAAATTTGGCTGTTAAGGGGTCAAATTTCAACGATTTGACCTTTAAGAACTCTACCAAACTCCTCCGACAATTTTGGGTCTAGACACTTGAAATTTTAGATATAGGTTACTTGAACCTGGATCTAACTTAATAAAGTTATTTGAGCCCAAAACTATAAATTTTAAGGGGTCATAATAGGGGTCAAATTTTTAAAAATTAACCATTTTTTTTGTTTTTTTTTTGCTTTTTTTTGCACAGCATACACCTCCAAACACCCGAGCAACGCTGGGCACCCCTGCTAGTTTTATAATAAAACAGAAACATGATTAACTAAAGGAAAACGATTGATTAAATGGTGTCACAAGGTTTAAACTTTTCACACCGAACCAACTTTTCAAAATGCCGTGACAAGTGCAATCAGATAGGTTAGATTGCATTGTCCATCATTCTTATTTTCTTGTCAGCAGATTATGAAAATGCGCATTTCAGATGGTCATAGGTCTCCTCACATCAACGAAAGACGAATTGATGCAATAGTTTACACAATGTCATCGGAAAAAAGTTACATTTTAATGACGTTAATGTTGTGTATTTATGATGTTTTAATTGAGATTATTTTTAAGCTATGAAAACTATTAAGGAGCCTCCGTTAAAAATCAAGAGGCAATGTGTATCTCTAACAGAATAGTTGTGTGTGTAATTGTAAGGCAAGGTTGGACAATAGCCAACTTAACCTTTACAAAATTGATTCTTTGGAGTTTTATAAAACTTTCTGAAATGTTGAACTGACCGATTTCTATATAATTTTGTTTTTCTATACTTCGCAATATCTCTTGGGTGTGCCCCAGGGGCTCTTTTAGGACTAATAAAAACACTTAATTATTCGAACTATTTTACCATATTTCTCCCAAATTTTCTGTGTATGTCTATTTAGCAGTGTTGCATGGTGCTGAACTCAAATTTAAATATGTTAAAGCCTTGGGGACCTTGGGGCTAAATGAGGGGGGCAAATGAATGACTTAGTCATTTCCTTTTTAGCATGGGGCAGGACTCGAATTTACATGCGTTACATTGTTTCGTCAGTTTTACCAGGATTTTTTATCCCCTGGGACATTTGGGGCTAAATCGGGACAGAGCTAATGCTGAACTTAGTCATTTTTATGGCTCGTTCATTATTCACTCACGGGGGAGTATGCATGTTTCACTTGTTCTTATCAGAATTACTCATAGAAAGACAGGGTCTTTGGAGAGGGAAAATGTAAAGATTGCAAACAGTGTACGTAAAACTGGTTCTCTAGGAACCTTGGATACCCAACTCGTCACTTCGCTGTCTGTAACCACTCCATTATCGTCACCTCTCGAAGTATTAAGTGATTCAAAAACAACTGAAAAAGATGCCGAGATAAGCAGAGAGCAGATTAAACGTTTGGAATTCACAAACGTTTACCTCTTTTAGTACTGACCAGCGTCAACATTGCTTATGCCTTATACGGCATAATCACGTTGACATACCTGTTCCGGTTTCATTACCGTAGTTAAGCACGTTATTCAAATGTAATTAAAAAAGAAATAATACAAACCAGCGGCGAGAAGCGAACCTGAGAACTTTCGGTTTCAGAGCGGATGTCTATCAATGGGCTACACCCATTCTGCCCACAGCGCCGATTGGATTTCGCCCGACGGCTATAGAAAATGGGTCGATAGGTAAATAGGCTTCAGTTGAGAAGGATTCTTCTGGTCAGGTGTTACTGCGTTCATCCTAGGGATTGTTCTATCTATTCGACAATGTTGCCCAGAACCAGGTACTGTCAATTCGACGATGTCTCTTCTGTTGGATTTTCATATTTCTAACATGTTTAACCACAATACACAACGTTGATATTTCCAAAATACATACACAGAGAT
This sequence comes from Euprymna scolopes, assembly GCF_053919585.1. Classification (NCBI taxonomy): domain Eukaryota; kingdom Metazoa; phylum Mollusca; class Cephalopoda; order Sepiida; family Sepiolidae; genus Euprymna; species Euprymna scolopes. Next base: position 10,805,947 of record NC_136492.1, on the reverse strand, counting down.
ATCGTAGTTTTTAATGTGAAATATTCTTATTTTATTATCTATTAAGTGACTGGATTTCACTTAATCCAATCTTCATCATAAGATTGTTTTAGCAGCGGTAGTAATACATTCAAAAGGAATTTGATGTCGATACTTTATCATAGCATTCACATTGCTTTATTTATTATGCACTTCACTCGGTCTCTCTTTTTATCTGTCTTTTTTTTTTTTTTACAAAGGCATCACCACATTATCAAGGCCCAGAGGCCACTCAAGGATAAGGGTTAAAGAGTGTACAGTAGAAATTTGTCAATATAGTAATCATTAGTAATGAAAATTTGGTAAATTTAATAACTTATATGGAACGGCTCATCAAGAACTTATTTACTTTAGACTTGAACACAACCATATTGTAGTCAGCCGGAAAGCAGGAAAACGGAAGACAATTCCACAGACGTGCAGTTCTAAGAAAGAAGATTTGTTCATGGAATCTACGTTTAGGTTTAGGCACAGATAAAGAGTGGGGGAAATTATTGATAGTGTTTACAGCTAGACGAGTGTTTCTTGTGAAAGTTTGGCGAGGGGGGACCATAGATTGAAGCTCAGTTGAACACTTTCCATAAAAATAACGATACATCAGAGAAAAACTCGCAACATCTCTTCTGTGAGATAGAGGTTGCAAGGAGGAGAAAAGGACATCTCCTACGAGGCTACGAAGTCTATTTTGAACTCTATCAAAGCAGGACAAGTCCTTTCTAGCAGCTCCTGCCCAGATGTGGCAACAGTATTCCATCCTTGGACGTACCTGGCTCTTATATAGGTAGAGAATAGCATCAGCAGTGAGATATCTACCGAATCGATAGAAAGATCCCACCATTTTTCCAGCGGCCTTGGCAACAGATTTGATATACGTGTTCCATTTCAGATCAGGAGTAATGGTCAAGCCCAGAAGCTTGTCAAAACTTGAGGCCTCCTGAAGACGAGAGCCATTCATTTCAATTGATGACAAATGTGGATTAGAATGTTGATGATGTAAAGAGAGAAGCTTGGTTTTAGATGCATTAAAAGTAACCAGCCACTCCTTTCCCCATTGTACTACGTGCTCAAGATCAGAGGAGAGAGAATTGGAGAGAACTTGGTCGTTTACTGTCTTAGATGTGCTACCATAAATGGTAGTGTCGTCAGCATAAATGTCTACAAATGATGTAAGGATATGATTTGGAAGATCATTAATGTAGATCAGGAAAAGAGTTGGGCCCAGGATGGATCCCTGAGGGACACCGGCATTAATACTGTGAGCTTCTGATTTTTGCCCCTCAACTACTACTCTTATGAACCTATCAGAAAGAAATGATTTAATAATTGAGGAGACTTTTCCAGCTATACCATAGCTAGCGATCTTATGAAGTAAACCTTTATGCCATACCCTATCAAAGGCCTTAGATATGTCAAGAGCAATTGCCCTAGAAAGATTGCCACCGTCGAGAGATTTGCTAATCCTATGTGATATAACTGTAAGGACATCTGCTGTAGATCTAGCAGAACGGAAACCATATTGAGTGTCACTAAGAAGGTTATTTTTGTTGAGATGGTTGATTACTTCTGTATTTAACACAGATTCTAGCAACTTACTCATGACGCACAGGAGACTTATTGGCCTGTACTTAGAGGGGGATGAGCGATCACCTGAATTCTTAAATACAGGGCATACTGATGAGATTTTCCAGGGAGATAGGAAACTATTCTCCTTAAGACAACGTTTAAACAGTTTTGTAAGTATGGGCGCTAGTTCAGGTTGAAGTTTTTTGGGTACTATAATCGGAATACCGTCAGGGCCAGTTGCTTTACTCGAATCAAGGTTTCTGATTAGCTTCGCAACATCACGTACAGATATACGTATATCACATAGCGTGTTTTCTGATACAGGAGGAAATATTGGGGGTTGGCGGTCTTGGTCGCAAAGGGTAGAATTAGCTGCAAAGTTCTTGACAAAGAGTTTGGCTTTGTCTGATGCTGACGAGATTACCTCAGGTCCATTGATAATAGTTGGGATGGAGGACACGCTTCTGTTCAGGATTCTGTTTGCTATTTGCCAAAACTGGTGGGAACCAAGCCGCTGCTCAGCTACTTTGGACTTAACAGATTGAGCATACAACTCTCTTGCGTTCCTTATTACTTTCTTACAATGGTTGCTGGCAGTCCTGAAAACGGCTTTAGTTTCAATACATCTATTACGTTTGAAGCAGTGGAAAAAGTGATTTCTGTGCGCAATGGCAGCAGCACATTCTGTAGAGAACCATGGCTGGCTGTTAGGTTTTTGCTGAAACATTTAGAGGGTATGAAATGGTCAATACCTACAATTAACCATTCAGTTAGGTCTAATACTATAGAGGACACATCCTTTTTAAACATGGAATGCAATTGTCTTATCGTATGTCTTATCGTATGTCTCTCTATCTCTCATTGCCACAATCTATCTTAACCCCCATCTCCCCCTCTCTCTCTCTCTCTCTCTCTCTCTCTCTATATATATATATATATATATATATATATATATATATATATATATATATATTAATAATAATATGTACGGAATAAGCACATTGACATATCGGTTCTTGCCAGATCACCGACGTTAAGCAACGTAGATCCTAAGCAGTACGAGATGGGTGATCATTTGTGTACTTTCTGGATACAGCACACTCACTCCGAATAAAAAGAACTCGCTAAAAAAGAATGTTAAAATTGTGGATATTCTATGTCCCCCAAGGGCTCCAGGTTTCTCTGTCTCTGTCTCTCTGTCTCTGTCTCTGTTTGTCTCTCTCTCTCTCTCTCTCTCTCTCTCTCTATATATATATATATATATATATATATATATATATATATATATATATATATATATATAAATTTATGTTTATATGTTTACATATTTGTGTCAGCAATATTTTCTTCATAAATAATTGCCCGATCATTATGAATTTTGAGACACGTCAGTTACGTTTGAGAAGTGAAAACATGGGGGTATTAACTGCACGCCAGTGGAACTCTCTGCCGCTTGCCTGTTTCCCACCTGACTACAACTTGGACGTCTTCAAGTCCAATATAAACAAACTCCTGACAAACCGCCCCCTTTAGTATGACACTCTATCAAAACGCCCAAGACTAATGATTACTACAATACTATCTCATTGATTACTGTACACGCAATAACCCATATCCCTGAGTTGCCTTCGGGCCTCGATAAGTGGTGACCCCCATTTAGAAAAAAATCGATTTTCTTAGAATTTGCGTAGAATTATTTTACAACATTTAAGAATACTTAATGTACATCAATTGAACTTTTGTGCATTAAAAATATGCAATCAGATTTTTGTGAAGACAAAAACTATATATATATTTTTTTCACTTCGGAGCCACCACTTATGAAGGCCAGATCATAAATCGATATTGTTTAATCTAAATCATATAATGCGTTCCCTATAAACATTAGAATCACAATTACAAGTATACCGATTATTATTATTATTATTATTATTATTATTATTATTATTATTATTATTATTATTATTATCTGGGTATAATTCTTGTACAGGAAGACAGAAATTGTACATTTTTTTATTTTTCTTACATAGAAGGAACCCACTGATCAAGTCCCGGAAGCCACTCGAGGATAAGTATTAATGAGTTTTCAGTATTTAAGGTGATAATATCATAGTAATAGTTTGTAGTGGAAAATTTGCTAATTGGATACATAAGAGGACTTTTCAACAGGAATTTGTTTACGCTGGACTTGAAGACGATCAAATTGTAGACAGCTGAATAGCAGACGGACGGAAGAGAGTTTCACAGGTGAGCTGTTCTAAGATAGAAGCTTTCTCCATGAAACCTACGTTTAGGTTAAACCACAGATAAAGATTGGAGGAAATTATTGATAGTGTTTTCAGAGAGATGAATGTTTGTTTCGTGAAAGTTTGGCAGTCAGGGACTATACATTGGAGCTCAGACTAGTACTTAGCATGCAAATAACGATAAAGCAGATACGGGGTAAATGTGATAAACGTTTCTGTTTTGTAAATTTACTAACTCTCCTGTGACGTGTATTCAATATATTTTAAGAAGCTCTGTGCTTTTTAGTCTTTCTTGCTTAGTGTTGAATATTTAGCCGGGGCGTCGCCAATATAATCAGCAGTGCCCACACACGCACATTTCAGATGGATTTTGATCTATATTATTGTGTCCAGTAAAATTATTTGACTAAACTTTTAATATTTAAATGTTTACAATTCAGGACTGTCGGTTGATGTCCATATAAGATATAGAAAAAATAATTAAAAAGGAAAGTAAAGAAAAAAGAGGAGTGAAAAAATTTTCCGTCGTATGACAGACACACATCCTTACCGCTAACAGCAGTTCTTCTATTCCGTCGGACTTGTTACTGAACATCGCCTGCGTTAATTTTGAGAATAAGAGGAAAAGCATTGTCAGGCATATATAATCTTACCATACATTTTAAAAGTGCTTGCTAGAAAATTATATATCTATTCAGTAACCCAACACTAATATTGATCCTTCGATGGAAATATGGAAATGACAATCAAAAGAAGGCATATAAGATATTTATTCTTCTCTTACTGCAAGAGCTTAGACACCAGGGTCGCAAAGTGGAATTTAGATGTTAGCATCCCACACGAAGGATATTCTGACTTGTAAAAAGTACCTGGCAGTTTGGTCGGACTTTTTCGGTATGGGCACTTCAGACGATTAGCAATAAGCTAACCCTTCTCAAAGATATGGCAAGGCCTGGGAGGATGGACCTCCTAGAATTGCACAGAACTTTCCCCCCAATGCAAAATCAATAGGGACCGGGTCATTCTAAGAATAGTCTTATCTCTGTTGATTTTGCGAACCAAGGATAAAGATCTTTAGTCTTTGACAATGAAAAGAGATTGTCACATTTACATCTTAAACAGATGGCCTCTAGATCATTCCTTCTAAACCAATACTAAATACGCTTGCGTATGTACAATCTTTACTGGTGAAACTAAATACACCGGTAAATATTCATGAAATCTCACATTCCATAGATGACGATGCTTTAGTTCAGTACTCTCCCCTTATGCAGATATGACGTCAAAATACAAGTGACAATATTTCCATAGCGAAGATTGAATTAAATCGATAGTCTAGCGTTATATATAAAGTACAATACAAGATCCGTCCATAAATTAATGCTTCCTGTTTTTATTGTTTTTTTGTTTGTTTGTTTTTGCTTTTGTTTTCGTTGTTGTCGTTTTTTTTTATCTTACCCCAATGAACAAGAGAGGATTTCAAATTGCATCGTTATGATGACTAAAAAGTTTAATCTCCCTGTCGCAGGTATTGATATCGTGGGACGCTAAGAAAGCGCCAGCTATTGTAGGTCTAGGTCAGAAGCAGAGATACGTCGTGAACTTCATGGAAAAATTACATTGAATGTGGTTGGTACTAAGTATAAACATATCTCGAGTAAAACAGCCCACTTGTTTTAATTTTACCATTTTTTTACATGTTTTACATTTTTTTTACATTTTTAAAAAATAATTATTACATTTTTTACATTTTTTTACATTTTCTTATATTATTTACATTTTTTAGATTTTTTTACACTATTTTTACATTTTTTACATATTTTACATAGTTTACATTTTTTGTACATTTTTTACAGTTTTTTTTATATATTTTGTACATTTTTTTAACATTTTTTCACATGTTTTACATTTTTTATATCTTTTCCATTTTTTCCATATTTTACATTTTGTTACCTTTTTTTACAATTTTTAAATGTTTTACATTTTTTTTACATATTTTATATTTTTTACGTTTTTTGCATGTTTTACATTTTTTACATATTTTACAAGTTTTTACATTTTTTTACATTTTGTTACATTTTTTAATTTTTTTTTTTTTTACATTTTTGAGTAAAAATATACAAGAATTTACTTTTAGAACAACCCTCGAATTAAGTTAAATATTATTTGATTATTTAAATTATTTTGATAATTTGGACAACCGTTTCTATATTATTCAATTAAGTGGAACCAGAGAGACCTTCGGAAATTCTACAGCATACTTTTCATATGCAATATATTGATGTTGGCATTCTGTAGATGTTCAGCGAAAATCGAGACACCCTGATGTTAATGTAGTTTTTTTTTTTGTTACAGCTGTAAAAGTATTTATCTATGTTCGCAGGGATGCCTGGCGTAGCATGGTCGTAAAATACGCTTACATATGGCACTTCAGTCAGATTTCGTATATATTATTATATAGTCAATTTTCTATCGATTTTCATGCTAATGTTGCGATTTATTACATTATATTATAGCGCCGTGATATAAAAAAAATAATTAAAAATATATCCATATGACTTGGATGGATCAGCTTAAATCGAATACGGAAACCAACACTCCTAGAGAAAAACAACACACACATACACACACCCATGTATATATATATATATATATATATATATATATATATATATATATATATATATATATATATATATATATATATATATATATAATCTGCTAGTTGTTGTTTCACGACGTTTCAGCTGACTGTTCCTCAGGCCTACTTGAGGTGTAAACCGCGACGGGATAGGAATGCCGAATCACCTACCTGCATTCTCAGCAATTGCTGCTTTCAACCTGACGAAGGTAAGAGGGATAGATGGCCGAAATATCGCGAAACAAAACCTGGAAAGCAAGACTTATAGTCCTCAATAAATAAACAGATAAATAACTGTTGTCATGTGTTGTCATCCTCGCAATTGTTCGAACAATATTATTATTAAACACTTCAAAGTAAAAAAGAAATAGATGGTCACATTCCACGCTGCCAATACTTACAAGAAACACTCTCAACCACTAATAGCCATGGCTAATCATACATTCGTTCAACTCTTCAGCTAAACATTCACAGGTTACATAAGTTGGAACAAATACATCGAAGGCATTACCAAGACTGCTGCAAAGAAGGTGGACTCTTTCTACCGTGCTATAAAATGACATACGCCTGAGCGTATCCTGTACATAAAAAAGGTCACCATTCGTCCACGTATAGAATATTGCTGCAACTTTTGGGCTGATGCATCTACTATAACTATCTCCCTCTTAGGCAGGGTTTTAAAGAGGAACACAAACCAAATATTCCCGCACTGTCAGTTAGTATTAAACCTGTGTCCCATCGGCAACATATTTTACAAGTATTTTATTGGTAGATGTTCCGAGGAACTAGAAGCCCTTGTCCTCTCTTTACATAAATACTCTTGACACGCCAGAAAAGCAGCAAAATCCCACCCCTTCACAGAAGAGAGCCACAGAAACCATTCTACTCTAATAGTTTTTTTTTTTCTCTAAGACTGATAAGGTTTGGAATTCCAATGCAGTTCCCTGCTTTCCTTACTATATTGACATGCAGATGTTCGCTCAACATCCTACATAGTATCTCTGCAAATTATGTGCCGTGTTTGGGTTGAAAATGAAATTAAAAAAGTTACTGTGCATTAGAGGTTGAAAGTTCAGTGCTCAGTTCGACGCTACAAAATATATAACTGTCAATTATTTTACACTTCTAATCTGTCAACGCTGACGGAAGTAAACCATGCTTGCTCTCTTGATTAAATAAAGCTGTATTTTCGAGTTTCCGTGAAATTTCCAGAGTTTGACCAAAAAACTATCACGTACAAGAAAAAAAGATTGAACAACGTCCAATATTACATATAATATTGATGGTGTGAAACTCTAAAAAGCAACCATTGTTATAAACGTGTGTCAGAAGCAGTGAGCGTTTCTGAATTCCCCTAGGCAGAAAAAAAAAACTTAACAGATCAACATTCTCGGCCCCTGTTGAACGGTGAGGAAGCATATGCAACTCATATAAAAACAGTTAGGAGATGGGTTCGTCGATCACAGAGATCGACATAGATGTAAGTGAAAAAGTGTGCTCTTGACATTTAAGATTGAGGAATAAAAGTTACACCGATAAAAGTGATTGACAATCGCGGTAAATAATTCTGTGTCACAAATCTTGCGTGGTTTAATGATGCTATTCCCGTCTTGGTAGATCTGCATGGCATTTGTTTTTGAGTTCAAATTGAGGCGTTACTTATATATATATATATATATATATATATATATATATATATATATATATACATATATATACATATATATACATGTATATATACATATATACACAAACATATATATATATATATATATGTTTGTGTATATATATATTATGACAGCCCCTTTAAGAAATTCGTTTGTTAACGTTGAGCACTTTCTGTTGAATTAAAAGTCGGTCAATTTAGCTCTTATGCGTAGATCATCGTATAACGATTTGATCACTGTCTGTCTGACGTAATGAACATTTAAATTAAAATGTTTAAAATTCAACGCTATTTTCACACGGTTACTAGTAGCCGAATGGATACGGCCTCCGCTAATCGAGCCAGAGATGTCTCATGTCGCGGGGTTCGAATCGTTCGACTGGTAGTAATCGTGACACCCTGCACTGAAGAATCCCGAAAGGATGAAACACAAGTGTCTGTAGGTATTTAATTATTATAGTAAAAAAATAATTATATATATATATATATATATATCGTTTTGCGATAAAACTGACTTGAGGAAACTTAAAACTGTCCCGTATATTAAACGTGTAGTAACGTACTACATATGTTAAATTAGATAATTATCACCATCGACATCATCACGACCACCATCATCATAAGTATCAGCATCAGCATCAGTTTTCAATTCGTTCAACAGCCTATCCTACCTTGACAGAGTAAAAAATAGACTTCGTGGCTTAGTTGGGGATGCCCTTTTCTCTACCCTGCAACCTCTCTCCCACAGAAGAGACATTGCGGCCTATCCTTGTTTTATCGTTATTTCCATCGCAGGTGCTCGTCTGAACTCCAATCTCTGGTCCCCCTCGCCAATCTTTCACGAAAACACCCGTCTAGCTGAATCCACTGTGAAAAATTTCCCCCACTCTTCATCTGTGCCTAAATCAAAACGTGGATTCCATGAACAAAGCTTTTTTCTTAGAACTGCACGCCTCTGGAACTCTGTTTCGTCTGCCTGCTTCCCACCGGACAACAACTTGGATGTCTTCTAGTCTAACGTTAACAAATGCCTAATGAACCGCCCCCTTAAGTAAACACTTCATCAAATCTCCACACTAACGTAATGCACTTGCAATGACCCTTATACCTGAGTGGCTTCCGGGCCTTGATAAGGGGTGACCACCGTGTAAAAAAAAAAACCTTCATCATAATATCGCATGAATATATCGATGACCTTGATTTTTTGATTTGGAATTATTTCTTGAATGTCATCAGAGATCACGGGAGGGATTACTTGAAAATTACCAACATCCTTAGTAAAAGTTATTTTTGTTGAACGAACTTGATTTGAATTCGAAATACTAATGTCATCAGAGAGTGTCGTTAACTGTCATCTAATGTCATAATTCTTATAACAACCTAATATCAGAACGGCATTTTATAAGTTTCAACACCGTGTAAGGCGAATTCCTGATGTGAGATATAAATAGTTATGTATTTGATAAAATAGAACGCATTCGACATAAATATCTCTATTAAGAGACCAAGTAAACCATAAGCCCTGGTATTTTAATAAGAAACTATAATTCAAGCCAGTATATAAATATAGTCATAAATTCAACAGTAGGTTCTATACGGTGCAATGTAGATTATAATGTATATTGACTAATTCCCCGTAAAATGGCATGTAGAGATTCTTCCTGATGTGTGGTGCCATCTAGTGTAGGCAATAACTCGATTTGATTTAAAGATGGAACAAAATATCGGAAATGTGAAACATTCGTTTATTGTAATTGATCCACAGGTTACCTGTAAGTTTTTTTCGCGTGTATATATATATATATATATATATATATATATATATATATATATATATATATATATATATATATATATATATATATATATATATATAGTAATTTATGAAATATATATGGCGATTTAGCTACACTGAATATACCGCGTTTCACCATTGACAACAAAATATCGGAAGTGTGGAACATTCGTTTATTGGTTACCTCTAAGCTTTTTCGCGTGTACATATATATATATATATATATATATATATATATATATATATATATATATATATATATATATATATATATAAACGAAAAACAACCACAGAATTCGCGCATAAGCCAGAAGAGTCCTAGAGTGGATGAAACACGGAATATTCTGTGTAGCTTTATACATAACTAACTAGCTCTACCTACGTATTGAGCACTTTTGAAGTAAATACTTAAAGTTTACGCATAAATCTATACCTTCGTATATTAATTTTATGTGACTAAATAAAGTAATTATATATATATATAGATATATTCACCATTCATACGATATATGGATATATAGATATATATATATAGATGTACCATGATATATATATATATATATATATATATATATATATATATATATATATATATATATATATACAGATTTACCTTGAAAATATATATATATATATTCACCTTTCCTACCATATATATAAATGTACCCTGATATATTATATATATATATATATATATATATATATATATATATATATATATATATATAGATACAGATGTACATTGAGATATATATATATATATATATATATATATATATATATATATATATATATTTAAATAACCCCTTCTATATATTCGTTTGTCAAGCAATAAATTCTTAAATAGAATCAATGTCTATATATGTTGTTTTTTTTTTCAGAATTTAAAATTGAACCACTGAACTTATATATTGCTCTATTCTTAAATATTGAGTATTTTCTTTTTGTCTAGGGTCTCCTTGAAAGTATTACTTCAAGTAATATATATCAGGAATTTTTATCTGAATTTTATCTGCGTCTTATCTCGCTTATATATATATATATATATATATATATATATATATATATATATATATATATATATATATATATATATATATATATATACACATATATATACATATATATATATATATATATATATATATTCAGATGTACCCTGAGTTGCCCGTTATTAAACGCAAGGTTAAATTCTTTTTTAAAAAAAAAAGGAAGTAAAATAAACTATATAAACTAAGACGTGCATGCTAATATGATGATTATTTTACATACATTTCACTTCTTTGTAAGTAAGAAAAATACTCGGACTTGGATCGAAAGCAAAACATTAACCGAGATAGTCAAGTACGATAGCCATTAGGCCATTATTTTTAAACCTACTTATTCTTAACCAAGGACCAAATTTGTAATTATTAATCTTTAGCATCCACATATTTGAATAATCTATAGACCAAATTTCAAGTCTGTATATTAAAAAAATCATTGAGTATATACCTTGAGAAGTGTCATAGGATACAAGTATTCTCATTTTTATAGGTTTATCTTGAGACCACCTAGTGTTGCCCGGTTGCAAAATACGCACGGGTGAACATTTAGGACTTCCATGTGCTGTAAGTGATATCCGCTTATCTTGGCCTTCTTTCCAGTCGTTCTGGACTTCTACTTGCCACTGGATTAAAACACTGCCGATTCAGGAGAGGTTTGGTTGTAGATTGCGCCACCCTTGACACACAACCTCACGCGCAGCTGCCTGTTTTCGAAACACAACGGAGATATCGATGGATTGATCACGAAACATCTATAATTCGCAGGATTTATAACTCTTGCTTCTTGTATTGAAACAATCATTTATCTATAAAATTACACACAACCGCACTTTCCCTGTCAAAAAATATACATCGATTTATAGACTTAATTCTGGGCTTGTCAATTCCAATGTCTATCTGCGAGTGTTAGTATTTCTTTCGGTTGTCTAGTCTACAAGTGAGACAGTTGAGTTCGTTGGCAGACAACGAAGGTGTTAACACACATGAGGAGCTTTAGACCACATACTGCGCATTTCTATGTATTTATATTTTTATTTTATTGACGCGTTTTAATGAATGCACATTAGTAACTACTCGAGAGGAAGGTTTAACATGATAAAACTTCTGACAATCAACGTGGACGTGAATATATTATAAAGTAGTTAAAATATTAAATGAAAATGAAGTTTTCTTAGTCATATGGAATTATTTGATAATTATTTTAATAATTCACTATTAATATCGAGTCAATATAAATATTGACTGTTCGTATTAGTTGGAATCTTCGGACTACTGTACTAATCTTGTGTGTTATTTTCACGACGTTTCCGTTTCTTTTTGAACTTTTTAATGTTTCTGTTGAAGTCGGACATTTGAACGAAATTGGGAACGTACTTACTTAAATTTATTTACTTAAAGAGGGTAGCATGCTTATGTTCTGTCAGTCATGACTTGATAGAGGTCCTAAGTAATTCAAAGATCGAATATAGATCGTAAGTAATTCATAATTGTATTTGTTCGGTTGCCCCGACTAAGAATTGAACCCTCAGAAAAATATCACCTTTACAATTGATTTTGCAATGTTCTCTAACTACTACTCTTACTACTACGCTACTGGTTCTTGTTATCAAGTCTGGAGTTCATTTTTCGGGTCTTAAAACATATTTTCTTTGTAGCAGTATATATCAGTATTTATTATTAGTCAAGATAAACATGAAAATGGTCGGAGATTTCATCAACCAAAGAGTTGTAACAATCAGACTCAAGGGTAGAACAGTTACTTGATGATTTTAAATAATGCATATAACTAATTCTCCAATAATCAATTCTAATCCAAACAATACAAATAACTGATCCAGCAACGTGGATACAACTATGTTAGGAAGTTTATAAAAAAAATCATTCCTCTGGTAGTTTTATCCCCAGATTTAATCCCAAAATAAATGTTAAGAAACATACCGGCTTACGCAAAACAGCTTTTATACGAAATGATAATCATTTATATCGATAAAGTTTTGACAATAATACCCATACAAGGCATCGCTGGGTTGCCACGAATAACAGTGACGTGCCTAGTGGTATGAAAAGAAAGTTTCCGGCCAGGGTTATTGCCTCATCTTGCAACCTCACATCTTCGAATCAGCTTAAAATCAACACCAAAGTGTACCTGGAGATGTTTAAGGGTGTGGTGATCTCCTGGTGCAATCACGTAGCGGCTGGCATACATTGGGGGTGGCAGAATAACTCGGCGGCCAAAAAGGCTTCAAAAGGAGTGCTACGACTTTTAATTATAGCAATAGCAAAATTAGTTTTTGCTATGAATGTTTAAAAAAAGAAGCAGATATCCGTTCTTAACCGAATTGTGATAAGAAAAAGACAAACAAAAGTGATAATATATAAAATGATTAGTCCCGCCTTATCTATAAAAACTGGCGGAGTTGAACAATAGAACTGAATGGCACTTTCAGCAACCTCAGACCTATCTAAAAATGTCCCTCTGTTGATAATACCCAGTAAAGGTATCGGACTTGACGGACCACGACAAAGATAACTAATGAGAGAACTAGCTTCCATCCGAATACTAATAATAAAATTATAATATAAATATTCCAAAAACTCTTAATGAAGTATCAGCAAAACTGGAAACAACAAAAACTAAGAAATATAATCAATTGTAATCTTCGGGGGAAAACTGCAATCTTTCGAAAGTGTATTTGCAGCAAAAATCAATAATAGCCATCTGCTTCCTTAATACAGAGTAATTGGAAAAAAAAAACACTACTGAAACATGTGTGTGGCCTTTTGGCTAATTTCGTGTAATTATCCGTTATTTAGATGCCAGGATACACAAAGTATGTGGCAGGGACTGACCCATTAGGATAAATCGTGCGAAATGCCCCAGTAAGGAAAATATTGCATTACAAATTGCTTTTTATGTGTCGGTCTTTCACCCAAAGTGTATGATTACTTCGGTTGATACTCTAATGATTTACAAATATTTTAACGCCGAGGTTGGTTCCAGCTAATTTCTGTATACAATTTAATTTAGTGTGCTCTTTAAATTTACGTATTGTTTTTCAAGACCCAATTAAGATACTAAAGTAGTATCTATTCTATTATCACGATATCACTATTACTGATATTACGTTCTAAAGAGTAGAGTGATAAAATTGTCGTCCTTGTAAAGACGACATGATTCCAGTTCCGTTTAATGAAAACCGGTTTTCATTATTTTCATAGAGACCATCTACTAGCTGACCAGTTGTGTACAACTCCCAAGTACAATAGAAGATGGATACAGCGTCATATAAAGAGTGGAATGATAAAACTCTCCTAGAAAAGGACATGGTTCCATTTCCGTTTTATTAAAACCGATTTTCTTGTTTGTTTGTTGTAGACCAGTAAGTTAGTTGTGTACCATTCCCAAGATCAATCATATCTGAAAGTGACACATTGTTCAAGGAGTGAGATCAGAGATGCGCCGCTGTACAACTCATGCTCTCTACCGATCTAAGTTTGGACAACAATGTCCACAAAATGCATCGCTGGATTGCCACGGAAAGCAGTGTGATCAAAACATAGTCCCTGGCCAAAGTTATTGCCTCATCTTCAATCTCACATCTTCGAATTGGTTTGAAAGTCAACATCAAAGTGTACGTGGATGTGTTGAAGAGTGTGGTGATCTCTTGTTGTAATCAGGTGGCCGCTGGGTGTGACAGAATAACTCGACGACCTAAGCTTGGCTTCAAAAGAAGTGCTACGACTTTTCGTCCTTCTCTCACTAGCGCCTCTTACCTCGAACTTAAGACGGTGGACTACTTCGTGTCATGCGTCCAGAACATCACCAACACAGGCTCCCAACAGGGACACCAAAGTCAGCGTGATCGCCGCCACCGCCGAGCCTTCTCCGAGCTTTCGCCTAGCTTTCGCCGAGGCTTCTCTGAGCCTTCGCTGAGCCTTCGCCGGCGCTTGTGGAAATGGAATGTTTCCAGTTTTGTATCGAGGCGGTAATTGAGGCTGAAGGTGGCTACACTGAATAAATATCAGCTCTACAGAATCAAGTAGCTTGGATTCTTTTTTCAATAAAATTTTTAAATAAAGCAGTAGTTTTTTTTTGTACTTTTTAGGGTTACAATGTTATCGCCCCATCCTGTATTATTCGAAGCGGAGAGTTATATGATCATTTGTAATGACTAAAACTACTAAGCTTTAGCCTTATATTTTCGTATGTGTTAGGTCCCCATGAAAACACATTCTAAAGCATCACTTTCTCCTTAACAGGGTTAGTAGTTGATATACTCTGTTATTATGAGATCCTCTCCCAGGCATTACTTCATCCTAAGCGGGCTGTACGAGATGCATACAAAAATTGGTCTAATTTTCTATTCCGCCCGAAAAGATTAGGGATTTATAGCAAATCTTAGTGTTATTATAACTAATTTTATGCATTCATAACCTGAAATTTTATATTTTTTGTAAATAGTTATGTGAGACTAAAAGAAATCCCCGTTATAGATGGGTGTCAGAAACAGATAAGCCATTGAATTCCTCGCAAAAATTCATGGAAAGGCGTTGAGCAGCTTTATGTCCGTTCACATTACACTTGAACTTCTGCATGGCAGTACAGTACGGAGAGCATAATCTCAGAAAGTTCCTTCATTCACCTACGGGGATGCAGGTACAACCCCTAGCATGCTGAGGTAGTGGTTGAATGTTAAGGGAAAAGCCAGCACTAATTTTTTGCTATTTCTATTGGATATATGGCCTGCTTTTTCTCAATTATTTGGGGTTTTTTTAAAATATTTTTCAAAGGAAATGCCAATATTGTTGGACATCTATGAATGAAAATTAAAATTATAAGCAATATTAGTGCCACTTCTAATATTCCACTTGTTATTATTATTCCTTACAATGCAAGTATAATGCTCAAAATAAACTTTAATAAAAGTGTGCACAATAGCTGTTTTTACATTGAAATTTGTGCCAAAAAATTTTGTACTGAAGTTCATTATTTCAGATTTAATTCGCTCAAATTTATAAAGCGTCATCATAATATCGCATGAATATATCGATTACATCGGTATCCTTGGTATTTTAAGATTTAGAATTATTTCCGGAATGACATCGACGATCATAGAAAGTTGCACATTAGTTGTTGTTGTGAATACTTTCAAAAGAAGAAGCAGATATCTCATGCTACTAGAAATATACACATAAAAATCTGAATTTTTAATTGCGTCTTCATTACACGTATGGTGATGAAAGTATAATAGTCCATTATTTAATAGTTCCCGGTGTTTTTCTGTAGACTATGAGCATAACACATACGTTGATCCGTGTATATGTATGCAAAGGTTAATAATGCTATAGAATTTATATAGTACCCCTTCATGTTATCAATAATATACACCCAAAAGAAAAGAATATATGCATAATAATCAAATCATATACAGGGTGTCCCAATGAAATGTATACACTCTTTAAATGACCATAAAACCATTTATTATAAGTAAGAAACGTGTCATACATCAAAATGCTGTAAAAAACCATAGAAACCAGTTAATTTTCGACGTGTTGAAATTATTGTCCATTGTGTTCCATGAACAGTTGACAACGCTCACTGATTGAATCGAAAATGTTCCTTATAAGTTCAATTGGTATGTTGACACATTTTCTTTCAATGGTTGCTTTCAACTCATTCATTGAAGCTGTTTTTAACATGCCTCCATCCATTCCCACCCTCAAAATCCATTGTGGGAGTCAATCTGGTGAGCGTGGACAGTACTCAGTACTTTCTCTTCATCGTTACTATCTGTTTAGCAGGTGACTATCAAGATATGATCTTACGTCATGATGATAGTGGGGAAGTGGTATATCCTGCTGGAAGTGCCATTCTGTAATCCTAAACATCACTTGGGGACGTAGTATAGCGCATTCATATGGCAAGTTGAGATAATTTAAAGAGTGTATACATTTTATTGAGACACCCTGTATATGTTAGCAAACGTACATATGCATATAGCCTGCATATGTACAAGAATTATATAGTGTACATATAGAAACTCATTACATAGTGTACATATGTAAATACGTTACATATCGTACATATATACATATGTTACATAGTGTACATGCGTTCATATGAAACCTCCTGTACGTACGTTCTTCTGTTTCATATGATACATCTGTATATCTGTTGCATAGTGTGAATATGCCCATGCGTTATATAGTGTATAAATGTACATACATCAAATAGTGTGCATATAAGCACATGTTACGTACTGTACATACATACGTTGCATACTGTACATAAGTACATAAGTACGTATGTACATACATATTGTGTACAGGAACATTTTACAAAATGCATTTTAATTTATATATTTTTATAGTGCATCTCAAGTTAACTAAAATATGAGCTAAAATAAATTATATAATGCGCGTAATTATAATCATAATCAAGACCGCGCTTTGATAAAGTATACATGTTCCCAGGGGATGCATTCGTTTATGCTAATATGACAAGACAGTTGAATTTTACATTCACATATCCAGTTCACTTACTGGCATACGTTATATTTTGCAGTGCGTATGATTAAATGGCGCTATTCCTGAAGCTCTCAGTTCTTCAGCATCATGCGACCGTTTATTTGCATGGCTTTCTACACTAAGACATTCGATTCTTACACTCTCCTCCTAATATGTTGTGTGATCAATTCTTCACTACTTCATATCCTCATGTAAACAAATCTTATTATACACCTTACTTTTTTCTTTCAACACTCTCAGCTCCAACCTTTAATTTCAAGAAAAATAGTTGCTTAAACATTATTATGAGAGTCCATGACGGGTCTTCATTTTATTAACCAGAAAACTAGACCATACCTAATTTTGACTGCAAAAGAACTAAACATCTTTTAACGTAAAAAAAATGAAAATCTTAATTAATAGTGGTAATGAGAGGAGTTCTTACTGTGAAATTAAAATCCAATTGATTATCTTCCCTATAGATAGACAGCGAGTGCTTACTGTTTCTGCTTTACAAAGAAATAATATTGGTTGGAGCTCAGTCGAGCACTTTTTATGCAAACAAACGAGAACGTTTAGGAGTACGGGTACATCACCCTTTGGAGTAAAGAGGAAGGACGTTACAAGAACTCGTTGTTTTACTAGATTGCAAAATTATTTTTTTTTTTACTTTGTTTTTACTTCCTTCACGGCAGAACCGTAACCGTGACGCCAAACAACAAACAATGCTGCAGGTAGAAATCGAGTACTTTGTTTATGTGTGTTTGTTTGTGTTTGTATGTTTGTATGTTTGTGTGTTGGTTTGTGTGTGTTTGTGTGTTGGTTTGTGTGTGTTTGTGTTTGTGTGCATGTGTGTGTGCTTGTGTGTGTTTTTGCGTTTGTGCGTTTGGGTGTGTTTGTGTGTATGTGTGTTTCTGTATGTTTGTGTGTTTGTGTGTTTGTGTTTGTGTGTGTGTATGTGTGTGTGCGTGTGTGTGTGTGGTTGTGTGTGAACGTTCGTGTGTGTGTGTGTGTGTGTGTGTGTGTGTGTGTGTGTGTGTGAAACGGCACTAACCTTATTCGGATTGAACCGGTTTCATCCAAGGGAAGAAGTTCTTGAGAGCATAAAATTCAAAAGCGGTCCCAGACACATGTATATCCTTGTTAGGGGAGATGACGACGTTAGGATTTTGCAACTCCTGCAGGGAGGTGTCTACGTTCTCCTAAATAAACCGCATTGTATTACCAGATTAGTCACCCACTTTAGTAATGACCAAGTTTTAACGTTGCTTAACTTCGATGATCTGATGCGAACCTGTGTTAACGTGCACAGCCAGCACTTTCCACGCAAATAAACGAGAAGGTTGAATAAGATATTAACATCTCTTCTTTGACTACTAGATTGCAAAGTGAATTTTGGACGCTGTATTTACTTTCTATCCATCTTAAGTGTAACCGTGACTCGAAACAAGTATGCGTACATAAAACTTCTTTTCCCTATCTTATTTCAATTCAGACACACATTTTTTAATTTAGCAGGCGTTCTTATATCTCTCTCTACTTTGCTTTTAACTACCTTCAACGCCAGCCAGCCTACTAGCATATTTTTATAAAAGTGATCTTACTGTTTATGTGTGTGTGAGATAGGTTTTACCAAAATCCTTTGTCAAATACTTATAAGATGATGCATAAAAAGTGACTTATTACTTCATGTATAAAAGGTATGAACCTGCGGAACAAATTTAGAGGAGTTTTTAGCCAGTAAAATATTTTCTAAAGAATCTATATTTTAAACTTGAAACTGGGACGTGTCAGTCAGATTAAAGTACTTTAGAGTAATTTTTCTAAGTATAAGGTTGTTGCATCAGTTCCCGGCATTTTGGTTTAAAAAAAAACAACAAATGTAACAGTAATATAAGTTGGTGTGGGACTCAAGCTGCAAGTTTGTGTGTGTAAATCCCATCAACTTGTGGCATGAAATTTTCACAAAATCATACATGTTTTTTCACATTGATCGCCACTTATCAAGGCCCGGAAGCCACTCAGGGATAAAGGTTATTGCAAGTACATTACGTTAGTGTGGAGATTTGATTAAGTGTTTACTTAAGGGGGCGGTTCATTAGGAGTTTGTTAACGTTGAACTTGAACACATCCAAGTTGTAGTCCGGTGGGAAGCAGGCAGACGGAATGGAGTTCCACAGGCGTGCAGTTCTAAGAAAGAAGCTTTGTTCAGGGAATCCGCGTTATGATTTAGGCACAGATATAGAGTGGGGGAAATTTTTCACAGTGGATTCAGCTAGACGGGTGTTTTTCGTGAAAGATTGGCGAGGGGGGACCAGAGATTGGAGTTCAGACGAGCACCTGCGATGGAAATAACGATAAAACAAGGATAGGCTCGCAACGTCTCTTCTGTAAGAGAGAGGTTGCAGGGTAGAGAAAAGGGCATCCCCCACTAAGCCACGAAGTCTATTTTGTACTCTGTCAAGGCAGGATATACTGTTTTTAGCAGCCCCTGCCCAGATATGGCAACAGTATTCCATCCTTGGACGTACTTGGCTTTTTATATGGATAGATACTGTATTATTTCACCTAATTCTCTACATGTTTGATGGCCTCAGTTGATCTTCGTCTATATTTTTAGTCTGACCTGATTACCAAGTTCGGCAAAACGATTTCCGAGATCGGCAAAGACACATATGAGGAAGGCTAGACGATAGATCGCCTGAAACGTTGTGAAAATCACACTTAAGATGAGAACAGTAGACCGATGAATCCAAATAATACGAATAACCAATCTCCATCTAAAAAAATTCAGAAATGACATAGTGTTGGATAATTACAATTTTTAAAAGCTAATTAATTATCGATCTCTCTATCTATCTATTCATCTATCTATTCAATGATATTCTTAAAATAGTTTGTATTGGGAGCGATGTATTGTTTATAGAATTAAGTGTAGCAATGGTTTTTAGACGAAAATGTTTACATAACATTGCTAGGTTAAATATGAACAAAATAACATTGAACAGGCGTACGTGACAGAGGAGGCCACGTTAAGGCGACGTGTGTTTTACTTGGCTACGTCACCGGAACTGAGGTCAAAAGGTCGAGAAGTTTAGTCGAGGAGAGTTGGAGTTTAGTTACGAGAGTGAATAGACGTACCTCAAGCCAGGAAGCGGGAATGTAACGAATAGGCATGTATACAAAATGTAAACAATTGCTAAGACCATTTGAGACAACTGAAATAAATGTATATTTTAAAAATAAAAAAAAGTTGTTCTGTGGTTTCACAAAAGAAGAAAGAACAGAGATCTCAATTGGTTATGGTGTTTATCGTTTCATGTTTCATCACGGAGATCAGCAGTGAAGATAGAACTCTTGAAGAAAGAAAGGTATGAACATTTATTATTATTCTCATGAAAAACGATGCGTTATATAAATATGAACTGTGAAGTATACCCGTGTGATAACAGGTTTGATACAACATGACTCAGTTTATACATCGATATCATACCCTCTGGCTAAAAAAAAAACATACAAACATTTTTATCTGATCCAATAAATCCCACCTACTTTATATAACATATGACACGGTGTAATATACCTCCCCATACAATAATACGTATTTGTTCAGCTATTTTTTGTATGTAACGTCTTTGTCTGTCTCTATTTAGCTTATTAGTCTGGTGACGCCATTCATTTACACGCATTTCGACAAAAATGCTTATTTCATTCCTCGACTATAATAATATTATTAAAAATCAAAATGATATAAATTCCTGGGTTAAAAAATATGTATATTTTAGCTTAAAATTGAAACAGAAATTAATTTTATTATTCAATAAATTCCTGTTACTTTTATCTGAAAATTTGCTTCAAGATGCACAAATATTTTGTGAAAAAAATACAATAAACGTAATTATTTTAAACGTTTTTTTTTATGTTGAGTATAATTTTCTGAAAATTATTTTCACAAATATTGATGCGTCTAAATAATCGATAAAGTAAAGAAACGTTTCGTTTAACATGAAAGAAAAAATATAATTTCCTTTGCGAACTGCAGAAACATCTATATTTAATAAAGAGGTTTTGTTTTCTTTTGAAACACTCGATGTATTTAAAAGCGAACAAAGTTTCTAAGAAACTTTTTTGCTAATTTATTAATGTTTATTTTTCTCGAGATTCTCATCAATTTTTTATTTCAACATCAATGTCTGACACAGAAAGGAAATGTAAAATCGAATCGATTGTTATTTCCAATACAAAAGTGAATCCAGTACATTGTGATAATACATAAATTATGATTTTTAGATTCCATGTCGTTCAAGTTCGCTTGTTTAAAAGTGTTCGTTTATTATTGTCTACTTCAGCATTGTTCGTCTAGTACGGCATTTTTAAAAGGTATGCTCCCATTTTTCCATTATATATATATATATATATATATATATATATATATATATATAACTCAGATCATTTTAAACTGGTGAGAATTACAAAATAAACGGAATAAACTTATAAAATTTAGACGTGTTTACAAGTTTCTTTTTAATAGAATGCTAAACGGATGAGATTGCATAGAAAAATTCGAACTATGGAATTGACCAATGCGCACTTTTCTCGCATAATAAAAAATATAGAGCCCAATTCGGTAAACCTCAAAAACGAACCGCAAAGAAAGATTTTCATAGTTTTGTTTTCTTTTTTGCAGTTTTGGAGACTCTCTAAACTTAGGTCCTAGATATGACCTAAAACTACATCCGATGGTTAGGCACCACCTTGCGGGCCTTGGGGAGTGTGGAGCCACCCTTTAATTGCCATTGCTCCCTGGTCCACTCTGACCCGGAGTGGTAGTACCTGTTAGAGTCCCAACTATGGGTTAAATAAAAGCTGACTTTAAAAAAATATATATACTCCATTAAAATCGTTCCTCAAAATAACTAGATTCGGCATTAAATAACCTGAAAAAGGTTGATATGCCGTAAAACAAAAATAACCAACCAACCATCTCTAAACTTAAAGCTAAGCTCAGCATGCCGGACAATGAAGAACAGAAAAAGAAACAGAACGTCCCTTTCTCTACTCTAGAGCAGATCAACAGTGAATTCGATAGACTTGAACAAGCACATAATCTGTCAAAAAATGGTTTTAGCGAATTAGCAGCATTTCAGTTTTAGGTAAAATTGAAACCCAACCCGAATACGTGATTTTTTAACAGGGTTAAATGATGCCTTCTTATTATCCTCTGGAAGCCCCGAAGAATGTTTTAACAAAACAACAAATAGCCTATAAAATTAAACCCTCAAACGCATACTGTCAGGTGAAGTTGGATAAAGAAAGTTCCAAATTGCTCTGCATAAATACGAATAGAGGGTGGTCGAAATAGAAAAGAACATGATTCGCCTACAATTTTCCAACAGATCATGAATACCTTATTAGGCGACCTTTATTACGCAACAGTCTATGTATATGAAATGGTGCTGATCATTTAAACTACTGCAAAGCACAAGAACCATATGCTAAAAGTAGTAGAGAATTTATAAAGAATACTGGTTTAAGGCGAGAGAGGCAAAGTTTCACTAGTTCTTACCAGAGAATAAATAATCTCCTCATAAAGAGAGACGTTTGTCAGCCGGATCCAGAAATAACCAACACGATCAGAAACTTGGCTCACCCATTCTCTGCCTAGCTAACATTTAACAAAGATCAAAAAAGAAAGTGCAAAATTTCATTGTGCCTAAAGTTTTGCCCTCTGTGACGATGCTCTACTGTGTAAGGACTCTGTAGTAATTCCACGTATTAGACAAAGAGAACCCCTCAGGGATTTTTATACGAAATTCCTCAAGCGATGCTATGTATCTTGGACAATCGTGAACCAAAACATAGCAGGCATGATATAACTTTTAAAGAGAGGTTTGCTTGCAGCAAAATCTCCAACTACGATGTACAAACAATGACACAGCACAGACTAGCAGCATAATTCATGTGGATTTGGCCGATCAATTAGACAACATGTAGTTCATAATTGTTTTCGATAGCAACTCAGATTGGTTTAAGGTCTATTAATGTAATCACCACCTACCGATTGTACGATCGGATTTTTACACAGGCTATTCGCACGATTTTTTGTGATAGATTGTGTGGTGATAGATAACGCCACTTAATTCACATCAAATAAATTCAGAGACTTTTGCAAGTCATATCAAGTGAACCACATTACATCTTCTCAGTACCACCTCTAAAGTTCGTGGGCACAGTTCCTGTAGTCGTATATATATATATATATATATATATATATATATATATATATATATATATATATATACACATTTGTTTAGAACAATTTGCATACCGAACTCCTCTGTCAGCTTTTAGTCTACATACATGAAACTTAATATATAGGGTATTTGAGCTCATGTGTAACTTTATATTTCTGCTTTCTCCGGGGAAAATGATATTACATACATATCTCTACCTCTACTATCATATAAAAGTCACTCTTTGTGTGAGTTCCTTCCTTATAGATTCCGAAACGGCTGAACCTATATTTTGCAAATTTTGCACGATAGTCTTGCAGTGTTCTTAAATTGGTTTTGTACAGAAAATCGTCCAATAAGTATCAAAAATCGAAAATAACCGATCCCAAAAAGAGTCTACCTTCTTAAAAAAAAAAAAAGAAAAGAAATATTTACAAAAAAATATTTTCGGTTGACAATAAACTTTCTACAAATAATTTGTTCTTAGAACAAAAGAGACGTTATGGCAATTACAAACATAGTGAGATCGATTGAATGATCACGTGTTATTGCGCGGTTGTACTTCACCATTTTATTTATTCATTTTATTTTTTCTTATTAACAAATTCAATTTACAATAAAATAAGGTGGCATTTAATATTGCAACAAATACTGTCATTGAATGCATATATAAAACTAAGCATTCAGCAAAAGTGAGTTTTCAGAGCATTAATTGTAAGCTGACGTGATATTGTAAACAAACACAGACGGATTTTTACTTACTATCAGTATTATTAATTTATTTATTTATATTTTTGCGCAAATTAATCCCGCAGCAAATAATTTATAGTCATATAAAATATTTAATAGATAATTGATTCTATAATAACACATAGTAAAGCCACGTGAATTAAAATATCCAGTTTAATCATATTGTACGATCGATGAACGCCGAGATCCAAGCTGGTATATATATATATATATATATATATATATATATATATATATATATATATATATATATATATATATATATATATATATATATATATTTAAATAAGGGAGTAGTCACCAGCAATGTGTATTTTTTAACATTATTTTATCATTCCGTGTCTTGGTTTTTCATTGTGAATTATGTTTGGATCATTGTAATAATGTTTTTAAGTCATTGAAATCGTTTACGTACGTTTCAGACGGTCTGATGCGTCCTCGTCAGAAATTATTTTCAAATGTGTAAAAATGACGATGTTCGTAGTTAGTTTGAAGTTTTTCCAAGGGGTGGAGGCTTGTAAGTGTTTATTATACATTATATATATATATATATATATATATATATATATATATATATATATATATATATATATATATATATATATATATATATATATATATATATATATATATATATATATATATATATATATATATATTGTACACATGTTTGTCAATTATTCCATGGATTTCTGCCTTTGGATTATTATGGACCATCTTCTTCAAATTACGGGAATTCCCATGGATTTTACTTGTACAAATGGAAATTCTTTAAACTTTCTGGAAGTTTTACATTTGGATTTTACCATCACTGGATTTTTTATCTTCCACCAGACTTTCTATTCATGTGTAATCACCTTTTTCTTTACCATATTCCCTCTGCTTAACGTATTTTGTTTTCAAGTAAGATCTTTGACTTACTTGTTGTTTCATCAAATACTTCTGCATGCAAAATCCGATCCCGCATTTTGCTAATTCCTACCCTCTGATGAGAAGGAGAGTATTTCTTCGAAACTCCGCGGATTAAGGACTATCCATTAATCTAGTGTTTCCTTTTCAGATTAAATATGTTTTTAACTCATTTCAAAGTGTTTTTAACATATTTTATTAACTGTTTGCTCATATATATATATATATATATATATATATATATATATATATATATATATATATATATATATATACTTACTTAGAAAAATATTACAATTACCTACAGAATGCTGCACATACATTTTCCACTCCCTTGCATGAATTTAGCCACAGGTTTGAGTGACGTAAGATATTCAATGAAATTCAGGGTGTTTGTGAGAAATGATTGTATAGATAAGGACTACCGTGTATCTATAAAAACCATAAATGCACAGTTAAATGTACCTATTTACTATGCCTCCCCACGGGACAGAGTTAGACACCAGGGTCGTTTTTTAACGTGGAGAAAAGGTACACAAATAAAAATTGTCTCAGTCGTGAAGGATTTCTCCTCCACCGAAAGAGAACAAGAAACAGAAGTGCAGCATCTGAAGAACAGATGGTATTTATTTGTCCCCCACCGAGCAAATTAGGCACAAGGCCGATTTTTAAAGTGAGGAGTGAAGGGGAAATGGGGACCAACTCCCCGGGGAGTAGGGCAGCTGGATAGTGACAATTGGTGTGAAGGGTTGCCCCTACATTGACCAAGGTCTTATATGTGGAGTTGCCCCCACATATGGTCTTTGCTAGCAGTATCTGTCGGAACAGATGGTATTTATTTGTTCCCCCACCGAGCAAATTAGGCACAAGGCCGATTTTTAATGTGAGGAGTGAAGGGAGGGGGAAGGGAAAAAGGGGACCAGCTCCCGAGAGGTGGGAAATGGGAGCTGGTTAATGGTCAGGCATGTGGTGTTGCCCCCACATCTGGTCTTTACTATTCATAGCTAGTCATAGCTTGCAGTATCTGCCGGAACAGATGGTATTTATTTGCTTCCCCACCGAGCAAATTAGGCACAAGGCCAATTTTTAATGTGAGGAGTGAAGGGAGGGGGAAGGGAAAAGGGGGACCAGCTCCCGAGAGGTGGGAAATGGGAGCTAGTTAAAGGTCAGGCATGTGGGGTTGCCCCCACATCTGGTCTTTGCTAGTCATAGCTAGTCATAGCTTGCAGTATCTGCCGGAACAGATGGTATTTATTTGCTCCCCCACTGAGCAAATTAGGCACAAGGCCGTTTTTTGTGTGAGGTAAAAACCAGCTCCCCTAAAAGTAGGCAAAAAGGGGGCACTCTGGTTACCAAAAATAATAATTGTCCCAGTATAGAGGGTTTCCCCTCCATTGACTGGTACAAATTATCTTAAGTGCAGCATCTGCCGGAACAGATGGTATTTATTTGCTCCCCCACTGAGCAAATTAGGCACAAGGCCGATTTTTAATGTGAGGAGTGAAGGGAGAGGGAAGGGGAAAAAGGGGCCAGCTCCCGAGAGGTGGGAAATGGAAGCTGGTTAAAGGTCAGGCATGTGGGGTTGCCCCCACATCTGGTTTTGCTAGTCATAGCTTGCAGTATCTGCCGGAACAGATGGTATTTATTTGCTCCCCCACCGAGCAAATTAGGCACAAGGCCGATTTTTAACGTGAGGAGTGAAGGGAGGGGAAAGGGAAAAAGGGGACCAGCTCCCGAGAGGTGGGAAATGGGAGCTGGTTAATGGTCAGGCATGTGGGGTTGCCCCCACATCTGGTCTTTGCTAGTCATAGCTAGTCATAGCTAGTCATAGCTTGCAGCATCTGCCGGAACAGATACTACACTTTGATGGTATTAATTTGCCCCCCCACCGAGCAAATTAGGCACAAGGCCGATTTTTAATGTGAGGAGTGAAGGGAGGGGGAAGGGGAAAAGGGGACCAGCTCCCGAGAGGTGGAAAATGGGAGCTGGTTAAAGGTCAGGCATGTGGGGTTGCCCCCACATCTGGTCTTTGCTAGTCATAGCTAGTCGTAGCTAGTCATAGCTTGCAGCATCTGAAGAACAGATGGTGTTTATTTGCTCCCCCACTGAGCAAATTAGGCACAAGGCCGTTTTTAATGTGAGGTAAAAACCAGCTCCCCTAAAAGTAGGCAAAACGGGGGCACTCTGGTTACCAAAAATAATAATTGTCCCAGTATAGAGGGTTTCCCCTCCATTGACTGGTACAAATTATCTTAAGTGCAGCATCTGCCGGAACAGATGGTGTTTATTTGCTCCCCCACTGAGCAAATTAGGCACAAGGCCGTTTTTAATGTGAGGTAAAAACCAGCTCCCCTTAAAGTAGGCAAAAAGGGGGCACTCTGGTTACCAAAAATAATAATTGTCCCAGTATAGAGTGTTTCCCCTCCATTGACAGGTACAAATTATCTTAAGTGCAGCATCTGTCGGAACAGATGGTATTTATTTGCTTCCCCACCGGGCAAATTAGGCACAAGGCCGATTTTTAATGTGAGGAGTGAAGGGAGGGGGAAGGGAAAAAGGGGACCAGCTCCCGAGAGGTGGGAAATGGGAGCTGGTTAAAGGTCAGGCATGTGGGGTTGCCCCCACATCTGGTCTTTGCTAGTCATAGCTAGTCATAGCTTGCAGTATCTGTCGGAACAGATACTACACTTTGATCTTGTCCCGAAGGCCAAGGTTAATTGAGAAAATTTTACACAGGATTATTAATGAGGGACTGAAGACGCTGCATATGTACACGTATGCACCAATTCAAAACTCCATCCTTTTCAGAGATTATTCGACCAAGAAGGGTGTGACGAGAGTACCTGACACGTATACTCAAGTGGGTTCTAATGGAGCTTTCTATAAGTATTTGGATCAGTAAAACAAGTGCATTGCAGGCGAAGGAGATCACTTTGTCGGAGATTAGAGTTTCTTGTGTGTACTAAAATTTAAATAGTCAAACTAACATAGTCTGGAAACTTATAGAAGGCATCTCGTATTAAACGTTTTCAGGTTCTTGGCGATAAGTATTCAAATTAAATATTTGTATATATATATATATATATATATATATATATATATATATATATATAGAGAGAGAGAGAGAGAGAGAGAGAGAGAGAGATTAAGCGCTTAATGATACGGATAGTGTAGTAACTCGTCAAGACTTCAAATAATATGTTGTTATTGATTGTTTTTTATCATTGGGTGTGTTGCGTTAGTAAGAATAAAGGTATGATTGGACTGGAAAGATATAACCGTTGACAATTTCATGATTAATGGAATCATTTAATGTATTGCTGCAAGGTAGATTAATTTTGCATTGTATCTATTCGAGAGTCGTTTTCTTTCCAAAGTTTCCTCGTTATCTTTATAATCCGCAATTTAAAGTATTTCCCAGGTTTTATATCTTCCAATTAAGCCGTGTAAATGGAGTTTGTAAAAGTCTATACTAATATGGCTTCGACTATCGAATGCTGACGTTTATTTTTTCTCTTTTATCATTATGTATCATAACTTTACATTTGTTGCCGTTCTAATTCCTCGCAATAAGAGAAAATGTTTCATGCTAAATATACTGTCAACAAGAAGCCAACTTCATTTTTGAGAATTAGTTTAACCGAGTTAAATACTAGCAATTACCGTGTCAGGGGTTTTACTGGGAAGCATACAAAATACTCATTTTAATGTAAAAAAAAATTAAAATTCTTTTGGCGGAACTAACCTATGTTACCTATCAATAGACTATTTTAATATAATTAAATACTGGGAGACTAAGCCGCAAGGTGTAAGTCGATATCAGGCTACGAAAAACAACTTACGTAGTGTATGCTTTGCAATAAATGTGGTTACTTTATTTTTGCGGTATGTTTCTATTTGTACCACGTTAACAAAGCTATAACAGTGGCGGCGTCGGATTTCGGGCCTACAAGAATTAAAACACTATTCAAAATAACTCACGACAGAAAGCTGAATGTAACCAAGCAAATATTCAGAAACACTAGTGAAAGGAAGAATTATACGCACACAAACCAAATAAGTGCGTGGACATACTACTTTGAATTGCAAACTCGTGGAAAGTAAGTAATTACATACTTTCTTCTCCTGGCTCAGAACTATTACACCATCTTGGAACACCCGTAAATACAAAAGGAAAAGAAATACGGATTATTTGTTCAGTTTTCTGCTTGTTTCTTCACAGTCAACGATTTTTTTTTGTTCTATGCAAAAACGACATTTGTATTGATAATTTTTTTTAATATCTCTGTCGGCATATATATTTTATCGTATGCGAAAAATACATTCTTTTTGAAAGGAATATTCTTTCCAAATAATTTAACTGTATGCTGAACGTTCGTTTGCAAAGTTATTGAGGAAAACGAATTACTGTTTTCTTTTTTCTACCAGTGGTTCTAAAAATACAAAAACTTGCTTTGACCGGACACGGTTTTAATAAATTTCTGTCAATTCGTTATTTTGCTTATCATACACGTATACGCATCTTACAAAGTGCCATGAACCTCTTATTAAAGAACAATTATTAAACACGCAACAACAGTTATTTGAACACCAGAAATGCTCAGACGAAAGGCAACATAAACTAATTACTCTAAAGGCACAGTAATACAAAAAATAAAATCACATGAAAGAGCTGTTACTCAACTCATAAAAAATATTAGGTCCACCGATAATAATACTGCATTGTCACAAAATTCCATGTCGAATGGCATTGTGTCATTGGCAATTTATGCTATGAACCTGAAGGAGGTAAATTTTGTAACACTTATTTTCGTCGGTATGAATGATTTATGTATCAACTAGACTCTGTAGCCGAACAAAAAAAAGATTTGTTATCTATTACGGACACTAGGGACGGCCGAGAATAACAAGTTCTTGGATTTTATTTTACCACGTAAAACGTAGGAATTTTTTTTCGCCGAGACGGTTGAACTTCTTACATAACTATTTTGCCCGAAATCATATTTATTCCATAAACGTTGCTCATGCCTGAATCTACAGAAGAATAATGAAAAAGATTTGGCAACCTACGGAGCCATGCTAAATAAATACTGTGACGAACTCAAACTTGCAGACAACAATGCTGACCATTAAAAATGTTTTGTATTGGCGCAAAAACTGACTTCTGGTCGAGACGCGGAAATTAAAAGGCGTGTCTTAACAAAATTATAAAATGGACAAAACCTAACCCTACAAAAGTTAACTAAAGCGTGTCAGAAAATAGAAATAATTAAAAAGGATCTAATGGATATCAAGGTTGGAGTAGCGCGGATAAAGAACGCATATAGACAATCTATAAAACATGTAAAAAATAAGAGATCTATGGTGAAAAGGGCACAAATATCGATAAATAGCTAAGAAAGAACTTGAAGAAAGAAAAAAAATACCGTCTCTGTGTAATCGATGTTGTAATTTGCATTGGTTTAGAGTCTGTAGATTTTTATCAGGAAAATGTATATTTAAATGAATATTCATAGCAGAGACAAAATTAAAAAAAAAACAATCTGGAGTGTGTTTGGCAGGGACTGAAAACAACAAAGAAGGGTTGCGAAAATGTGATCATAAAAATGCAAGTCAATTCAGGTTCCGACCGTTTTGATAGTAAAATAAAATACCTGATTATGCATTATAACAAGCGGAGTCCTAGGTGAGGTTTATTGAACCTTAATTACGAGAGCTGACGACTACACACGCAAGTAATCAATATTTTTCTAAAATTCCCACCGTTAATATATAAAAAAAAATGACAATAAAACGTTTCTCGTGCAGGTCAAACAACAATATTATCTGTTTTTATTAAGAATATAGTTTCGTTATTTTCGAATGTATTTGGGTTTTTTTTTATATAGGAGTAACAAATTATCAAGACCCGGATGTCATTCGAGGATGAACGTTAATAGGTGTACTATAGTCAATGTGATTATAGGGTAGTAATCGTAAGTAGTGGAAACCGTATGAATTGGATTACGAAGGAGACAATTCATCAATAATTTTTTTTACGTTTGACTTGAAGGCAACCATATTGTAGTCAGCTGGAAATCAGGAAAACAGAACAGAGTTCCACAGGTGTGCAGTTCAAAGAAAGAAATTTTGTTCATGGAATCTATGTTTAGGTTTAGGTACAAATAAAGAGTGGAGGAAATTACTGATAGTGGTGTTTGCTAGACAAGTGTTTTTCGTGAAAGTTTGGCGAGAGAGAACCGTAGATTGGAGATCAGACGAGCACTCGCCATGAAAATAATAGTAAAGTAGAGACAGACTCGCAACGTCTATTCTGTTTGAAAAGGTTGCAGCCAAGAGAAAAGGACACTCTCCACTAAGCTACGAAGTATATTTTGAAATCTGTTAAGGCACGATAGGCTGCTTTTAGCAGTTCCTGCCCAAATGTAGCAACAGGACTCCATCACTGGACGTACACGACTTTTACATAGGTAGAGAATTTCCTCAGGAGTTAGATATCTATTGGAGCGGTAGATGGATCCTCCCATTTTTCCAGCGACTTTGGCAACGGATTTAATTATTTGTTCCATTTCAGATAAGGAGCAAAGGTTAAGCCCAGATTCTTGCCAATACATGGATCCTCCCCAAGACGAAAGCCATACATTTCAATTGAGGTTTGATGGGGACAGAACGATGATGACGTAAAGATAGGAGTTTGGTTTTAGATGCATTCAAAGTAACCAGCCACGGCTATGCCCATTGTACCATGTGCTCAAAATCAGAGGAGTAAGAGTCAGAGAACACTTGGTCATTTACGGTCTTTTATGTGTTGCCATATATTTTAGTGTCTTCAGCATAACTGTCAACGAATTATCCTAGGATGTTATTTGGAAGATCATTGCTGTAGATCAGGAAGAGAGAAAGAGGGGCCTAGAATGGATCCTTGAGGGACTCCATTATTAATACTGTAAACTTCTGATTTCTGCCCATTAACCACTACTCTTATAACCCTATCCGACAGAAATAATTTAATAATTAAGATAACACTTCTAGCTATACCGTAGCTGGATATCTTATGAAGTAAACTATAGCCTATCAAAGGCATTGCCTATCAAAGGCCTTATATATGTTAAGAGCAATTGCCCTAGAAAGAACGCCTCTGTCAAGGGAATCGCTTAATACTTGAGATATAACCGTTAGCACATATATTGTAGATCTAGCATGTCACTAATTGTCATTTGTGCTGAGGTGGTGAAATACTTCTCTATTTAGCAAGGATTCCAGCAACTTACTCATGACCTATAGGAGACTTATTAGTCTGTAGTGAGAGGAAGATGATCGATCATCTGAATTCTAAAATTCGGGGCATACTGATGAGAGTGTCCAGGATGTTGGGAAGCAATTCTCCTTAAGACAACGCTTAAAAAAGCTTTGTAAGTATGGGAGCTAGTTTTGTTGAAGCTTTTTCAGCACTATATTTCGAATGCCCTCAAGGCCAGTTGCTTTACTGGAATCAAGGGTTTTGATTAGCTTGGCAACATAACGCGCAGATATTTGCATGTCGCATAGCGTGTTTTTGATATAGCGGAAATAAAGGGGGGATATTTTATGGTTTTTGTATTCACATTATTGTCCTGTATTTTCTGCGTCTATACGAACGGTTGTGGTACTTGAGTTGTAGAAAAAGTTTTCACTCGGGTATAAGCCTAGAAGAAATGTTCTAAAAGAAAAACATGAATTATTAAAGAAATAATCGAGAATACAAACAATATATATATATATATAATTTTTAAAATGTAATTATCCACTGACACGTGTCTCGTCGTTTACGACTCATCAGAGTGGCTGTATCTAGCGAGGTTCTGAAATCGGGACCAAACGGTAATGAACCTAAACACTTACCCCTGGATCATCTCGCCGACTGACTGGATATATCGCGATTTACTTAGATGTTGTTTTGTTTTGGTTTTAGCATGTTTTGAATGAATTCAATTACTTACGAAAGTGCATTTTTACCTTGATGCGAGTTGGGAATAATTTTCCCTTTTAACCAATTTAGTGCCCCCACATTGGGAGCGGTATATATATATATTATTTTTAAAATGTAATTATCCACTGACACGTGTTTCGTCGTGTACGACTCATCAGAGTGGCTGTATCTAGCGAGATTCGAAATCAGGATATATATATATATATATATATATATATATATATATCAAGTATACGGTACGCATAGGGCACACTTTTGATTCAATCCTAGTAAAATTTTGATGTGTGTGTCTTTGTTATAATTTCTGCAATTAGCCACATTGTTGTTATTTTGGATTTACGTACGGGGGTTCGAAGTAGAAATAAAAAAACTACAATTCCTAAAAGTATCAGAGGTAAATTAACAATTTGAATTGATAATATAAAAGCGATAATTTTAGAAACAGTTGTAATATAAAATTTATAAATGATATAAATTCTATATTACAAAGATATTGCAATAAAACTACTACAATAGGTCAGTTTTGACAGTTAGACATCTAGCGGTTAAGTTTTAAAATGTCCTTGCTTTATAAATGCTTATATTGGCTTCCTAGCCACGAGAAAATGTAGGTTTAGCAGTTAAAATCAGTGGTCCAGCTTATTTGGAGACCGCGATAATACAAAACGTACATTTAAAGGCTTCAATTTTGCAAATTCCAGTACACCCGCCATATAGTGAAACCTGGGGTAAAATGAGATAGCGGGTAAAACGAGACATCACAGATAACTGAAACAGAGAGAGGGAGAGAGAGAGAGAAAGAGAGAGAGAGAGCTCTTTCGTGAGGAGTCTGATCCACGTGGTAATGCCTTGCCGCCAAGGTCTACCATTGTTTTATTCAGCCCTGTACATCAAACAGGGATAAGTATTTCAAATTTATCTCATTTGATCCGTGACGAACTGTACTCTGAGAGTGTAGAAAGCTGGGTAGTCTGTCAAGAGGACGGTAGGAAATTGGCACACTACGACTGTGCAGGTCTAGACGAATGCAACAAGACACCAATCTTCATTTGTAAGCCGTGTGAAGGCTGACTAATTCAGACCAAGATCGGTCTCGTTTTGCCGCAAGCATGGGGCAAAACGGGCCAATACAGTTAGCTGAATAAATCATCTGTATTTCTTTTGAAAATAATTTCTCATCTTTTTTTTTGTTGTGGCATCGTTTTCCAATACTTTGAATGTTCAGTACACAGAATATGGTTTATATGCCAATGCTACCTTTGACTCGACAGTTCTTTTCCCCTTAAGTATCTCGTTTTGCCCCAGGTTCCCCTGCATGCAAACATTATTTTTCTGATTCCTTAGACAATAAGTTTTCGAAAAATATATTATTCTTTAGACATGAGGAAGCTTATAAAACGTTACAGTTACAACCAACCAACTAAAAGACAGAAATAAAAATCCGGGTCAGCATTTTTTTTTTTAATATTTAAATAAGAGCTTTTGTAACACCTTACTCTCTCGTATAGTCACCACTTAAAAGGTTTCTCGCTGCCAGTTGTCAATCTAGCCTGGTTCACATTTGTCTTTCCTTCGACCCCATACCGACCACAGCCGGGTCATTCTCGTGCTCGAGATTACACGTCCATTTTCTTCGACTCCTACTTTCGTCTCCCCCGAGCACGTTGTATCCCTTTTCTCTTTTTTCCCCCAACTCGCGCACAAATCTTAATTTACATATTTCAATTTGCCTTTTTCGGTTACTGCTGCCGCGAATCTCTTCGCAAGCAAGCCATCCCTCGGTACTGCTGATATTTACACATGCGCTCATAAGCACTCTCTTAACTTTTGAGACACCAAAATACAGAACATGTCGAAAATACATAATTTAATAACAAATTAAGCTCCACTCGCTGTTGTAACCGTTACTTTTTTTACATAGTGTCGTTACATTTCACCCGTCTTGGACCAACACGTTGTTAGGTACCGTCGCATGTGACAAAACATACAAGAATAAAAATTCAAATCGGCATCGTTTTTACTGAAAGCAAAATGCGTTTAATCTTGACTTCTCAAAAACAAAGCATTTCATTATCTTTGAAAAGTCTTTTTGGACACACATGTGTTCTTCAACGCTGTGCCATATAGCATGTGCTTTTTAAAAGTATCTGTCCCCGCCAATTGACGCCGGCCTTAGCCAATGTTTTCCGGCCACCGACTTACACGCCTATCTTCCCGACGCACACTTTGCTTCTCTTTTAGATCACGTGTTGTTTTTTTTTTATTTTGCTTTTTTATTTCTTTCTTTCCCTCTTTTTCCGTAGGATATTAGCGTATATATGCTTAAACGGCGGATGCTATTAAAGTTTTTCTAGCCAGCTATATTATGGTTGCTGCTGCTGATTTTCTCACACGTGCCCATACGCGTTAAGTTACCCTAGCGTCGAATAGCTTCGTTACATGTTAAGGAATCTTTATATACACTACAAGGCATAAGGCGCTGTAGATCTGAATATAGCTATTTCATGAAAGCAGGTATTGCGAAGTAAAGGCAGAAGCTGAAGAGGCATGTCCGACAGATATTAGGAAAACAAAATGCTAAGGCGCCGGCTAAACTGACAGGAATGCAAAACATGAAGAGTGCAAAAAACTGCCAGGTCGGAAATGAAGAGGTCAGAAGGATGTCAGGCGTAGAACTCGGATGGTATTTGAAAGCTACTCCAGAACTGATACACGCTTATATACAAAAAATATACATTTATTTGTCTTAATAACGTAGGTAGGTCTATTTTGCTATACATAGATATATAACAAAGGGTATATTAAGTTCTCATAAGAACGAGTGTACAATGAGAAATTATTTTATTTATTCTCTTTTTATGTAATATATATGTGTGTGTATATGTGTGTATTTATGTATATATATATATATATATATGTGTGTGTGTGAAAATATATTTTCTTACAATATATACCAATCCTTATTTAAGAACTCAATATAATAACAGAGCAATATAGTGAATAAATGACAAAATATATATATGTGTGTATATGTGTGTATTTATGTATATATATATATATATATATATATATATATGAAAATATATTTTCTTATAATATATACCAATCCTTATTTAAGAACTCAATATAATAACAGAGCAATATAGTGAATAAATGACAAAACCTATATTCCAAAGTTCATAATGTTGACCATCTTATAATTTGTTCTTTTAATTCAGTTGACATTTACAATTCGTGACAGTATCTGATTCGTAGCGCAAAATCAACCACTTCATCATTATCTCAATCAGTGAATCTATTATAATCTTAACTCAGCAGAAACG
Organism: Euprymna scolopes; assembly: GCF_053919585.1. Taxonomy (NCBI): domain Eukaryota; kingdom Metazoa; phylum Mollusca; class Cephalopoda; order Sepiida; family Sepiolidae; genus Euprymna; species Euprymna scolopes. Next base: position 10,769,281 of record NC_136492.1, on the reverse strand, counting down.
ATAGAAACAATCTGTCAAAGGTAATAAAGTTCGTTTTGACATGATTAAAATCCGAAATTTGGAAGAGAAGCGGTAAATACCTTATAATATGTTTCCATTACATTTTACACCATTTTGAATTTTAGAAATAAATTCACTAAACCCAACTATTCGTACTTACATGCTCTATTAATTTAGGAATAGTCTGTCAAAATGTTCTATTTAATAATTAGTCAATTTATTATTTCTAATTTATGTATGCATACTTATGAAAATAATATCAATAATTATAAACTATTATACATGTTTGCATATACGAAACTAAACAAAACTAAACTAAAAAAATAGTTTAACATTTACGGTTAAACTAAATAAGTTATTAATTTTAATTGAAACCATGCATAATGAAGTATACTTAACTGTTATAATTAAGTTCATTACTTTTTCAATTACAATACTTAGTATTAGTTAATTCTAAACCTATGATTACGTTTGGTTGAGATTAAAAATTTAATTATAATAATATAATGAGAAATATTTTCTGACTTTAGCAGTGTGTGCAGGGACATTATCATGATGGAAAATAATGTTCTGGGATATTCCCGGATTCTGGATACTTAGTAACAGTCCTGTTTCTAATATTCGAATGTATTCCTTTGCATTGATTTACTTCTCACGTCTAATATGATCTCCAACTCCTGCTGTAGTAAAATACCCCATATCATTATCTCTCCATTCCCGTGTTTAACTGTCGATGTTATGCAACTTGGTGAAAATCTTGATGCATCTAACCAGAAAACATTTCAAAACCAGTGTGTATCTTTCTTGCTATGACCTGAGAAAAATCTCTTTCTATCATTGATGTTCAGCTTATATAAAAGTGGCTTCTTTGCATACCTTTTAGAGGAAAATCCTATTTCTGTCATTCGTCTAGAGCAAGGCTACAAAGAGAATTCCCAGCCCCTGTTTTGAATTTTTGCTATGGTCAACATAAGTTTTCTTTCGATCCTTAAAAACCGTTAATATAAGTCACTGGTTGTCCTTTAAAATGGATGCTCTCGGGCGACCAGATTCAGATTTCCCTTTTACCAAGCGTTCGATTTCGAACTTAGACCACTTCGCTTCACTATAGAAAGAGATGTTTTCACATTTTTCTTTTCTTTAAATATCAAAAATTTGCGTGGAATTCATTTTGGAATGTCTTAATAATGTAATTTTTTGTTTTTATATACTTGTCAAGATGCGGTCTTACCACTTTTAGGATGACTTTTTCACTTAATGTTATATGCTATAATAATAATAATAATAATAATAATAATAATAATAATAATAATAATAATAATAATAATCGGCAAAGTAGAAATTTTCAGTTTAATTAAACAAAAATTCATGGAAAATTATTGAAAATCGATTTCTTTCCTTCTTTCACGCTTGGCCCAATTTTTTGCTCATGAGTGTACGGTTTATATATATATATATATATATATATATATATATATATATATAGATTAATGTTGGGACGATTAATCGAAATCGGAATCGGGAATCGGAAATATCGGGATATTTTAGAGTATCGAAATCGGAAAAAATTGTATCGATTTTCCGATCCCGAAACGATTCTTTTTATTGTCTTCCCCTGCTAGTCGTAATGGTAAAATAATTTTTTTTTTGATTTTTAAGCACCAGTGAGACTAAAATCGATAAATAGTCCGCCACAAGTATATTGTTACGTTTACCGAAATATTTGCACGTTTAACATATGCGTTTTTCCAGTAATCAGAGAAAAATACAACTATATATATCTATAAAAGTGAAAGTTTCTGTCTGTATGCGTGTCTGTCTGTGTACATTTCCCGAGCCCAAAACAATAAATGTTAATGGGTCATAAAAGGGGCCAAAATTAAAAATAAAATTGACTCTTGCGGTCTCTACCAAATTACGTAAGACAGTTTCTGGTGTAAAGATTTTAAATTTCAGAGAATGGGTAAGCTTTTTAATCGGTTTGGGTCGAAAATTTGAGCTACCAATATATAAATCTACGTATGTATGTTTGACATGTCTGGCTATAACTTTAGACAGAGGCGACGGATTTTCACAAGATCAGTATGGTTTTGAGACTTGACCCTTCAGACGACAAATACTGAACAATTGGCTTAAAACATTAATTTCCTCATCCTCAACTGTGCACTTTTCTACAGGGAGGGGTTGCTTTTATCGCCAAAATTTTCGATAGTCATCCCCTCTTTTCGATTGGCTAGCTTAATTTAAACTTACGCCACTTCGGTTTTACGGTCGTCGTTAGAGAAAAGACGTCACGTTTTTCGCGTTCTTTTCCTCCTTCGCGGCACGGGTTCAGCCTGCCTTCCTACAACCACTTTTTTTTTTTTGCTCAACACACACATCGAAACACCCTGGAAACGCCGGGCACCCATGTCAGTAGTTAAATATTTAGAAATTCATAAAGAATCAGAATCGGTAATTGTATCGGAATCGGGAATTCAGTACGGAATCGGCAATCACATCGAAATCGGAAAATATATTGGAATCGTCTCATCACTAATATATATATATATATATATATATATATATATATATATATATTAGTGATGAGACGATTAGTGATGTATTGATAATAATCACACACACACATATATATATATATATATATATATATATATATATATTAAGTAATGTGATTGATAATTTAAAATTTAAAAATTAAATTATAATTAAATTAAAAACCAGTTTCATAAGAAGGAACAACAACAAAATCGATTATCTGTACGATCGTTTCAGAAAACAATGTTTTTTTTATTGTGGTAGACATCAAGTTACGTACAATAATTACATCTAGTTTATTAATAAGCAAGGTCTCCTCGTCAGCAAATTTTGAAGGGTTTTTATTGAATTTAAAAGACACCATAAATAAACCTAGCATTAAAAGTAAGGCAGATGTATCTTTTAATTTTTCGCCTTTTGAAATCAGGAACTATGGTTTAAATACTCATTTAGATGTTTACTATAGCTTTTTACCTTATTGATTCAATAAGGTAAAAAGCTATAGTAAACATCTAAATGAGACGGAAAATATATTGGAATCGTCTCATCACTAATATATATATATATATATATATATATATATATATATATATATATATATATATATATATATATATAGACGGAAAATATATTGGAATCGTCTCATCACTAATATATATATATATATATATATATATAAAAATATATTGGAATCGTCTCATCACTAATATATATATATATATATATATATATATATATATATATAGACGGAAAATATATTGGAATCGTCTCATCACTAATATATATATATATATATATATATATATATATATATATATATATATATATATATTAGTGATGAGACGATTCCAATATATTTTCCGTCTCATTTAGATGTTTACTATAGCTTTTTACCTTATTGAATCAATAAGGTAAAAAGCTATAGTAAACATCTAAATGAGTATTTAAACCATAGTTCCTGATTTCAAAAGGCGAAAAATTAAAAGATACATCTGCCTTACTTTTAATGCTAGGTTTATTTATGGTGTCTTTTAAATTCAATAAAAACCCTTCAAAATTTGCTGACGAGGAGACCTTGCTTATTAATAAACTAGATGTAATTATTGTACGTAACTTGATGTCTACCACAATAAAAAAAACATTGTTTTCTGAAACGATCGTACAGATAATCGATTTTGTTGTTGTTCCTTCTTATGAAACTGGTTTTTAATTTAATTATAATTTAATTTTTAAATTTTAAATTATCAATCACATTACTTAATATATATATATATATATATATATATATATATATATATATATATATATATATATATATATGATTATTATCAATGCAGAATTTGGATGTAATAATTGTGAAAACTTTCAGAATTATGATGCTTCTTAATATGACGGTACAAATAATTTACCATGGTCGATGATTTACAATTTAATTATTAATCAACAACTGTGAGTCGTGCTTCATTGATTTCTACTATAATAATACCGCTACGTGTTGTCCAGACTTATAATTGTCAATTATTATTTCAGGTACAATACGATCTGCAGATTCACACTACATTTCGTGAATGGTTTAGCAAGTCTTGATTATTTCTAAATTATATTCCGCTCAATAATTCAATTCCTATAATGCTCGGAGAAAAATGAGTGGGAAACTAGAGCGAGTTGATTCAATATTGGAATATCTTATCACCAATTCTGCGGATATTGCTGAACTGTTAATAAGCGTTGAACCTAACAATTGTGTTTATTTTGTATTGTTTTTAATATCAGTGATGAGTAAGTGTTTCCATATCATGGCGTTAATAATAAACGTCTTAATTACCTTCAGTAAGGAGTTTTACTATAATACAAGCAGACATGCAGCTGGGAACAATCTATTCCCTCAATATATATATATATATATATATATATATATATATATATATATATATATATATATATATATATATATTTATATGTAAAGCGATTTTGTCGATGTGTGCGCGAAATGTCTCTATCAAACACCTCTAAGATTATTGAGTTTACAAACTTGAAAATTAATAAATAAGGTATATCGGCATGGGAGTCACTTCCGATGTGATTTTTAGCCGGTAATATGCTGTTGGGTTAGCCCTAATCATTACTGGCTAAAATCTAAATCGCGGGTGAGGCGCATTCCCAAATATCTTATATATCAAATTTCAAGTTTGTAAACTAAATGATCTGAAAGGTATTTGGTAGAAACATTTCGCATACACGATGACAAAATCACTTTATATATATATATATATATATATATATATATATATATATATATATATATATATATCCATGGAAATATGGAGTTTACAGATGGTACCCATTTAGCTAAGGTAAATACTTTTGCAGTCATAACAAAAAAACAAAAAAATATCAGAGATTTCCATTTACACTGAACATCTACAGAATGCCAACATCCGTGTATTGCATATGAATGCCGCTCCTGTTGACTTTCAACAGGTCCCGATAATTAAAATTATTTTAACTGTAAGTGTTTGATAGCTCGAAATGTATGAATTGATACAGTTAAAACAATCGATCTTCGTTGTTTGTTCTCACAGAAACAATTATTCTACATGCATTTTCCCTAATGATTCACTGGGGCATCGCTGAATCCGATGAACGTCTGTGACAGCGGTGCATTTCTAGAATCTCACGGTGTCAATATTTGCAATAGGAAGATGAGACCTGTAGAGCGTGAATGCATAAGTTTTCCCATCATAACATGCAAGATGCATTTCCCTTTTGATGTGTTTGTGCGGAATAAAAATAGGATACATTACTTCTAGAAGATATAAAGTTGGTGCAAAAATTATATCCGTTTTGACGTATATGTTTATTTATCTGATAAAAAACGACATTATTTTTGCACCAACCTAATATGTTATACTATCGAACAGTAAGATCTGCAATTCTATCACACGTTCTGTTTTCCGTATCTCTATTATAATTTCGTGTTGTATATATTTATCACACTTTCACTTCTATGTCTGCCTAGAGCTCAGTTAAGTTTCAGTTGATCTAACGTATTCCACTATATATATATATATATATATATATATATATATATATATATATATATATATATATATATATATAAATAAATATATATATAGATATATATATATATATATATTCCCAAATTTAATAAAGACAATACAATCGGAAAAACCATAATGTCAGTCCAATTGCCGCCACTTTTAATCTCTGCCATCCTTTTACGAAGATCTGATTAAAATGTGGTCTGATATTAGAAAGTACTTATGCCCCTTTACGTACATAATCCCGACAAACGCCGCGGATTGTAAAATCTCCCATTATTTACTGTTCGGCTCCTTTGATGTCTGAAATCTTTCTATTATATAGTTTATCTTCATCAGACTAGTAGACTTTCGAAATTCTCTCATCTCCTCTTTTTTTTTATTGGTTGGTTGGTTGTTTTTGTTTTACGCATATCAACCTTTTTCAGGTTATTTAATGCCGAATCTAGTTATTTTGAGGAACGAGTTTTTAATAGAGTATATTTGTTTTTTTAAGTATGGTTCTATTTAACCCATAGTTGGGACCCTAACATGTACTACACCTCCGGGTCAGAGTGGACCTGGGAGCAATGGCAATTAAACGATGGTTTTACACTCCTCAAGTTTCGCAAGGTGGGGTCTCACCATGGGATATAGTTTTAGGTCATATCCAGGACCTCTTTTTTTATTGATCTCTTTCTATTTTTCAGTAATTGAATTAACTCCATTAGAGCAAGCGTGCTTCTAAACAGAGAATGTGAACATGCATCAAGTAATACAGGAATGAAATAAAGCAGAGTGAAAATTTGGGGTTGATAAAAACATGTACACCTGTGACATTAGTAGATGGTAAATGTTTCTTTTTTACCTGTAAGTGCTAACATTAAGAATAACATTGTATGTGAACAAATACTTCGCGACTCGACCCGCCTCTTATCCCTCTTAGTTATTGTCGTAAATTGTGGGCCTTAGCGTCCATGTTTCAATGTCTGTTTGAGATAGAATAAAAAGCTCTACGTTCTTATAAAACGAACGTCTTTACGTAGCTATATTATAGGATCAATTCTACATGTTCTGATCATATACGAACTGTTACGTTATTCTATTACACTTTAATTTATATTTCCATCTGACGCAGTTATGTTTACGTTGTTCATTTATTAGGCTCAGTTAGAAGTGTGCCTATGACAATAATTATTTCTCTATTGCTCTATTATATCACATTAATGTTGTCGCTTGTGACATTGACAAATCTACGTCTCTCTATTACATTAACAGTGTCTCCAAGTCCAGTGTAGGAAAGTCTTTGATGTCGCACTTCCTTAAATAATCAAATCCTTCCCAACCTGCACCACTATAGTTCGCTAACGTTTTATTTCTGCAAACCATACACTTATTAAACTTTATTCTCGGGTGGCCTCTGAGTCTTGTTGAAAAAGCCGAACACTTCTACCTTGCTGTGACACGTTCCCATGTTTTTATTGTGTGGCTAATTGTTATGAGCGACAAGGGATATATAAATTCACAGCAGAAATGGAGATGCCGTGAAAAAATGTTATGTATCAAAGTTACCAATTGTGTAAATTATCGTGAAGCAATCTATACTACATAGCGGTTAATTGGCTGTTTTAGCATTTTGTCGCCAATGTATTAAATGAATTCAATATTTCCGTTATTTTCTTAATTTTTTTTTTGCTTTTTTATTAATGCAATTAGTTCTGGCAACGTACGAACATTGGAAGCGTTTTACTCACTGAATCCAATAATTTATAAGCATTTATTTTGTGTTTGACCTTTTCGTGTGTCCATAAAAACTGACGTCTTACGTTTCGCATTGCTTTTGAACTTATTAGCGACTTTTATTTAATTCATTCTACAATAAACAGCGGCGTTTTCTGTTTTTTTTTCTATTTCAAATTGTTGTACAACACAAGCAAACATCTTTGTCACTTTGATCATGCATATAACTAAAATGAAACCTTGACTGTGTGTGCACTTCATCGGCCTGGAAATTTTCGTAGATTGCTTTTGTATTAGATTCCTTTTAAATAAGTGTCTATTATAAACAATAGAAATAATATGGCGAAAAAAATTACCAGGCTATTTGGACTCAAAGTTTACATCTTATACAATCAAGCATCAAAAGTGCATTTGAAAAGTTTAATTACCAGACAATTGAAACGTCCGACATATAAAAACCAACAGATGGCTCTTTTATATGACAGGGGTGCGTTCGAAACGATTGTTTTTGTTCAAAACACAATTGCACTCTGCTACTTGACTTCTTTGTTTTAAACGTAAATTCAAACCATTATCAAAGCACAAGCAGTAAGGACAGGTATACAAAATCAACAGTAAATTCCTTGATATAATAAACGCGCATTAAACGTTGCTTAATATGTGCCTTAATACAATGTAAATCTGACATATTTGAGTATTCTAATAAAAAAAATGTTTGCTATTATTGTGCCGATTAAAGCTTTTTTTTTTATTCCACTAAATAAAATAAAATGTCTGGTTAATGTGATAATTTATTTGCTAGCGTCTGTTGGTAAACTTTAAAAAGCGTAGGTATCTAAAGTTCAACTCTGCTTTTTACTCCCTTTGCATAAATCAAAATAATTCTACAAATATCCCACTTTGTCGCCGCTTACGCACATCAGCTATCTACAAAATTATTAATGACTTACAAATTAGTATATGGGTGAAATCTGTTCATACAAATGTCTAAAGCTAACGTTGATGATAAAAACATAGTATAAAAAAAACAAAGCAGAAATATGCATGTGACAGTATACACAATGAAACGAAAAAGTGCTCAAGAGTATATATAAAACCAATAAACCTTACTAAATGCAAGACATGTAAATCTCCTACTTAACTGAAAAGGTGTTTTCGTTTTAACATATTTTAAAACGTTTATTTAACATGAATCACAAGTAGTTGCCATTATTAAATTATCATACAAAAATGTTGATATTCGGTAGTAATTTGGTTTCTTCATAGGCCAACCTGACACGTCTTCGGTGGTTTGTAGTGTTTTGTTAAATTGAAGGAAGGTCTCAATATTGTATCGGAAAAATTGTCGATAAAATTGTAACCTAAATCAAAACAATGATCTGTTCTCGCCGTTTCGTATACAAATACGTTTATTTTGTTAATACACACGTATTGAATGAAAGCAAGGCAATTTTTGAACTGAGCTACTGTTATTTTTGAACTGAGCTACTCTTATTTTTTTACTGAGCTACTGTTATTTTTGAGCTAGACTACTGCTATTTTTAACTTCGCTACTGTTATTTTTAACTGAGTAACTGTTATTTTTAACTGAGTTACTGTTATTTTTGAACTGAGTAATTGTTATTTTTTAACTGAGCTACTGTTATTTTTGAACTGAGCTACTGTTATTTTTAACTGAATCACTGTTATTTTTTAACTGAGCCACTGTTATTTTTTAATTAAGCTAATGTTATTTTTAACTGAGCTACTGTTATTTTTAACTGAGACAATGTTATTTTTAAACTGAGCTATTGTTATTTTTGAACTGAGCTATTGTTATTTTTTTTAACTGAGCTGCTGTAATTTTGTATCTGAGTTGCTCTCATTTTTAATTGAGCTACCGTTATTTTTGGACTAAGCTATTGTCATTTTTGAGCTGAACAACTGTTGTTTTTTTACTGAGCTACTGTTATTTTTAACTGAGCAACTTTAATTTTTAACTGAGCTAATGTTATTTTTTTTAACTGAGCTACTGTTATTTTTGAACTGAGCCACTGTTATTGTTTAACTTAGCTACTCTTATTTTTTACTGGGCTACTGTTATTTTTGAGCTGAACTACTGTTAATTTTAACTTCGCTACTGTTATTTTATTTTACTGAGTAACTGTTATTTTTAACTAGGCTACCGTTATTTTTGAACTGAGCTACTGTTATTTTTTAACTGAACTACTGCTATTTTTTTAACTGCGCCACTGTTATTTTTTAACTGAGCTATTGTTATTTTTGAACTGAGCTATTGTTATTTTTAACTGAGTTACTGCTATTTTTTAACTGAGCTGCTGTCATTTTTTATCTAAGTTGCTGTTATTTTTTAACTGAGCTATTGTTATTTTTTAACTGAGCCACTGTTATTTTTTAACTGAACCACTATTACTTTTGAACTGAGCTACTGTTATTTTTAACTGAGCTATTATCATTGTTTAATTGATTAACTGTCGTTTTTTGACTGAGCTACTGCTATTATTAACGTAGCCACTGTTATTTTTTAACTGAGCTACTGTTATTTTTGAGCTGAGCTACTGTTATTTTTAACTGAGCTATTTTCATTTTTGAACTGATCAACTGTTGTTTTTCAACTGAGCTACTGTTATTTTTAACTGAGCTACTGTTATTTATTAACTGACTAGTCTTATTTTGTAACCGAGGCACAGTTATTTATAACTGAGTTACTGTTATTTTTTAACTGAGACACTGTTAATTTGGAATTGAGCTACAGTTATTTTTGAACTTTGCTACGGTTATTTTTTAACTGAGACACTGTTATTTTTTAACTGAGCCACTGTTATTTTGGAACTGAGCTACTGTTATTTTTGAACTGAGCTATTGTCATCTTTGAACTGATCATCTGTTGTTTTTTAACTAAGCTACTGTTATTTTTAACTGAGCCACTGTTATTTTTAAACTTAGCTACTGTTATTTTTTAACTGAGCCACAGTTATTTATAACTGAGTTACTGTTATTTTTTAACTGAGACACTGTTAATTTGGAATTGAGCTATAGTTATTTTTGAACTGAGCAACTGACTGTTATTTTTTAACTGAGCTACTGTTATATTTAGACATAAACATAAATAGAACGTGTTGCAGTTTGCTTGCATAACATTTAAAACTGTGCATGTCGGTATAAGAGAGTGCCCATTTAATAGGGAGTGAATTATTTCTATTCAAACAAGATATTTTATACAACAATCTTATTTTATATACATTTTAGGCTATTTTGATATTCATTTAATAAACTTGGTAATACATATAAACGGCGGGGGCAATTCCACCTCATTGGTGCAATAAGTTATAACGCATATATAATTACATGTTTTTATACCAAAAATTTATAACACATCTGTTCCACCTCAGATATTACCTGGCTTCCCAATTATTTTCAAGTGGATCTTGTAAGAACGAGAATCATTGCTTACACTTCCAGGAAACCGCCTATTCATATATCGTTAATACATTGTCAATGCGTGCATATACACAACCAAACATCTCTAGTCATAACGTACAACGTGTTGTTAAAATAATATACAGGCTTAGCAAATACCAATGTGAATCTGGCTTTATATACTGTGATTCAAATAGGTCTAGAAAAAAGCATAGACACTGATCTAATGTTATACTACGGCAGATGCGATTAAAAAATACATGTATCCTGTTTCATATGTAATTTCTGATGAGTAAAACAATTATTATTTATTATTTTATAATTACTAGCAGTAGTAGAAGATGTTGTTTTAAACAAAATATAAATAGGAAGGGCATAAAAAATAGGCTTTTTGGTGAATTGGGAAATTGGCACTTTTCTTCGATTAAATACAAATTCCGATACCCCGCTTTCCGATTTCGATTTCGAGGAATTACACTTTTTAAGTAGTATATAAAATAAAGCTTTATTTAAGTATTATATAAACTAAAACTTACAATAAATAAAAAAAAATAAATGTCCGAGTTAGCATTTTTCTTGTTTAATAACAGTTTTTATTACAGGTTACTCTCTCGTCTCGATGCAACTAAAACGTCTGTCGTTGTCACATGTCCATATAATCTTGTCTCTCGTGTCTCCTTCATCCGACCGTATGCCGGCCACAGCCGATCTATTCTCGGCACTGACTTAACACGTCAATTTTCCTCAATGCGAACTTTGCTTTTATCGGCAATGTTGTGCATTTACTTATCATTTTTTTCTTCTAGCCTAGACAAACTGATGTGCATATGATAATTTCTTCGCAAGCTAGCTCTTCTTAGCTGCTCCTGATTTTTCTCACGCGTTCATATTCACTATGTTTCATATCTTTTCTTCCAAGTACATTTTCCAGAAGTTAAATAAACCTGGGTTATGTAATAAATACAAACAAGAACAGAAAACGTAAAGGTCACAGATTAAAACATGAACATTTACAATTAAAATGTCTTAGTATATAGTCTGTTCGATGTTTCCATTTTGTAAATTGTTCTTTCTAAACGTCCTTTCTTATTTATTTTTCTTTTTTCATTTGTAAAAATATAAGAGTTCTAAAATATGTTTCCAATTATTTGAAGACAGTCTTCTAATAAGTTAAAAAGAATAATCTCGATGAACTGTTTTAATAGCGATAAATATTTTATGATTATTATATTATATATATTGATGTGTTATATAAATGCATTATTATTATTATTATTATTGTTATTATTGTTATTATTATAATTATTATTATTATTATTATTATTATTATTATTTTCTGTATAAAAAGAAGTACTTCAGAAGTTAAGAGAGGTTCTTCTTAGAGACGATATCATAGAAATTTCAAGTATGAAGAGCAGTGATAGACGGAAGGTGAAAAACGAGGTTAAAATAATTCAAGGAGTAATTCACAACATCATAAGAAAGAACATATCGATTACGGAACTTAACAGGCTTCTGTATGCAGCGTCATAAGTTATTGCGAATCGTCTTGGCTTATTACAGAAGAAAAAGGGAAAAATGAAGGATAGAAGGCCAAACTGGCAGAGGCAGCTTGAAGAAATTATTAAACGGTGGAGGAAAGACATTAGTAGAATCGGAGAAATAAGAAAAGGAGTTAAACTAGGACTGAAAGTCAAGGTCGAGCTTGAAAGTAGGTATAAGTTGCTGGAAAAAGGAACGATGAACGTTCTAACAATGTCGTAAGAAAAGGTTCAGACTGGTGGTATGAAAATGAGGAACTTTGTTGGAAAAAGTGTTGCATTTCGGCAAAACAACCTTTTCCGGAACAATCAGTGTCAACTGTATAAAGAATTAAATGGTAGCAAACAGGCGGGAAATAACAACACTCCAAATGTAAAAGATGCAAGTAAGTTCTGGAATGGAATTTTGTCTGTCGAAGAGCGATATAATGAGAAGGCTAGCTGGTTGGGAAGGTCAGAGAAAGGCTATCAGAAATGCAGCAGATGAAGAACGTTGAGATAACCCTCGATGACGTTAAGGCTGGCATACGATGGATGACAAACTGGAAGGCACCTGGTCCAGATAGATGATGGGCTTCTGGTTTAAACAGTTTCCATGCTTTTATCGACCTATAGCTGCTGCTCTACAAATTGTTGTAGAGTCGGGAGATGTCCCTGATTGGCTTGTGAAGGGAAGAACAACACTGATTAGGAAAGATCCTGCAAAGAACAGATGCCAATAATTATAGACCAATTACATGTCTGCCATTGATGTGGAAACTGTTGACTGGAATATTTGATGAGAAAATTTATGAACATCTAGAGAGTAATGGTGTTTTTTCCTGACGAACAAAAGGGGTGCCTGAAAGGCTCGAAAGGTACTAAAGAGCAACTACTAATTGATAAAGCATTAATACAGGATGCGAAATAAGAAGAAGAATCTGAGCGTAAGATGGATCGATTGCAGAAAGGCTTATGACATGGTTCCTCATTCATGGATACGTGAAACACTATCGAGGGTGAAGGTTGCTGAGAATGTGGTAGGGCTTTTGGAGACAAGTATAGCTCAAAGGAAAACGCTGCTGACAGCAAACAGATATGAGATGGGTCAGGTTGGCATTAAACGTGGGATATTTCAAGGAGATTCGTTATCGCCACTTCTTTTTGTAATGATAATAATGCCACTGAGCATCCTCTTGAAGAGAGAAAACTGGGGTATAACTTTGGATCTGGTGACAGACGCCTCAATGATCTACTGTTTATGGATGATTTGAAAATATTCAGTAGAAATGAACAAGAAATGGAGAGACTCGTAGAATTGTGGGGACATACTCAGAAGACATTGGGATTGAGTTTGGGATTAGTTAATGTGCGGCTCTGGTGATGAAAAGTGGAGTAAAGGTTCATTCGAATGGAATAGTGCTACCAAATGGAGAAATCATGAAAGAAAAAGAAGATACAGGATATAAGTATTTGGGAGTGCTGGAGGGTGTAGACATCCTGAACAGTGAAATGAAAGAGAAAGTCAGGAAGGAGTATCTTAGAAGAGTGAAACTAATTGCAAAATTGAAACTGTATGGAGGAAACCTAATGAAAGCAGTAAATGCATGGGCAGTCAATGTTTTGATATACAGTGCTGGAATTTTAGAATTGTCTGACAAATATTTGCATGCCATGGATATCAAAACAAGTAAAGTTTTAGCAATGTTTGGTACATTTCACATTCTAAGTAGCGTAGCAAGGCTGTATCAAAAGAGGAAATATGGTGGGAGAGGATTGAAAAGTGTAAAAGATTGTGTTAGAACCGAGGAGATGTCGTTGAAGGAGCATATGGTTAGAAGTGAGGAGTGGATGCTTAAGGTTGTGGCCAATGAAGTGGAGGTATGTGATATCAAGTCTGATTATGTGAAACGTATGGATAGGGAAAGGGAACAGGAACTGGCTAGAAAGTAAATGCATGGAAGGTTCTTCCAGGATATAGCAGAAGTGGCTGATGGAAGGTCATGACAATGGCTTAGAGCTGGGTATCTGGCTAAAAGTACTGAAGCTTTTGTTTGTGCAGCACACGAGCAGGATTGTTCAAAAAAGTGGTTTTAGGAGAGGAAGTTGCTGCAGAATGCCGGATTTGTGGTAAGACCTCAGAGTCAATTGCGCACCTTGCTGCAGGGTGTAGAGGACTGGCCCAGAGAGAGTGCCGCAAAAGACATGATCGCATGGGACTCCGGATATATTGGGAGGTGTGTAAGAGGGTTGGGGTGAAGCGTGCTGGAAAATGGTTTGAGGAGGTGCCTGATGAAGTGCGAACAAGTGAGGATGGAAAGGTAGAGGTATAGTGGGACAAAAATGTCATAACGACCAAGCAATTGGAACATAATCGTCCGGATTTGGTCGGCATTGACAAGGTCTCAAAAAACTGGCAGATTGTAGATTCCTCAGTACCCTGGGACAGAAATGCGAGAGAGAAGGAGAATGAGAAGTGGAGCAATTATGCTCCATTAGCCTTGGAGATTAGTCCTGTACAAAACACAAAAAATCCCGGTCGTAGTTGGTACACTAGGAGTAGTATCAAGTCGTCTGGAAGGAAAATTGAAAAAAACTACAAATCCCCGATGTTTTAGGCGGTCTTTAAAACATCTGCAATTATAGGTACCACAAACATCCTTAGGAAAACCCTTGATCTTTGAAGCTCCTAGTTTGAAGCCGGGATTAAGGGAAATCCTCTGGAAGTGAATCCCATCCCTTTCCAGAGAGACGTTCATAAACGAAATCAGAATTATTATTATTGTTATTGTTGGTGTTATTATTATTATTATTATTATTATTATTATTATTATTATTATTATTATTATTGTTTGACTATATTTATATGTTACTTTTAAAGTGTTTTCTTCTATTAATATTATTAATACTATTATTATCATCATCATCATCATCATTATTAGTATTTAAATGTTATTTAAAATGTGTGTTTATGTTAGCGCGTTATTCATTTCGTTTTTCCTCTTTGTCTAGACTAAATTCTATATGGGTACATCGAAATGTATGCTTTTTGACACATGAATCTGGGGTCAAGATGAAGCTGTCTAGCTCGCGAACGCTCAACATCTTTTTTTAAATTTTGTTTTCTATCCTATCTTACTTTCCTTTCCCTTATAATTTACTCTCGTTGTACTCTAGGAATTTGATATTTTTTACTATCATTTAAAAACTATTATTGCCGACCATAGAAATTGCTATGCCGTCTGAGTTGTTTATAAAGACAAAAATAAGAATTTTAATAATTTTTTTCATCGATGCTTGCAAACGGGTTTTTTTTCTACAAGCCTGGATGTCACACATTTGCAAAAGTCTCTTATTACTACACACATTATGTGGTTTAATATGAGTCTACTTGTCAACAGTATAAATCCGGATTCTTCATATGTCCCCTACTATCTTTTCGCCTTTATAATTCTTAACTTTTTCAAGTCCGTACATTAAGTTTATTAAACTTTTACTTCTAAATCAGTTTTTTTTATTTTTAATTTCCCCCATTTTATAAACCCTTTACGCATTTGTTGTGTGTGTTTTTTTTTACATTTATCATTAGCTTTCATGTAATGGTTATTCAATAAATTCCCGTACAAGTAAATTCATAGCGTATATCTATTTGCTATTACTTTTCCTGTGATTAGAATACAGGATTCTTTAAAACTTAGCGGGTTAATGAAATTTTAATACATCCAATTTGAGTATCCTATCGGACAATAAATTCATGTAATATATATATATTTACAGTCTAAAATTCGTCTTATCCTTTAAATAGCCTTATTTTCCACCCTGGTTATATCGAGCTTTCCATTTGCTTCGGATCACTATAAAATATTAATATTTATATTTACTCAACAGTTATATATTAATTTGTCTTCTAATCTTAATCTGTATTGATTATTGATTGATTTTGTTTTTATAAATATTATGTTATAGCACAACGTCTAAAAGTACGTTACCATCTCTACACTACATATTACAGCAGAAAGGATACGTAGAGCAGAAGAATATTGAGTACTTTTTGCTGACTATATACAAGTTGAATCAAATTTCTTTAATGCTGCTTCAGTTTAGAAAGATTTTTTCTTGCGGTTTATTGCAACGAAAACAAACTATAAAATATTATTTTTCGAAAATACCAAAATATAATTTTTGTTAACCGAAATAAACGTTTGTATGTTATGAAAATGATTTCTCATGACTTATTGTGTAATTAAAAGGGAGAAAAGTAGTTACAATATTTAATAATGTTATGGAAAACAGGTAAAATATATAAATGAAATTTTGTTTTTATTTGTGTTTGAAATAAAGAATCTTAATTAGATTGGCTTGTTTGTTTGTTTTTTTAAAAGTCCACTGGACGATAGTGGCATTGGGAAATCATGTTGGGAATTATTTTCTTTAAGCTTATTCCAAAAATTTTGCTTATTGTTTTTGTTTTAAAATGATTGTAATTGAATTATTTATTTTATTTAAATATAAATAAAGAATCGTAATCGAAATAAGAAAATTGGTTTAGTTTAAAGAACGAATAAAAACACGAAAATGTCAAACAAACATGGCGTGACAATCTACCCACTGTATATTTAGGCAGGAAGGGGCACGACAAGTTATTCTCCGGATATTGAATAGTTTAAGCGAATTTTTTTTAATGCCAGCTCAGCCTCGAAAGATATCTCTTTTGAAATACAGGGTGAACAGAAAGTCCTTGGACCAATTCAAAAGTGGTTTATTAATAGAAAATTACAAAATATAAAGTAAGCATGAATGAAAACTATAAATTAGGAAACCAAGAATAAATTCAAATTATTCATTTTCAATGTGATGTCCCTTCCTTTCGAGTAGACGTTCAATTCACTGTCTGAAGTTACCAACCGAGGCACGCAGCGTTTCCTGAGGTAGTTTAGCCCATTCGCTCAGAAGAGATGTCTTCAAAGCATCACCACTTGGATGAGCAACAGAACAGACCTTTGCCTCCAACAAAGACCGCACCGAAAAATCCATGGGATTCAAATCAGACGATGCAGGAGGCCACATCTCCTTACTCCAGAATCTTGGAAAATGACGTTGGCACCAGTCCTGAGTTTTTCCGGAGGTGTGGGATGGTGCTCCATCTTGTTGGAAGATGAAAGGCTGATCTTTGAAGTGTTTCTTCATCTCTTCAAATGCTGGAACCAAAATATCGTTAATGTAGCGATCTGTGTTGATCTTAACCCCCTGCTCCACGAAAATCAGAGGCGCATTCAAAAATTTAGAGACTGCAGCCCACACCATGAGGGAAGACGGCGTTTGTCGGCGGAATACTATTCTCACGGAGTCATCAATGTCTGCTGAAGATTTTGCGTAAACTTTGTCGTTCTGATTGTTAACAGTCGCTTCAATTGTGAAGAGGTTTTCATCAGAAAAAACGATCTCTCGCATGCCAGCCTTTAGTTCTCCAAGAAGAAGCTTTGCTCTTTCAAGTCTCTTGTGCTTTTGGGCAGGTGTGAGGTACTGTCTCTTTCTCATCTTGTAGGGGAACAACTGGAGATCGTTTTTTAAGATGGTTCTCATCGAGGTCACGCTCACATTCATGTCTTTAGCCATTTGTCTTGTAGATCTCTTCGGGTTCCTCCTTACCCTCTCTCGGACAGCTTTAATCACCTTCTTTGTTCGAGCAGTGCGAGGTCTTCCACTCCTAGGACGGTCTTCAGATGTACCAACTTCCTTAAATCTGTTCACAACATGGTACACGGTGGATTTAGCCACTTTCAAGAGCTTAATAATCTCTGAGTTTGTCCTTCCCGCGCAATGAAGCTGAATTATGGCCTCTCGTTTGCTCATTTTTCTTAAAGTTTAAACAAAATTATTTTAATATTTTTGTTGAAAATAATTAGATCAATAGTTAGACTAAATACTTACTTTATTCGAAAAGAGAAAAAGTGATTTTAACAATATTTAATTTTAAAACTAAAAATGGTCCAAGGACTTTCTGTTCACCCTGTAAACGTTTTTAGTTATAAAAATGATTATTTATGTGTTAATGTATTATTAAAAGAAAATAGCAGTTACGATGTCAAAAAATGTGAAGAAAAACTAGGAAAAGATGAAAATAGAAGTTTTAGTTTTGTTTTCATTTTAAATAAAGAACCGTGTGTAGATTGCATGGTTTGTTTCTTAAAAATAGCGTTAATTAGAAAATTACATTGGAAATTATCTTATTAAATCTAATACATTTTTGTTATTAATAAAGAATCATAATTAGATTGGTTTGATAGTTTCTTTTAAATAAAAACGTAACACTCTCATAAAAATAATCAAACACACACACATCTAACAGAAAAGAATAAAAGTGGCTCACAGGGGAAATAGTTCCAACCAGTTTCTAAAAAAATCGATGGCGGTAATAATAAATCAAATTACATATATTATCGATATAAATCAACTTAAAATAATAATCTTTAATAGAAAAATTAAAAGAAATTCTCTCGCTAGAAACAGCGACTAACATACAGCTTTTAAGTAAAATCAATTTTCATTAATGAAATATGCAACAAAGTTTACATCTTATTCGTATATTTTGCAAAAATAATACATATAAATAAATCTAATAAAAAGTAAGGGACCCTTTGTATATATTAATCAAATTGTGAACAAACAAACTGATCAGAATACACACACCCCCACACACAAACATATATATATATATATATATATATATATATATGTATACACACACACCCACACACACACATAATACACACACATACATATATATATATATATATATATATATATATATATATATATATATATATATACATATATATATATGTATACATGATTTTCCTGGACCAGGTCGGTTTATTATCCCGAATGATGAATCCATTACTTATTTGAAAATATTTGGACCTACACCAAAAGTGGCGTTTTAAGCCGACAGAACTTCAGAAAATTATTAGGAAGCTATGTGTTGCCCTAACGCTGTTAAGTCTCACACGTTCATTACTGTTTCTCAAGAAGAACAAAATTGCTAGATTTCTGTGATGCGTGCTTATATTTTTTGAGTGCATCTATTCTTACGCGTTATAATATTTATTTTGAAGTGGTGTGATTTTGCAGCTAGTCAGATTATGTGTGCTCATGTAGGTTAATCCGACCGTTAGCTATTCATATTGTCGATCATATTTTGCCGGCCGAAGCTAAAATGAATGGAGCAAACCATTTCTTTTACTGTATTCTATAATACACATGAAATCACGTTTTAGAGGTTTCTGACACTCTTGGTCTCGGAAGTGCTATATTAGATCGTCTATTTCAAGGTCTAAAACTCAAGCTATAAATGTAAGGCATACTGTGACATGTAGCGTGTTACACACTGGCGTTAACATACTCGATTACAGACTTGTGCTGGGTGCGGAATTGTAAACTTAGAAAAGTTTAAATCGGATCCTGGAATCTATACCTCTTTTCAAACTTAAAGGCTTATTCACACCTTGCATTCGATGAAACCTTATAAGTGTGTATTTGTGTTCTATTCTTACTTGTCATCTACTGTAGTAAGTGTACCAACACCTCTGAATTGTTTGCAAATTACCAGATCATGGAGCAAGCAAGACGTCGCAGTTGGATCAAGGAATGAGGACGGCAGAAAAGCAGGTGTAACCACGTGGGGGACGACAGAATATTTTAAATACGATGCATTACACATTTATTCTTCGGCGTTTTAAAACGGATTTTCGGATCACCGTATGACGTGGAACAAATTACAGACACGCATGCTGGTTATAGCTGCGGGCTGTCATACTTATTAGACCCGCGTGGAAAAGTCGGAATGCGACCATATTTTTGTTGTCTTGGAAAATACGTGTCAGGCGGTTTCTTATGAAAACGACCGGTAATAAATTACCGTTCATCAAACTGAAAGGAACTTGTCCGATTAGTACTCTTTCTTTCTTTTCAATACTTTCATACACAACGCTGTGTACCTGTTAAAAGGTGACAACTACGTCACATTATGTACTAAACATATAACACATGAAGCAATGTCGCAAGGCTTTCTTGTTAATCAACTTATTTGCTCTGTAGCTCAAATGATACTGTGAGGTACAGAGTAAAACGTTTGTATTTAGTTTTTGCTCCACCGAAAAAATGAGGATGGACTTGTAAACGTTTAGAAACTTTTGTATTTATTTTTTTGTTCCACCGAAAAAAGGAGGGTGGACTTGTAAATTCACCCATGTCTGTTTGTCCATCCGTCCCTTCTCCTGTACGCACTCTTCTGAATAACTACGCCTTGGAATGTTTTGAAATTTCGCACAAACATTTAACATGGTATGAGTAAAAATGTAACGGAACGGATTTTCCGGGAAAACTCCGGTTGTCCCCAAGGGGTGCCTTTAAGTTTAAAATGGCTAAAATTGACACGTGTGTGCTTATTAAAAAAATTGATGCCTTGGATTTTAATCAAACTTTCTGAAAATGTGTGACTAAATGATTTCTATATACTTTTGTTTATCTATACTTCGCAATAACTCTTAGGTGTGTCTTAGGGGCTCCTTTAGGGCGAAAAAAAAACACCCCATTTTTTGTTACTATTTCAACATATTAGCAAAAAATTTTCTGTGTATGTCTATTACGAGATTTTGCAGGGTGCTGAAATCAAGTTTAAATATGTTAAGGTCTTGGGGCAAAAATAAGGTGGGCAAATGATGGACTTAGTCATTTTATTTTTTGCATGGTGTAGAACTAAAAATGTGCATATATTAAGTCCTTAAACTGCATCGGTTGTTCATTTCACCAAGATTTGAGGTCACCTCGTGAATTTTGGGGCTTAATGGTGGGGGACAAATGCTAAAGTTAGTCATGTTTTTTATGCATCGTTTACAATGAACTCACGGGGGGGGATGCATGCTTAACTTGTTTTAGTTCAAAGCCAGATTTTTCTTTTTGTATAGAAGTATTATTTAATACTATAACTATGTATATATTTTTAGAACATAAACATCATCTTCCTGTGTCGTCATGTTGATGTAATTGTCATGCTGTAACTTAAATCGTGCTTAGTTTTTCCCATAGGTTCCGGTACATTGCTTGATCTCGGAGTCCGATTATACTGTTGACACCCATCGGCTATCTTATGTTTTTATCCTTTGCCTGCCCTTGACTCTCTTTCCGTCAATTTTGTTCTTAAAGATGTGCAGTTCTATGTCATGGTTTCCACGAAAAGGGTATCAAACAGCGCGGCACTGCCTTTCCTTAATGTCCAGCATTTAAAGAATGTCAAGTAAATAAGAAAATCAGCAAAAATAGTCCGTATTATCTAATATCGCTTTATAATAGAAAATAATCTTCCTTTTTTATATGTTTATAATGTATATTTTTACTTCAATCAGAGCCGATTTCTACTGAACAAAATCGATTTCTGTTAATTTTTAGGCAGAATACTATGTAAATTGTTGTAAGGCGGAATACTATGTGAATTGTTTTAAGGCAGAGTACTATGTGAATTGCTTTAAGGCAGAATACTATGTGAATTGTTTAACGCAGATTACTATGTGAATTGTTTTCAGGGAGAATACTATGTGAATTGTTTTAAGGCAGAATGATATGTGAATTGTTTTAAGGCAGAATACTACATTAACTGTTTTAAGGCAAAATACTATGTGAATTGCTTTAAAGCAGAATACTATGTGAACTTTTTAAGACAGAATACTATGTGAATTATTTTAAGACAGAATACTATGTACATTGTTTTAAGGCAAAATACGATGGGAATAGTTTTATGGCAGAATACTATGTACATTTTTAAGGCAGGATACTATGTGAATTGTTTTAAGGCAGTATAATATGTGAATTGTATTAAGGCAGAATACTATGTGAATTGTTTAAAGGTAGAATTACTATTTAAATTACTTTAAGGTAAAATACTATGTGAATTGTTTTAAGGCAGAATACTATATGATTGTTTAAGGCAGAATACTATGTAAATTGATGTAAGGTAGATTACTATGTGCATTGTTTTAAGGCAGGATAGTATGTGAATTGTTTTAAGGCAGAATAGTATGTTAGTTGATTTAAGGCAGCATAATATGTGAATTGTTTTAAGGCAGAATACTATGTGAATTGCTTAAAGGCAGAATACTATGTGAATTGCTTTAAGGCAGAACTACTATTTAAATTAATTTAAGGCAGAATAATATGTGAATTGTTGTAAGGCAGAACACTATGTGAATTGTTTTAAGGCAGAACACTATGTGAATTGTTTTAAGGCAGATACTACGTGTATTATTTGGAAGGAAGACGTAAACTTACATTTGTCCATCTCGATATAATAACAATATTTGTGTCCAATTTGTGTTCTGAAATCTTATTAAATAAACTTAGTAATACATAATAATGATTGAACTCAGCTGCAGCTCATTGTTAGGATAATGACTCTGCGGACATAATAACATGCTTTTCTACAAGAAAGTTATAACACTCCCTGCTATGCTATTTACAAGATTTCCAATTATTTTCAAATGAAACCTGTTCGAACGATTATAGTTGATTGCATTTCCTGGAAGCAAGTTATATAGTAATAATTCATGATAACCTTGGTGCGTATAGGCAACGTGACGCCTCTAGTCAGAAGATACAGCATGTTAACAAAATATTAATGTACGTTTTTTTTATATACATATATATTAAATATATTTATATACATATACACACACACGTATATATTCAAAATGTATCCCAAACATTTCAAAACGTTTCGGCTGCACTCATAATCAATAATATTCATCTGAACCTTCTTTGTTTAAATGTACAACGCCTCGAGTAATCTTAGCCTATTTACATTTCTCTCACTCTGCAATACTGTAATATTTTCAAACATCTTTCTAAATTTCGAATGATGGCAGCCATATCCCTTAAAATGTTGTGATATGGACCTAGAGTCAGAGAGGTAGAGAGTAAATCTTAGCGACAATGTGTTAGTTGAATGAAGCTACTAGTATTGGAGATACACTCTCCTATTAGGCAACTGAATTTGTAAACTACATTGGTGCTATCCAACAGATCACTTGCCTGCGAAATATTGTTTTTCATTACAAGGATTGTTGCCTGTATTCTTTATAATATACAATAATTTATTATTATTATTATTATTATTATTATTATTATTATTGGGAGCCACGTACCTAGTGATTATATTTTAAAGAATACTTTCATCAATTTTTGAGTTCTTGTGTAACTGGTTACGGTAATATCTATTAACAGGTTGATAATTTTCTTGGATATGAAGTTAATCACGATAAAACAATTATTAACTGCAATTCCAACATATTAACCGTAATTATGTAGGAATTTTTTGTAATTAGACAATAACAGATTTGATCGAGATGTGTTTTCCTTCAGAGAATTTGTTCAGCATTACATATATATATATATATATTTATATATATATATATTTGTATATATATATATATATATATATATATATATATATATATACCATACGTAATCTCTACCTCCTTCTCTTTCTTTCGTTCCCTCTCTCTTACTCTCTCTCTCTCTCTATATATATATATATATATATATATATATATTTAAAATTTCTATATTATTGACGCAATGCGATTATAAAATAATAGATGAGGCATTTTTTAGACGAAAAGCTGGGATAACAACGGAATTTGAAAAAGTAAGGGGGCAAAAAAAAAACGATTTTTCTTTCTGTTACTATTGATTTTATGAAATTACATTTAATTTTATATAATGACGTTAATTAAGTTTAAGATGCAAACGTCAATTACACTGGTAAAAGTATACTCTAAACATAAGCGTTTATTTTTAACGCGAATCCGTCTTATCAAAAACTTACTGTTTGTTTTATATTTTATAGTTTATTTGCAAAAATAATAGATATTTTTAAAATATGCACACACGCGTAAGGTTTCTAATCTCTATCTTATGAGTTAACGGGAAAAAATCAGAAATTTACGTGCGAGGTTTGAACCTACAGACCACGTCATGCAAAAAAAGAAGAAAAACATGCTTATCTTGTTTTAGTTTAAAGTCAGATTGTTCTTTTTGTATCGAAGTAATATTTAATACTATAACTTTGTATATCTTTTTAGAAGATGAACATCTTCTTTCTGTGTCGTCATGCTGATGTAATAGTCATGCTGTAACTTAAATCATGCTTAGTTTTCCCCATAGGTTCCGGTACATTACTTGATATCGGAGTCCGACTATGCTGTTGACACCCATCGGCAGTCTTATGTTTGTAAGGCGGAATACTATGTGAATTGTTTTAAGGCAGAATACTATGTGAATTGCTTTAAGGCAAAATACTATGTGAATTGCTTTAAGGCAGAATACTATGTGAATTGTTTTCAGACAGAATACTTGTACATTGTTTTAAGGCAAAATACTATGTGAATAGTTTTAAGGCAGGATGCTTTGTGAATTGTTTTCAGGCAGAATAATATGTGAAGTGTATTAAGGCAGAGTACTATGTTAATTGTTTTAAGGCAGAATTACTATTTAAATTACTTTAAGGCAGAATACTATGTGACTTGTTTTAAGACAGAATAGTATGTGAATTGTTTTAAGGCAGAATACTATGTGAATTGATTAAAGGGAGAATACTATGTATATTGTTTTAAGGCAGAATAATATGTGAATTGTTTTAAGGCAGAACACTATGTGAATTGTTTTAAGGCAGAATGCTATGTGAATTATTTGGAAGGAAGACGTTAACTTTCATTTGTCCATCTCGATATAATAACAATATTTGTGTCCAATTTGTGTTCTGAAATCTTATTAAATAAACTTAGTAATACATAATAATGATTGAACTCAGCTGCAGCTCATTGTTAGGATAATGACTCTGCGGACATAATAACATGCTTTTCTACAAGAAAGTTATAACACTCCCTTCTATGCTATTAACTAGCTTTCCAATTATTTTCAACTAAACCCTGTTCGAACGATTATAGTTGATTGCATTTCCTGGAGCTAGTTATATAGTAATAATTCATGATAACCTTGGTGCGTATAGGCAACGTGACGCCTCTAGTCAGAACATACAACGTGCTAACAAAATATTAATGTACGTTTGTTTTTTCTATATACATATATATTAAATATATTTATATACATATACACACACACACGTATATATTCAAAATGTATCCAAAACATTTCAAAATGTTTCGGCTGCACTCATAATTAATATTATTTTTTTAGACTTCTTTGTTTAAATGTACAAGGCTTCGAGTAATTTTAGCCTATATACATTACTCTCACTCTGCAATTCTGTAGTATTTTCGAACATAATTCTTCGAAATTTCGAATGATGGCAGCCATGCCCCTTCAAATGTTGAGATATGGAGCTAGAGTCAGAGAGGTGGAGAGTCAATCTTCGCGACAATGTGTTAGTTGTTGAGCCAGTGTAGCTACTAGTATTGCAGATACATTTTCCTATTAGGCAGCTAAAATTGTAAACTACATTGGTGCTTTCTAACAGATCACTTGCCTGCGAAATGTTGTTTTTCATTACAAGGATTGTTGTCTGTATTTTTTTATAATGTATAATATATTTTATTTTTTTATTATCATTGGGAGCCACGTGTATACGAATTGTATTTTAAAGAATACTTTCATCGATATTTGAGTTCTTGTGTAACTGGTTACGGTAATATCTATTAACATGCTGATAATTTTCTTGGGTATGAAGTTAATCACGATAAAACCATTATTAACTGCAATTCCAATATATTTACCGTAATTCTATGAGATTTCTTTTGTAATTAGACAATAACAGATCTGATCGAGATGTGTTTTCCTTTAGAGAATTTTATATACAATACATAATCTCTATCTCTTTCTCTTTCTTTCTTTCTCGCTCGTTGTGCATATATATATATATATATATATATATGAAATAAAATGGAGGTGGAAGGACCTGGATACTCAACGTTTCGCCCGATCTATGCGGGCTTCTTCAAGAGGGATGGTCAATGACCATCCCTCTTGAAGAAGCCCGCATAGATCGGGCGAAACGTTGAGTATCCAGGTCCTTCCACCTCCATTTTATTTCATATCGTCGGATTTAATCCAGCTCAACAATCATATATATATATATATATATATATAACATTACTATATTATTGGCGCAATGCGATAATAAAATAATAGATGAGGCATTTTTAGACGAAAAGCTGTGATAACAACGGAATTAGAAAATGTAAGGGAGAAAACCCGATTGTGCTTTCTGTTAGTGTTGTGGTGGCACCCACTCATTTACATATGTGGATAATATTACACATAAATTGCAAGACTCGGTTAGTCTGAGTGTGTGTTAACCAGAAGCCACCGAAGGCCGAGCCGAGAGCAGATATGTTCTCCAGCTAAGAATCTCTTAACTGACAACCATTATGTAAATATACTGTGAATATACTTTTTCTAATATACTTCTTATTGATCTACCTTTGTTTGTTGAGTCTTCAATGGTATTGCCTTATACGTTATTTGGTTCAACCTGCAAACATAACAGTTGCGACGAAGATGAACGTCAAACAGAACAGTTCGTGTTGAGTTTATGAAATTACTTTTAATTTTATATAATGACGTAAATTAAGTTTAGGATGCAAACGTCAAGTACACTGGTAAAATTATACTTTAAACATAAGCGACTTTGAACGCAACTCTGTCTAATCAAAAACTGTTTGTTTTATATTTTATAATGTATTTGCTAAAAACAATATATACTTTTAAAATATACACACACGCGTAAAGTTTCTAACCTTATAAACAACTATCTTATAAGTTAACGAAAAAAAATTTCAGAAATTTACGTACGGGGTTTGAACCTACAGACGATGTCATGCAAAAAAAAAGAAGAAAAAAAACACATACATTTTCAAGTCTTATAAAAGGATTTGCAGTTAATGAAAAAATTAAGACATTTACGTGCAGGGTTTCAACCTAGGAGCCATGTCATGCAATAAAAAATAATAAATAATAAAATAGAATAAAAACACGCTACCAACTTACCCACATATGAAGTTTCATAGTCCGTTGTTCTACTCTTTTTATGTTTATTTTCACGGACTGTTCTTCTATCATTACTCCACTATTGCTGATAACAATGAGAAAACAACGTGCTTTACCAATGATAGATATATTAAAATAACGAACAATTGGCTTTACCGATGATAGATAAATTAAAATAACGGTTTCAGTTATGGATTATCGGTAATTATCGAGCGGATTTAAAGACAGAACTATACTAGGATAACTCCCAGACTTATGCACTAAAGTTCTGTAAATTTTAAAGAAAATATGTTCGCTGTTTCGGAGTCTATAAGGAACGAACTTACACACAGACAAAGTTACATTTATATAATTGTAGATAGATAGATGGATAATATATATATATATATGTCAGGTCATGTCATATGCTACTGGTACCATGTAACCCAGTACTACCTGCCTCATGGTCGGGTCACCGGCGACTAAACTGGTTCCCCCACCAGACGTGTTTGGTGAGGAGGGCGGTTAGTCTCCTTGAAGGATTAAGGACAAGACCTTCCAAAGGACGAATGAACCTTTTTCGGTGTCAACGGCCAACTAGCACCGTGTGTTTGTGTGTGTGTGTGTGTGTGTGTGTGTGTGTTGGGGTGGAGAGGTCTCCCGTAAGCCGTGGTGAAGGCAACCTTTCTAGTAGAAGCAAAGTTTTGATTTAAAAAAAAAACTTAAAGCGGGAGACCAGTACCCGCATTAAGCTTGTCAGCAGTTTAACATATTGCTGGCTATCTTGCTCTTGCTTGTTGCTGGATCTCAACATTTTGAACCGAGAGAGAGACTTACTGTCGTACAAAGCTAAGCCTCTGTAACATCATCTGTGTATATATACTCTATCGGGCATTTTTTCTAGTAATATGGTCCTGTGGCGATGGAAAAGTTGTGACGTGTGGGGGCTTGAAATGCTGGAAGCATGTAATAATTGATCTCAATGGCCGTCTTCAGTGTGATGCCTGCTTAAGCGTGTGAATTCACCGGTAGGAAAAAAAGGCAAACAAAAAAGTATTTTGGGGATCATGTCTGAGGGAGTGGCGCTCGTCTGACAAGACATTGCAATCATCATATTTATATATTAAATGGGTGTGTATTATTGTAAGGTTGTTTAAAACAGTTCTTTAGATGTACGTCTTTCGTTGCTTTACAGCTCATCGGCATGCCTGTTAGCTCTGCGGTATTAGCGCTCGAACCGAGAACTAGAGAACTAATATTATTCAAACACGTATGGTTTAACATGACGGGGTTATTCTTTTTTCTGAGTATCTTTTCCATGCGCCAAGCGCCCTTTTTTGTTTCAGCTGGCATGTTGTATAAAAAAGCACACACCAAAACAACAGTCTCCCGACGATTAACCTATCATTTAGCTGACAATAGCGCCATAACACAACGCCCAACATCCTATGATAAAAACGTTCAGTCGTCTGACATTAGAAAGATCTTAACTAACAATACTACACTCCGATATCTTAACAACTGCACATTACCACTAAAATTATTAGAAGCCATACTTATTAAAAAAGCTCAAGCCTCCTTTTAACCAGATCTCATTTAAAACCGGGACAGATATACTAACAGTATTTAATAAAGATCTTAACTAACAATACTACACTCAAGTACCTTATTGTCGTCACAACTTCGGAGTTACTATTTCACAATGTGGAATGGGTAACCAACTCAGAAATAACAGGTAATGAGGTGAGTTTCTGTCACGATTTATGCATTGCACATGACCTCATTCAGATTGATCGTAAACCCATCCATGTGCCGACATCGAGGCTCAGTATTCAAGTCTTCAAGACGTTTTTCTCGCAACTTGCCCTGACCCATGTTAATTTTCCGTGCTGCCCCACTGAAATCTGCTGACCAATATGTTGTATCAGTTAAAATACAAACGAAAAGTTAAAGGCCTTCAGACGTACCTCTCCATCGTTCAGTATATCGATACTCTATGACCGATTGGGATAGCTTCCGTATATTTATATCAGATTAATCTCTGCGTTTCCCGTTTAAAAATAACGTATCCTCTATAGTATCCTAGATGACGAAATGGTTAATTGTGGGTCTAGCTCGTTTCATACCCTCGAAAATTTTCTAGAACAAACATTACAGCCAACCGCGGTTCTCTTTGAAATGTGCTGCTACTATTGCACACAGAACACATTTTCTTCATTGCTTCCACCGTAAGAGATACACTGAGACTAAAGACACTTTTACGACTAGCAGCAATCACTGTGAAAAAGTAATGAAAAACTCGACAGAGTTGTATGCTCAGTCCATAAAATCCAAAGTTGCTAAGCAGTGGCTTGGTTCCAACCAGCTTGGGCAAATAATAAACAGGACCTTGAACAGAACAGTGTGCTCTATCCCAACTATCATCAATAGACCTTTGCAACTAATACTACCCTATGCGACCAAGATCGCAAATACACTGTATTTCCTCGTGTATCAGAAAACACGCTACGCGACATACAATTATATGTACGTGATGTTGCCAAGCTAATCAAACCCTAGATTCTAGTAAAGAGACTAACACTGACAGCATTCCAAGGATAGTAATAGAAAGCTTAAACCAGAACAAGTTCACATGCTTATAAAGCTGTTTAAGCATTATCTTAAGTGTAATTGCTTCCCAACACCCTCGGAAATCCCATCAGTGTGCCCTGTATTAAAGAAATCAAGTCAGCGAGCATTTCTCTCTCAGTACTGACCAAGAGGTATTCTGTTCGTCATGAGTAAGTTACTGAAATCTGTGATAAATAGAGAGGTAGTCGACCACTTCAGGAAAAAGCGGCTTCTTAGTGACATGCGATATCGTTTCCCTTCTGCTATAACAACAGCGGATGTGCTTAAGGTATTATCCTATAAGATTAGCGAATCTCTAGACAGAGGCTTTATTTCAATGACAATTGCTCTTGACATAATAAATGCCATTCTAGAGGGTATGGTATAAATGTCTACTTCATAAGATCCTCAGCTATGGTATTGCTGGAAATATTTGTCAATTATTAAATTGTTTCTCTCTGTTATGTTCGTAAAAGAAGCGGTTGATGGGCAGAAATCAGAAGTTCATAGTATTAATGCTGGAACCCCTCAGGGGCTTTATCTTGGTCCAACGTTCTCCCTTATATGCACTGTCCTTCCAAATCACATTTTTAGATCATTCGTAGATATTTATGCTGACCAACCAACCATCTATGGCAATACATCAAAGGCAGTAAACGACCAAGTTCTCTCTGATTCTCTCTCCTCTGATTCTCTCTCCTCTGATGTGGTAAAATGGGGAAAGAAGGGACATCTAAAACCTAGCTTTTATCTTTACATTATGGCCGCTCTGAACCGCATCTACGTCAATTGAAATGAATGGCTCTCGTCTTGGATAGGCGTCATATTTTGACAATCTTCTGGGCTTGACCTTTCCTCACGGTTTGAAATAGGACACGTATATCTAATCCGTTGCCCAGGTTTTTATATACATATTAATTGCTCGTCTGATCTCCAATCTATGATACTCCCTCGCTAAATTGTCACGGTGAAACACTCGTCCAGCTGCAAACAATATTAATAATTTCACCACTCTTTATCTGTGCCTGAACATAAATATAGAATCCATGAATAAAGCTTCTTTCTTAGAACTGCGCACCGATGTAACTGTCTTTCGTTTGCCTACTTTACAGCTTAGTAGAATATGGGCGACTTCAATTCCAATGTAAACAAGTTTTTAATGAGCCCTTCCTTTTAAGTAATCAAATTTACCAAATTTGCACTACTAACGATTGCTTTGATACTGTCCTAATAACTACTGTACACTCTCTAACCCTTATTCTCGAGTGGCATCTGGGCCTTGATAAGTTGTGCCCCCACACACATACGTGTATATATATATATATATATATATATATTAGAGCGAATTAGAACTATAGGCTAAAGAGCAGAGTTTATTTTAATGTATTAGTAAATGTATTAATACCTTTCAAAGAAAACAATGTCTATTGTATTTTAGATATATAATAAGCTCAATAGGTATAGCTGTTCTAGAGCTATACTAATATTGAGTAAAACAGTCCATAATAGTGAATAAAAAATCAGTTTCAAAAAGAAAAGCATACGAAATCAACTCGATTGTACAATCCTTTCGGAAACGATGTTCGTTTTATTGAAATTGACAACAAGTATTGACAATAATTTGACAGGAGTTCTGTCCTTTAACACATAGTTTCCTCATCAGAAATAGTGTGGCGGAAAGAAGTTTGAGACACCAAAATAAAACTAGCATTTTAGTTGTGAGTAAGGCAGATACTCCTTATTATCTGTATTGTAAATTTGTTTTAAGTTCAGTTAGTTTATCTTTTGGCATGTTGTTCTATTTTTCCTCTAAAATATCACAGCATGCCAAAGATAGACTGACTGAACTTAAAACACATTTTATAATGAGGATGAATAAGGAATATCAGCCTTAGTCACAACTAAAATGCGAGTTGTATTTGGTTGTCTCAAACTTCTCCTCGCCCTATTTTTGTTGATGATGTCACTATTTTTACAAGGACAAAACTGTCAATTTATTGTAAATACTTGACATTTTCAATAAAATGAACATCGTTTTCGAAATGATACGTACAATCCGGTAGATTTTGTTTGTTTTTTCTTTTGAAACTGATTCTTTCACAAGTATGAATATATACTCAATATATATATATATATATATATATATATATATATATATATGTATATATATATGTGTGTGTCTATATATGTATATATATGTCTATATATGTATATATGTCTATATATGTATATATATATCTATATATTTATATATATCTATATATGTATATATATCTATACATGTATATATATATATGTATATGTATATATATATGTCTATATATGCATATATATGTCTATATATGTCTATATATATGTCTATATATGTCTATATATATATATATATATATATATATATATATATATAGTGTAATATGACGGTCAATTGATGATCTCATATTCTTGTATTTATCTTTATCGTTGTACATATGTTTTAGCTTCGATCGCGAGCAAGCCTTTATATTTTTCGTATTGTCTTGACTATATTCTTATTTGAATAACTTACTGATTATATCGACAGTGGTACTTAGATATTCGAAGTTTAATTTCATACATTTCTAATAGAGTCTCTTGTATACCACTTCACTAAATTGAAAGTTTCTTGGTTGAGTAGTTTTATTATTTACAGAATCTTAATTACTTTTTCCAAAAAAAATCTCTATAATTTACTAAACTAACTTTATAAAGGCTCTATTTTGTTATAAATAAACTAATCTTAAAAACATGCCATTTAATTAGATAGCGCTTATATAAAAATAATAATACTGAAAACGTACCTATCTGAAAATCCGCAACACTACGTGTAATCTAAAGTTGGATCTAAAACCAAGCTTCTATCTTTTACATTATCACCGGTCATAACCGCGTCTACAATCAATTGAAATGAGTGACACTCGTCTTGGATAGGCTTCATGTTTTGACAAGCTTCTGGGCTTGACCTTTCCTTCTGACCTGAAATAGGGCACGTATGTCAAATCTGTTGCCAAGGTCCCTGGAAAAATAGTGGCATCCTCTATTAATCCAGTAGATATATAACTGCTGATGGATGGAGTACTGCTGCCATCTCCGGACAGAAGCTGCTAAAAACAGCCTATCCTGCCTTGACAGAATACAAAATAGACTTCGTAGCCTAGTGGAGGATGCTCTTTCTCTTCCCTGCAACCTCTCTCCCACAGAAGGGATGTTGCAAGCCTGTCGTTGTGTCATCATTATTTCCATGGCAAGTCCTCGTCTAAGCTCCAATCTCTAGTACCCCTCGCAAATCTTTCCCGAAAAACACCCGTCTAGCTGAAACCACTGTCAGTAATTTTCCTCACTCTTTATCTGTGCCTAAATCAAAATGTAGATCCAATGAACAAAGCTTCTTTCTCAGAAGTGCCCGCCTGTGGAACTCTCTTCCGTTTGCCTGTTTCCCACCTGACTACAACTTGGATGTGTTCAAGTCCAACATAAACACGTTCCTGAGGAACCGCCCCCTTAAGTAAGACACTTTATTAGATCTCCATTACTAGCGATTACTACGATATTATCCCATTGATAACTGTACAAACAATAACCCTTATATACGAGTTGCTTCCGGGCCTTGATAAGTGGTGACTTCCTTGTAAAAAAAATCCTATTATCACTTCCAAGGATGAAATACTGTTGCCACATCTGGTTAGGAGCTGATAGAAAGACTTATTTTGCCTTGGCAGAGTTCAAAATAGAGTTAGTGGATGCCATTTTCTCTTAAGTGTACTGTTTCACAATCCTAAAAACATGCCATTTAATTAGATTAAGTTCATACAAAAATAATAACACTGAAAACGTACATTTCTGAAAATCCGCAATCAGTAAAACAAATTCGCCCTCGCCCAAATTCAAATTCTGTTTCTTTTTTTTAATTCCTTCTATTAATCTTCAACAATTACATCAAATACATATTCCTTCCTTTCTGCTACATAAATGCGAACATCTCAGATGTAAAAATTGTTCAGATATAAGAACGTCTTCAATCAGCATGCTCCGAAAAATATAGCAAATAAAATATGTAATACACGTGAAAAATATAATACATACAAAAGTAAACGTTGTATATTTCCTTGAATATCAGGGGCATACATGTTTAGACACATAGCAATCCAATAAACATAAAATGTAAACTGTGTTTTCTGCAAATTTATATTGCTATAGTTTGTTTTCCTTATTTTTTTATACCTAAACACGAGGAAAACATCGTTGACAACAAAATACATAAGGCAATATATTTAACCTAATAAATATTCGTTTTTCTATGTATTTATTCTGTTTTTAGCTTGCTATGCGTTTGATAATGGAACAAACTTCAATTTATATATGTATATATATATATGTATATATATATATATATATATATATATATATATATATATATATATATCCCTTATTAGTTTTTAGCATTTTATGCATAGTGAACTTAGACAATGTAATTTGATTAGTGATAAAAATTTTTTGAAAATCTATCAACGAAATACAGGAATATCAAATCACAAGTTTTTAAAACTTTTTACACATTGAAATATATACATGACAATTATGTTTAAATATATGTTATAGTAAATATATTCCTCACTAAAAGATATTTAGATCATATATATATATATATATATATATATGTGTGTGTGTGGGTGTGTGGGTGTGGGTGTGTGTGTGTGCGCGCGCGTGTGTGTGTGTGCGTATAACAATTATAGAAAAAAAAGAATTTACAAGCATTTACTGCCTGGCGGGATATATTGTTTGACAGGATATTCAAGTCTGTAGATCAAATATTCGTTGTGTATATAGGTTAAGAAGTTTCCTCACACACATGTCCTCACTTTGATGGATATATATATCATGATCTCACTTTAATGGCTATTTATCCATTCAAGTGAAAATATGTGTGAGGGCACTTCTCAACCTATATACTCAACGAATGTTTTTTTATCTACAAACTTGAAATTGCTATAAAGAGTATTCAAACATACGAGGGGCATGCAATAAGTAATGCCCCTGACCACTTCCCAAAGAAGTAGAGCAACGAAACTTGTCACAGTTATTAGTCTTTCTCTACATAGGAACCACCCAGAGATATGCATTTCTCCCATCATTTGATGCAGCTCTTTGGACCATTTGTGGGGAACACCCCAGGCTGATCCTCGAAACACGACGTGACTTCAGAAATGTAGGCTGCATCATCTGGGAAATGCTTTCCTTTCAAAAACAACTTCATGGCTGGGAAGAGGTGAAAGTCAGAGGCCGCAAGGTCAGGAGAGTAGGGAGGGTGTGGAAGATTTCATAACCACACGCCCGTGCTTCTGACCCGGCGACATGTTAGGTGCGGACCGGAGCGTTGTCCTGCAGGAGGAGGGTACCTTTGCTGATCTTGCCCCGCCTCTTGATTTTGATAAGTTCCCTTAATTTCCTCAAAAGTGAAGCATAAGTGGATCCTCTAATTGTGGTACCCTTTGCCATGAAATCTGTCATCACTACTCCGTCCTGGTCCCAGAAGGCTGTGAGCATGACCTTGCAAGTGGAGGGCCTTGCCTTCTTTGGAGGTAGTTAGTCCACTTAGTTCCACTGCATTGACTGGGCTTTGGTCTCTGGATCATAGTCATGGACCCAGGTTTTATCCCGTGTAATCAGTCTTTTGAAAAACTTTGACTCATCTTCTTGGCACATCTCCAAATTCATCCTAGAGCACTCGACGCGTTCTCTCTTCTGGAACGTTGTGAGCAACCTCGGAATCCATCTTGTAGACACCTTATGCATATGCAAATATTCATGAATGATAGTTTCCACAGACCCTGTACTAATCTTGACAGCTTGCGCTATTTGCCGAATAGTAATGTGCCGATCTTCCAAAATGGCAGCCTTAACTTGACGGAGAGATGCCTCATCAATGGCAGAAATGGGGTGACCATGTCTGGGAGCTGTTTCCGCACGCATCCGGCTATGTTTTAATTCATAATGCCAGCGTTTTACAAGATCATATTATAGGGCATTATCATCACAGGTTTCTTTCATTTCACCAAAAGTCTCCTGTGGTGTGCGTCCTTTCAAATACAAAAACCGGATCACTGCTCGACATTCAACAGACTCCATTTCACATCTGACTGGGTTCAAACACCTGTAAAACAAAAACCACGATTAGTTCAGAGCTTTAATTTGCCACATAACGCGTAGAGATATAAATTATTGCACATGCAAAATTTCAGCAAGATCACACAACTTGTATGGAAAACTTTTTAAAAATTGTATGGA
Organism: Euprymna scolopes; assembly: GCF_053919585.1. NCBI lineage: Eukaryota > Metazoa > Mollusca > Cephalopoda > Sepiida > Sepiolidae > Euprymna > Euprymna scolopes. The sequence goes on along the minus strand of NC_136492.1, from coordinate 10,733,076 downwards.
AAACTTTTTTAAAACTTGTATGGAAAACTTTTTTAAAACTTGTATGGAAAACTTTTTTAAAACTTGTATGGAAAACTTTTTTAAAACTTGTATGGAAAACTTTTTTAAAACTTGTATGGAAAACTTTTTTAAAACTTGTATGGAAAACTTGTATGGAAAACTTTTTTAATCGTTTTTCATTCGAGGAAAATGATCCTAAGTGTCAGCATTTAAAAACTGGTACGAGATGATGATCAGGCTTTTATCAGTTTTCAACTCTTTCACGACTGCGCATGCGTGGGACTGAAACATTACATCTCGCTTATGTTAAGTATGAATTGATTTGAAAACACATTTAAAAGATCATTTCAATTTGGTCTAATGGCTATCGTAATTGACTCACTGTCTTTCGGTTTTGGTTTTGACTTCAATTCGAGGATTTTTTTTTACTTACAAAGCGTGAACTGTTAAGAAAAAAAAACAATACTCGCATACAATATATCGGTCTTATTTTTTACTTCATATTTTAAAGAACTTTTTCGTTATGTTTTGTAGTTACGATAATTCTGTTTTTAATAAATAAGAATTTTGCATTAATTAAAATATAATATCTATGAATAAAACCATCGTGGTTGAATGATATGGTTAGGTGGCAGTTTTAGTCATGTAGACCTGCTTTAAAGCTTCAACTCATTCACATTCGACCAAATTTCAAACAATTACTACAATTAATAGATCACCTTCTCGGCTATATTGTGAAAAAAAAGTCAGTTTTCGTTCAGTGAAACAAATGTTAAGATGAATTTACTGGTATTCAAAATTGTAAAAATTCGTAAGGACGTGAACGACGTTTTTTATGATTGTCTTCCACAGCAACCGCGTCGCTTCAGTGACTACTGTTGCTACCCATTAACCGCTCTCGCGAAAAGAGAAGTCACAAGTGAACCACAGAGCATGAAAGAATGAAAGGTAGATACTTGAGGGGATTTTAATGAAAGTAGACGCGTGCCGTACATTGTTATTACATATGTGTATGTAATGTTTATGGGGACAATAAATACGACTCAAAATAAACAAAGAACATGTATATTTAAAGGAGGCCTGGAAAAAATCATGGATTACATCAGAAAAATGCGGGTATGAAAAGTAATATGGTTAAGCTTAAACATGGAAAAGTTAAGGACTAGTAAGAACTGGACAATAAAGGCGCAAGATATTCAAGTAAAAATATAACAAATTTGTAACATAAAATATTGCAGCACAAAGATATTTTTAGATTCAATTCATACCATTATATAATCAACGCATTTTCTATTGTAATAATGAGATTATGTTGGTTCTCTTCTCGCTTAGCGCATGCGTTACACTTTTAAAATGGCCAAATACAATTTCTGAAGTGCAAACACATTCAAAAAGGGTACACTCGTTTAATTTGACTTTAAAACAGTTCATCTTTCACGCAATACTTTATGATCTGAAATCGGGCAAATAGAATTTTTAAAGAAATAATTGTTTATGAAGCGAAAATCGCAACATCGGACTCAAAAGAACACGAGTACAATAGATACTATGCTCTAAAAAAATGTTGCTACGCTCATATTTGTTTAATTAATGTTAATAAAGTTGTTGTTTAATTAATGTTAATAAAGTTACTTGTTTGCGTTATCAAAAACATACCAGCTTTATAAAAAAAATATTCATTAATTAAATATATTTTTCATTTCAAGGAATTTCCGCAGGCCTAAAATTTCTACAGCTCTTACTATTATATAAGTGCATCAATATGAAGCAAAATGTTAAACCTAAGTGTGTTCCTATTTAGTTGCCTCCCCACGAGGGAAGAGTTAGATGCAAGGTCTGGTTTTAATGTGGGGAAAATCAAGCCCCTCCCAAAAAAAGGGCACTCTGGATAGGAACAATAATTAAAATTGTCTCAGTCATGAAATATCTATCTTTAACAGACCCAGCGCAGAAAATACGAAGCGCAGCATCCGAACAGATACTACACTTTCGTTTCAGATTATGCCAAGTTATCTTGAACAGCTGAGCAATAGATTATTGATTAACTGCTAACAAACAGCAGCATACATATCCATTCTTGTCTTTATTTAATAAATGTATTTCTTTAGTTAAACGAGCCATCCTATCTTTCCAGTATTTTATCTACCTTTTTTTTCAAGTTACCTATTTGTCTTTCATAGTTTGATATTAAATTCGAATAGCGATGTTGGACAAAAGAGACCCCCGCGAAATTTTCTTTGAAAACATTAATTACTGAACTTTGAATTATAATGAGTAGTAAGTGGGGGTCTGGCTTTCATGCGTTGCTTTCCTACGCCTCAAGCGATATTAAATTAATTAAAACTCGCGCAGAACTTTCTATGACGAATGAGTAAAAAAAAAAATATCTGAAAATAAATCTATGGAAATATGGACTTACTGCGAAGTTCATTTCATCTTCCGACACTCGAAATATTGTATTATTGTATAATCATACAAATTCCAGATGTAGATCCTAGTACATATCTTCATTTATATAAAGGCATTATTATTATATGGCTTTAATAATAAACGTATATGTTCAATCTAGTTGCAAATATTTAGTAGCTAGGAGGATGATATCGTGACAGAGTAATTAAACTAAACTTCAAAGAGAAAGTAGTAGCTGATAGAATTATACAATTAGCACGGAATAGATAGCAACTTAAAAAATATTTTTTTTCAGAGAGGGACACCACTTACACAGGACTGAAGACCACTCAGGGATAAGCGTCTATGGGTATACAGAAATCATCGGGACAACAACGTAGTAATCGTAAGTAGTTTGAATTTGGCATGATTTTATTATTAAAGGGGACAGCTCAACAAGAATTTGTTTACCTTGAATTTGAAGACGACCATATTGTACTCAACTGGAAAGCCGGTCCACGAAACAGAGTTCCACAAGAGGGCAGTTCTAGAAGATAAGCTTTCCTAATGGAATCCAAGTTTAGATTAAAGAGAGAAATAGAGAGGAATAAAGAGAGGGAAAGAAGAAGAAAGAGAGGAAGAGAGAGGGGAAGAGAGGGAGAGAGAGTGGGGGAAATTGTTGACACTGTAAGTGTTCTAACCGAATAAGTGTTTTTTGTGAAAGTTTAGAAATAATGAGGGACCACAGATTGTCATCGAAATAACGATAGAGCAGAGAGGCTTATAACGTAATCTGCTAATGGAAAAAAGTGGCAAGGCTGAAAATAGAGTATCACCCACCAGGTTTCGAAGCCGGTTTCGACAACATTACTACAACAAAGGACGTACTTGACTCTTATATAGGCAGAGGATGGCATTGGAAGTGCGATCTCTAAACTAATTTTAACTTACATAAAGTACGATACTTATTAAAGATATCCTTCTCTCAAAATAATGAATTACCTACAAGAGAGGGGGGTCATTTATGTGCAAGATACTCCTCTAAAAATAGGATACACACTCCAGAACCATTCTAACAAAGAGATAATAAAATAAATATACATCAGTTTATTTATCAATTCCTTTATTAATTTGAAATTGCGTTGGGATAAAAATGTTGCTTCTTAGCGTCATGCTTTATAAGAAAGTTAAGTACCTGTTCTACACATAACAGTGACATCCAACGTTTTACTACCGAGAAAATTATTGCATACGCAGGGTGCAATGATAAAGTTGTCACACTAAAAAAAGTTACTGCTTTATCTTTAAACTTTCCTTGATAAAATATATCCAGGTAACTTGATTGTGTAATGAAGATGATATCTATTCAATATAACTGCCTTCTGCCCTAATTACCGCCTTTATAGGGTCCGGTACTGGGAGAATGCCTCTATCACAAGCGCCCGGGAGGGCTTAGTTATTAATCAGCTGTTTTTTGTGTATGGGAAGTTATGTTAGTGATGTTTTCGACGTAAAACCAAACAAAGTTGTCTATGGGGTTCAGGTCAGGAGTAGAGAGGACCTGTGAGAGTAAAGTATAGAGTCTGAATTCAAGCCTGGGTTACATTGGACTTGCACATCCAAGTACAATTTGGTGGTGACTTTTAAGTCGGCTTCGAACATGTGAGGTGGCATGGCCGTGCCCTCACTTGAAACTACACTATAGACCATAACTGTGGCTGAAACTTTTCATCACCCTGGGTACGTCCTAGTTAATCTCGGCAATCTGAGATTGCCACGTTCACCGCGTCGAAGCACACGTAACAAATACATCCAGTTTCCTTAACCACGTTATCGCTAGCAAGGCTGTGACAAGGACCATTAATACGCTTACACACGAAAACTTCCATGGAGCCTTCCAGAAGTCGTTAGAACAATACAACATATGAATTCAGCCTGATGTGATTACTTCGAAAAAGAGTACAATTTCATCCATGCATATAAAATGAAGTGCCTATACAACAAAGTTTTGGAACTTAATGAAGGCACCTTGTATGTCAAGAGCGATTGCCTTTAAACGATGCCATCCACAAAAGATTCATTGATACTATCTGATATTTCCACCATCAACTTTTTCTTTAGAACGGGCACAATATTACTTGTCGCTGTATAGATTGTTTGTGCTGAGGTAATTACCTTCTGTATTCATCAAAGAAAAAGCACGAATACATGACGTATACGAGTCTTTTTCTGTCCTGTTTCCTCTCCGACGTTATCGCAAATAAGCCTTCTTCAACTGACAGCAAATTACAAAGTACACCGTGCCCACGTCGAACCGACAAAAAATAATCGTTCCCAAATGACGAAATGCTGGCTTTTTTATTGTCAAATCCGATCACGTTTCAATTTGCATAAGACACTTTTTTTCCTCGTGTCGGTCAGGTTTCCGGTTTAAGATTTCTCCTCTTTCTTTTCTGAAGCGAACCCCACTCGCGCTAATCATGCACACTAAAATTTTCCCTACATCTCTTTGGTTTGTAAATGAATAAAACTAATCCTCTATGTTATTTAATACTGCGTCAATTGTTGAGATTTTTCGAAGTATTCGAGAAAATTTACCTTTTAGTAAACGTTTATAAAACTGCTTAAGTACATGAACTAACTAGCATTTAAACCCGGCGTTCCCGGGGTGTTTAGAGGTTATGATAAGCAAAAAAAAAAAAAAGGTCATTTTTTTTTTACATTTGACCCCTATACCCCCTTAACATTTATTGTTTTGGGCTCAATTTAAGTTATTAATTTAGATCCATGACCAAGGAACATATATCTAAAATGTCAAGTGCTTAGATGCAAAATTCCCGGAGGAGTTTGGTAGAGTTCTCAAAGGTCAGATCGTGGAATTTTGACCCCTTAACAGCCAAATTTCTGGCCGAAAACCGATTACAAAGATTTTCTTAAATCTCAGTACCCTGCATATCAAATTTGTAGTTTGTAAACTTAAAATTGATAGAGTTATTGCGAAAGGAAATATACACATACATACACAGACACACACACACACAGACACGTAAACTTTTATAGATATAAAGATTACGAGTGTAATTTGATGAGCACTGTGTGGAACGTTCTCGCAATCAACGTATTTGCTTGTATTAAGAAAACACTTTAAGTCTGGAAACACTTCAGGCAGATATATTGATGTCGATCAGAGTATGTTCAGCTTAAATTGAGTTAACATTTTTTTAACACAGTGATCACCACTTGTCAAGGCCCGGAAGCCACTCAGGGATAAGGGTTATTGCAAGTACATTACGTTAGTGTGGAGATTTGATGAAGTGTTTACTTTAGGGGGCGTTTCATTAGGAATTTTTTAACGTTCGACTTGAAGACATCCGAGTTGTAGTCAGGTGGGAAACAGGTAGACGGAACAGAGTTCCACAGGCGTGCAGTTCTAAGAAAGAAGCTTTGTTCATGGAATCCACGTTTTGATTTAGGCACATATAAAGAGCGAGGGAAATTTTTCACAGTGGATTCAGCTAGACGGGTGTTTTTCGTGAAGGATTGGCGAGGGGGGACCAGAGATTGGAGTTCAGACGAGCACCTGCCATGGAAATAACGATAAAACAAGGCTAGGCTCGAAACGTCTCTTCTGTGGGAGAGAGGTTGCAGATTAGAGAAAGGGCATCCCACACTAAGCCACGAAGTCTTTTTTTTACTCTGTCAAGGCAAGATAGGCTGTTTTTAGCAGCTCCTGCCCAGATATGGCAACAGTATTTCATCCTTAGACGTACTTGGCTTTTATATAGATAGAGAATTGCATCAGTAGTGATATATCTTCTGCAACATACTTGATATACGTGTTCCATTTCAGATCAGGAGTAAAGGTCAAACCCAAAAGCTTGTCAAAACACGGGGCCTCACCCAGAGGAGAGCCATCCATCCCAATTGATGCCAGATGGGGATCAGAGCGTTGATGATGTAAGGATAGGAGTTTGGTTTTGGATGCATTAAAGGTCACTTCTTTTTAAATAAAATTGTGTTTATGTATTAGCCCGTACTTTAGATATTTACTAGCATGGGTGTCTAACGTTGCCCGAGTGTTTAGAGGTGTATGCTGAGCAAAAAAAAAGGGTAATTTTTTTAACGTTGGCTCTTATTATGACCCCTTAACATTTACTGTTTTGGGCTCAAATCAAGTTATTAAGTTAGAGCCATGTTCAAGGAACCTATATCTAAAATTTCAAATGTTTAGAGCCCAAATTGTCGGAGGAGTTGAGCTTTGACCCCTTAACAGCTAGATTTATTGCCGGGAACAAATAAATATTAAGAACCCCACAAAATCGCACAATTTAAACTAATAATTCTAGATACCTATATCTTTTGAGATTAGATACTTTTTGTGTTGAAATCGCTTCATACAAAGGATACAGCCAATTAATATAAAGAGCTGAAACTATATAAAATTCAAGACTAATACCTAGTTAGCGATAAATGTTATATCGATAGATCCCAACCAAGGAAAGAGAAGTTCTTCTCACCTTGTCAGAATATGAGGATTAAATGAGCAAAATGAGTTTAAAGGTTGACGATAGATCTTTAAGTTGATATGCTTTACAACATAACATTCACACATTATACACGATTGATGGCCATCTTGTATTAGAAAATAGAGCAATATAAACAAATGACGAAAGATGGAGATCTCCTCCCTGAGATAATGAGAGGGATAGCATTGGGATGAGCAGCTTTTGGGACAGTGGAGAATATCAGGAGAAGCCGAAAATAAATATGTCAATTAAAGAGTTGGTTTGTTTTATTTAATGCTGACGATTGTTTTGGTTCATTATTCCATAGTGTTTGTTTAGTGCTTTTGAGGGGGTGTAAGTTTTATATGTTTTAGTTGAAAGTTTTCTTGTTATATTTTTTGGTAAAGTTGTATCGCTCTCAGAAATGAGAGAATATTATCTGCGCAGGTGTTTTTAAAAATGTCTTTCATATTGTTGGTTTTTAGGTAGCGATTTCTCGCGCTAGCATAGGTTCCACATTCCACAAAGATATGTTTTATTGTGTAGATCTTCTGGCATGTTAGGCATTGACATGGTTGTTCTTTTTTTGATTTTTTGTGGCGATTGTCCCCGTTCTTCTTAGGTGGGTTTAATCTGGAAGAGCTTACTATTTGTGTAATTATTCCAGCGCTGTTTCTATTTTGCATAGAACAGTTTATTGATTTTGTATTTTAAGTCTGTGTAAAGAATATTGATGGGTTCAGGGTTTAGATTTAAAGCTGATTTGGCTACTAAGTCTTCTCTTTCGTTACCTTTCACTCCGATATGGCTTCGAATCCAGCACATGATTACCTCTTTGTGGGTAGTCATCGAGTTTAGTCTATTCAATAATTTGGTGATTAGTGGATTCATGGGCTTTATATTGTTCAATGATGATAGAACAGAGAGCGAATCTGGGTTTGTTTTTTGTTAGAATGTTGAGAGCTAGGCAGTGAAAATGGAACTTTCAGTTGGTAGTGCCTTCTGGTGAGTTGTTCAATTCAGAACAGCTGCACATGCTGTCCTGTCGTGATCCTTAGAACCATCTGTGTAGACGTGCAGATGATCGGGGTAATCTAGAAGTATGTCGTGGAAGTTTTCCTGGTAGGTGTTAGGTTGGGTTTTTGCTTTGGGGGGATTACTTAGCTCGAAGATCATTTTGTGGTATGATCACGGATATTTTTGGTTGTTATCTCTGATTCTTGTAATATCTTTTTCATTCGTAGGCTAAAGGGATTTTTTTATCTTTTCCTTTGCTGCGAATAGTTCATTCTGTCTTTGATGGAATGTGTCATTTTATGCAGTGTTGTTTGGACAATCTTTTAGTATAGTATAGTATTGGGTAGCTAATTTATGACTCCTTATATCTATTGGCACCTCATTGGTCTCTACGTGTAGACTTTCCCGTGGGGACGTTCTGAAGGCTCCCAGTACCAGTCTCAGCCCTCCGTGGTAGATCGGGTCTAGTATCTTAAAGTAAGTTCTTATGGCCGACCAATAAATGAACCATCCATAGTAAAGTTTTGACCCAATCAAAGGCCTGTATATTAGCAGAAGGGGATTTTGATCTACACTCCATTCTGTGTGGGCTATAATGCGCAGCAGCTGCATTATTTTATTGAAGTTTGTTTTCAGATTCTTCAGGTGAGGGATAAACACGAAAAACACCCGTCTAGCTGAATCCACTGTGAAAAATTTCCCCCACTCTTTATCTGTGCCTAAATCAAAACATGGATTCCATAAACAAAGCTTCTTTCTTAGAACTGCACACCTGTGGAATTCTGTTCCGTCTGCCTGCTTCCCACCTGACTACAACTTGGATGTCTTCAAGTCGAACGTTAACAAATTCCTAGTGAACCGCCCCCTTAAGTAAACACTTCATCAAATCTCCACACTAACGTACTGTACTTGCAATAACCCTTATCCCTGAGTGGCTTCTGGGCCTTTATAAGTGGTGACCACTGTGTAAAAAAAAATGTCAGTTTTTTATCAAATATCAAACCAAGAAATGTATATTCGTCTACAATGGGAATTTCTGTATTTTCAAGTTTCAAACAAGGATCGTTATGGAGTTTCCTCATTTGGCAGAAGTGTACAGATTTGGCTTTTGTTTCAGAGAATTTAAATCCATTATCTATTGACAACGTTTTTAATCTATTTAGGAAATATTGGAGCTTGCGTTCTATGGTATGTATATATTTTGACCTGCAATATATCCGGAAGTCATTCACATATAAAGATCCGTCAACACTTTGTTATGTTGCATATTTTAATACTAAACAATGTTCCAGATAGAATACTCCCTCGTGGGACTGCCTCTTCTTGGGTATCTGAATAGGTTGATCCAATGCGGACTTTTAATTTGCGATCTGATAAAATAAAACTTTATAAATTGTGGTAGTCTGCAATTTAGATTAAAGTTGTTAAGATCTCTTTTTATTCCAACTTTCCAGGTAGAGTCATATGCTTTCTCCAAGTTAAAGAAGACTGCCGAGAGGTGTTCTGTCCTTATATAAAAGCTTCTCTTTTTAGGCGAATCAGGTGATCGATTATACTTCTTTTGTTACGGAAGCCGCACGGTAGGTTAGAGATAATGTTGTTGGATTCTAAGTACCACAATAATCTGTCGTTGACTATTCTCTCCATTATTTTACACAAACAACTGGTTAGTGAAATTGGTCTATTGTTTTCCGGTTTTGAGTTTTCTCTTCCTGGTTTGGGGATTGCTATTATTGTGGTTAATCTCCATATATCTGGGAATTCGCCTTCTATCCATATTTTGTTAAAGATTTTTAATAGGAGTTTTAGTGTTTCAGAAGGTAGTTGTCTCAGGAATTCCTAGTGAATTACATCTGGTCCTACAGTTGTGTTATGGGGTCTTCTGATGGCATTTTCTACCTCAGTTAGTGAAAGGAGTTTATTATAGTTGTCACGGTTTTTTATTTGAAGTTGAGTTCATATTTCTCTGCATTTTGTTTGATCGCTGTAAATTTTGTACTGTAGTTTTGGTTAGAAGAAGTTTGTGAAAAGTTTCAGCTGGTAAGTCTGCTATATTTTTTTATCGGCTGTGCTGAGTTATTTATGACAAGGTGATTGATTTTTTTTTACACAGTGGTCACCACTTATCAAGGCCCGGAAGCCACTCAGGGATAAGGGTTATTGCAAGTACATTACGTTAGTGTGGAGATTTGATGAAGTGTTTACTGAAGGGTGCGGTTGATTAGGAATTTGTTAACGTTGGACTTAAAGACATCCAAGTTGTAGTCAGGTGGGAAACAGGTAGACGGAACAGAGTTCCACAGGTGTGCACTTCTAAGAAAAAAGCTTTGTTCATGGAATCCACGTTTTGATTTAGGCACAGATAAAGAGTGGGGGAAATTTTTCACATTGGATTCGGCTAGACGGGTGTTTTTCGTAAAAGATTGGCGAGGGGGCCAAAGATTGGAGTTCAGACGAGCACCTGCCATGGAAATAACGATAAAACAAGGCTAGGCTCGCAACGTCTCTTCTGTGAGAGAGAGGTTGCAGGGTACAGAAAAGGGCATCTCCCCACTAAGCCACGGAGTCTATTTTGTACGCTGTCAAGGCAGGATAGACTGTTTTTAGCAGCTCCTGCCCAGCTATGCCAGCAGTATTCCATCCTTTGGTATGGATTGTTGTTTACCTGCAATTTTTCGGATCATTTTTCATATTAAATGGAGGAATTCAGTTTGCTGGCGTTATTTTGCCAGCATTCTTTTTTTCTGTACTTATAACTCTGCGTGATTTAGCTCTGTTTTGCTTGTATTCTATAAGATTTGGAGTAGTAGGTTGTTTCTGGAATTTTTTTAGGGCAACTTTCCGAAACTTGATAGCTTGTTGACATTTAGTATTGAACCAGAGTCTATTGTGTTTTTTTTTGGTTGTTGAGATTTTTAGGATGCACTCATTTGCTATATATATATATATATATATATATATATATATATATATATATATATATATATATATATATATACATATATATATATCAGTGTTTAGGTAAAAGATTCTACTGTGTCATGGATAGTTTCGATGTGGTGCAATCTAGTTTTGTATTTTTCCTTGAATATTTGCCAGTTAGCCTTGTTTAGGTTCCATTGAGGATGTTTTTGACTACTGGGTTCGGGGGTTCGATTAGATTTGGGAAATTCAAATATATTTTGGGGTTACGCATACTTATATCAATGGCGGAGTAATTTCCATTAGTTGGACTGATGTATGTGGGTGAACTGTTGTTAAGTAAGCGTATATTGTTTTCATTAATGATTTCTTCTATTGTTTTGCCTTTTTTGTTTATGTCCTTACACCGCCATAGTATATTGTGGTTATTAAAGTCACCTAACAGGTTGAAGGGTTTGGGCAGTTGATCGATTAGTTTTTTTTTCAATTCGTCTTTTTCTATATCTTCGTTTGGTGGGATATCTGTAAGATATACAGTTATAGTTTTGTGCAGAGTGGCCTTGATGGCAATTGCCTGGATATTTGTAGTGATATTAACTTTACTGTGGGTATGTGTCGATGCGGATCAGACTCGACACACCCCTGAGGCTCTTCCTCCGGAATTATGGAGGTAGTTGAAGGATTGGAAGTTCTTGATGCTGATGCTGTCGTGTTTCAGAAAGGTTTCTTGAAGGCAGATTTTTGTAGGTTGTTTCTCTGTTATTAATAGTTGTAGTTCATTCATATTTTTCCCTTTCAAACCACGACAGTTCCATGAGATTATTTTTCCCATTGTTGGTGGTTGGTTTTAAGTTTTGTGTTATTATTATTTGTTGTTGTTTCTGTCGGTTTTTTTTTATTTGTATGAGGTTGTTTTATCTTCTACCGCCATCTCCTCCAGTGTTTCTATTTTGTTTCCTCCCCTTGAGCTTGATTGGGATCTAGATCGTGGTTTGTTAATTGTTTTTCCTTTAGTTTTCGTTTTATTTTGTGATGATGGTGATGATGGTAATCATGGTGATGTTTCATTTGGTTTGTTTATGAGGGTTATTTTAATTTGGTGAGTTTTTCTTTTTCTTTGTTTGAGTTAATTTGAGTTTTTTGGTTTGTTGGTTCTTTTTTTGGGGGGGTGGGGAGTTTTGTTCAGTTTTGTCATCTTTATTTTCGTTGTTGATTTGTTTTATAGGTTTTTTTTAAATTCTTTCATTAGTTCCCTTACTTCATTGAGTAATTTCATAATGTCTTCTGGTTTGATGTGTAATATGTCTTCTTTTGTTGTTTGGTTATTTTGTCCAGTGGGATGCTGTATGTTTTGTTGTGCTATTATTTTTTTTTATTTCTGAGTATTTTTTTTTTATTTCTGAGTATTTGTTTTTTTTATTTCTGAGTATTTTTTTTATTTCTGAGTATTTTATATTTTATATTTCTGGCTTGGTTACGAGCTTGTTGGAAGGTTTTATTTTTTGTATATTTTATATTAATAATTTCTTTTTCTTTCTTCTATTTATCACATTCTTTTGAATTTGCACTGTGGCCTCTGTGGTAGATAATACATGTTGATTATTTTTGGCAATCAAGGGAAGATATTCAATGAATATGTACAAGCTGTGATGGTCTAAGGTAGTGAACCATGAGACCTGTGAACTCGACAAAGTGAAATCTTGGCAGTAGCACAAAGTGAGATGGAGAGGATAATGTTAGGCAATACTCTATAAGACAGAGATACAAACATATGGATCCGTAAACAAACAAGTGTTATTGACATCAATAGTGTCACCAAAATATCTAAAGGTGGGCAGGGCACGTAACCAGACAACAGGGCTACAGATGATCCATCAGGACAAAGGAATGGGCACTCGTGAACATAAGAGGCCAAAGAGAAGATCAAGAACGAGATAGAGGGGCAACCTGATACAACACATAGGTCATACATGGTAGCAGATTGCTAAGGACAGGGATAGATGGCTAACGTAAGGGTAGAGTTCCTCGCTGGGTGATAAAACCCTTATTGATATTAATATTGATAAACAAATAAGGATTCCACAGCTACTCACCTCTAATCAAGAGGGCAATCTAATAAAGATAGACATACGTAATTAACTTTCTGGTGTGTTGTTTACAGTAGTGCAAGTAAGATGTGATGCAGCATTGTGTCGATGAGATAGGAAAGAGGTTGGGAAATGTCGGAGGAGGACTAAGGAAGAACGTATATAACTTTGAAACGCTTTCTACACCAACATTTACGAGCAAAGAAAATATTTAATCTAGCCGAAACCCCCCGGAGAGAATATATTTATCTGCCAATTTCCTATGTCATGTACCTGCAAATTTAATCTCCAATAATGTTTAATATTATCACACCATATAATATAAAACGAGACTTTAGTACGGCCATGTGTACACAATCCGCCGGACGATGGATATTAGCATGAATAAATTGAGATAAAAATGTCGGCGTTATCATGAATAGATATCAAGATACACCGTGAGACAGTGATTGAGACCTTGTCGACATTATCAGTTGGCGGAGGTCGTTGTATATGAGAAAATACAGACGCTAAGCAAAATTGATAAATGATAAGAGGAAAAGATTATTTAAAAGAAATGATAATTATTGCCTTTCAAACTGACAAACGATTTCAAAAGACTTGGCAAAATGTGCGCTTCTTAGAGGTTTCTCATTTGCGGCGTCTTATCAATTATTCAGGTCGGTCGCTGCCGACGACGCCAATAAATTAGTTTCGCAATAACACCTGTCAGCGGAAGAATTCTGGCCGGGAGGAAAGCACGCACGCGCTCAAGCATTTCGTGTGCGACGAGAAAGTGGGAGCAGCGGAATTCAGATATGATTAGCAAGATCTTCGTGACCACTCGAGAGATTGGCGCAATATGAGATTTTTTCCAGGGTCATCCTAGGAAGAACTCTTTCTTCTGGCCACTTAATGAATAAATAAGGAATTGAATCTTATATACCATATATATTCCTTCATCTTGATTTATCTCCTACGTATTCTCATATATATATATATATATATATATATATATATATATATATATATATATATATATATAAAGAGAGAGAGATGGTGTATAATATAAATGGATAATTATATAATATATATATATATATATATATATATATATATATATATATATATATATATATATATGCATGTATGCATGCATGCATTATTTAAGTATGTATAGAGCGATGCCTCCCTTTCGTCTCGAGAGACAAAGGATTCCACTTGTAGGGGTAACTGCGCGTGTAATTCTATAGCAAGGTTTGCGCAATGACCACCCACACCTTTTCTGTATCGGCACTGCTTGAGTCCAGTGGCAAGGAGATGTTTTGCATTGGTAAATGATTTCAACCCAGATAGTCACCGGCATAGAAAAAAAAAACATAGACTTTGTTTTATGTATGAAATAACATTTTGCGTCGTTTTATTTTCTTTTTGATATTTCTGAATAATAAGCATTTAATATGCATGTACGGAAATCTAAGAATCGTTAGAAAATGACCCACAGACCGTATTAGAATGAGACCGCAAATCGATGGTAACATTTAATGCTAGTTAGACAAAGCTGGTCTCCTTTAACAATTACAAGGCTTTTTTTCCAACCACTGATATTCATGACAAATAACGCTCTACATCTAAATTCTTTTTTCAAATTCTTCCACTTAACATTCACGGGAAATATGAACTGGAAAAATACATTGAGGACATTGCAAAGTCTGCTGCAAAAGAAGGTGAGTTGGCTCTATCGGAGTAGAAGACTACTCACATTAGAGAGTAGCATGTGCCTCTACAAGGCCACCATTCGCCCATGAATCGAGGTTTTGTCGCAACACCTGAGCGGTTGCATCTAGTACTATGCATTCCCTCTTGGATAGGGTCCAGTAATTAGTCTTAAATCTAATCCTAATTCGTGACTTATTAATTTATATATATATATATATGTATATATATGGGTGTGGGGATGTATTTTTTAAACGGAAGCATGGCCTAACTCGATAAATTCCTGGCGAATAATAGATTATAAACTACGTATATTAAAGTATACTAAGCCTCATTTGTACATCTCAGTGTAATGAAAAAAAATGCTACTAGGTATATTTTAGTCGAAGTTCTCAGAAATTAAGGGACTATACTTCATTAGGCTTACATTTTATATCCATATAAGATAGACAGATATTCGAATATGCTATTTAAATTCTTCTTACCCTCAAAAGATTAAGTTAGTAAAAATGTTGAGAATTTTTTTTTCACTAGAACATTTAAATATGGTATATCTTTCTTGTTGCCTATTTGTCTTTTTTGATTCAACGGGCAGAATTCATCAAGTCTGGTGGAGTATCACTTTCATAATTATATATATAGGTGGGTCGCGTGTTTAGACTGCGCACGCACACACACACACAGGACAATGGATAGCAGAAACGAACTATGTGATGGAGTGAAGCTGTCAAAACTGATGTCGTCAGAAGTGAAGAGGTAGTAGTAATTGGACCTCACAACTGTTGGATTCAAAAATCTGCGAAGAAAAGGCCATATTTATACAAGAAGGGAAGAACAAGCCTGAAAGCAGACAGAAAGCGACATCAGATTAGCCAGCTGTGGAATCCGCCACTCTTGCTTCGTTCTTTGTCTACAGCATTGGAGCGGGCATACGAGGCAAGAAATATAATTATATTTTATAATTTTCTAACAAACGATTTTTGTGTTGCGAGTTATCTTCTAGCTGACAAGAAACCATCAGCGTTCACCGCGGCTACATTACAGGTTAGCCAGACTTAACATATCTTATTTGGGCCGCGATTTCTATGCGATTAAAATTATCTAGTCAAGGAGTATATGTAGAGAAAGATCCCATCATAATAGGTTGTCCACAAACATCCCTTACCGAGAGGTATTAGATAATCGAAGACAGTGTTTAGTAGGTATTCAAGGTCTTTCTTTAAACTTAGAATAAGTTTACATAATAATATAATTATAATATTGTTTCGCTAATTCTGCTTAATCGTGCCTAACATATAAAGAAATATGGCGTCAGAATAAAACATTCTGCGTTTTTGTTTTTGCTCCGATAAATTTGTTACAATCTTTTCAATCTGATAATTATTCGTGACGTACAAAAGATATCTATTATACATCGTAAGACATCCCTTTGTTTAAAACTTCCAGATTCCAACAAACAAATAAAATTGATGTTGATTAATTTCCATCTGAAAACATTATTCGTACCAACATAAATAAATATTTAAAATTCATGAACGGCTTTTTTTTCTCCTCCGTTAATGGAATCTACCTCACTATTCAAACACAATAAATCCGAAGACTTTCAAAAGAAAGAGACGGTTATATATATATTTTTAATCGCTTTACAACTAATTCCTTTGTTTCTCTACAAAGACGTTGATGAAGAAATTGATTTTCTGATGTAACAAATTAATAACATTTGCTTTTAGAAAAGTAAAATAAAATCACTCGATATTTTAGAGAAGTTGAGACATTTTCGCATAAGTCAAAAGTTGACATTTAAGAAATGTATTATACTCTATTCAAAATGTGCGTCCATCTGATACAAAAGGAGATCTAGTCTCGTATACACAGTCCCACACACACACACACACACACACACACACACACACGTATATATATATATATATATATATATATATATATATAAGCCTGAGAAATCCTAGAGCAGATGAAACGCAGAATATTCAGTGTAGCTTAATCGCCATATATATCTTATAACTAACTAACAAATTAACTATATATATACTTATATATATATATATATATATATATATATATATATATATATGTGTGTGTGTGTGTGTGTGTTTGTCTGTTGTTAACCGTGATACCCTGCACTGAAGATTCCCGAAAGGATTAAACACTAGTGTCTGTACGTATTTTATTATTATTGTAAATAATTATCTCAGCCACTTTAAGAAACTCGTTTCTTATCGTTGAGCACTTTCAGTTTAATTAAGTCGCCCAATTAAGCTCTTATGGATAGATTAACGTATTACGATTAGATCACTGTGACTGACGTGAAAAACATTTGAAAAATATGTCATTATTATTCAATGTTATTTCTCGCGATTAATGGTAGCCGATTCGATATGGTCTTTGCTAATCGAGCCAGAAATGGCTCATGTTGCCGGGTGTCGAATTTGTCGACTGACACTCATACACTTATACACAAACATGCGCTTTCTAATATTTGGTGTCGTTATTTACGTTATGTTTTTACACTTTGAAACTGAGTTTTTAATCGCTCGTTCAACGTTTTTTTTCTCTGTTTGTTCACTTTGAATTGTTTTCAGCTTTTCAATTGTCGATGATGAAATTACTCTGACTGTGTCCAACCTCTTATGATTGATTCGGCGTAACGAAATCAATGGTACGCTTTTGAAATATGTATATATAGTATCGTAATAAATATCGTAATAAATGTGTGTGTGGCATCCGTCACTCGAGACGACTATGGATCAGCGCCGTATTAAGATGTTGCCTGTATGCATCATTTTGTGTGACTGTAGAGACCAATTCTTGATTTGCATAGTCTGCCACAGCCTTGTCATACGAAGGTTGTTATGCAATTTGCCGCTTCGTCCGGCTGTTCCGCCTGTACACTCGCTCTTCTCCTAGCTCTCTTTGCAGCGTTTTCAACATGGCGGGTCCTCTCGCTGATGATAATCCCGTGGCGTATCATTTTCCTCCAGGCAGTTCTGTCAGCTGCAGAGGCTTCCCATGTATTCCTGTCCACCGAGAGAACCTTCATGTCACGCTTGCAGACATCCCTGTAGCGAAGGTGGGGTCGCCCCCTCTTTCTTGAGCCTGAGGCAAGCTCGCCATAGAGAAGGTCTTTAGGGATGCGCCCATCATCCATCCTGCGCACATGGTCCAGCCAGCGAAGACGTCGCTCACGCAGTAGGGAGTAAATGGATGGGATGCCCGCTCTCTGCAGAACATCAGTATTACTCACTCTGTCCTGCCATGTGATACCAAGTATCCTACGTATACACCTCATATGGAAGACCTGGAGTTTCCTCTCTTGTGTTGAGTATGTAGTCCAGGATTCACTCCCATATAGTAGAACACTGAGGATGCACGCTCTGTAGACGGTCATCTTGGTGGAGGTGGTAAGGTGCCTGTTTTCCCAGACTCTTTCAGTTAGTTTAGAGAGGGTTGTAGATGCCTTTCCAATCCTTTTGTTTAACTCTACGTCCAATGAGAGGGTGTCTGAAGCAGTGGAGCCTAGATATTGAAACTGGCGTACGACCTTTAGTGGTGTGCCTTGGATTGTGATGCTGGGTGGGAAGGCGGTTGCTTTTCCCATGACTTGGGTTTTCTTCTGGCTGATGGTGAGACCGAACAGGTTGCAAGCATTAGCAAACCTGTCCATCAGTCTTTGAAGACCATCTTCCTGATCCGATGCTATAGCTGCATCATCGGCAAACAGCATGTCTCTTATCTGAACTGTCCTGGTCTTTGTCCTGGAGCGGAGTCTGGCGATGTTGAAGAGACCACTATCTGACCTGGAGTGCAAGCAGATGCCATCCGTTGTGTTCTTGAAAGCATGCTTCAGGAGTAGGGAGAAGAAGATGCCGAAGAGTGTTGGGGCCAACACACAACCCTGTTTGACACCACTCCTCACCCCGAACTCAGCAGACATGCCACCGTTAAATTGCACAGTGCTCCTCATGCCATCATGAAAGGATCTTATGATGCTGAGGAGTTTTGGTGGGCATCCGATCAGTGGGAGAATTTTGAATAGTCCATCTCTGCTCACGAGATCGAATGCCTTGGTCAGGTCTGTGAAGGCAACATACAGAGGCTGGTTTTGCTCTCTGCACTTCTCTTGCAGTTGGCGTAGGGAGAAGATCATATCGATTGTTGATCTCTCTGAACGAAAACCGCATTGAGATTCTGGGTAGATTCGGTCGGCAAGAACGTTTAGTCGCAGTAATACTATACGTGCGAATAGCTTGCCAACGAAACTCAACACTGAGATACCGCGGTAGATGTTGCAGTCACCGCGGTCCCCTTTGTGTTTGTAGAGAGTGATGATATTTGCGTCTCTCATGCCCTGAGGCACTGAGCCTTCTCTCCAACACTGTATCAGAAGACTATGGAGGGGCTCAAGCAGGCTAGCCTTTCCACTTTTTAAGACCTCTGCTGGAATATAGTCCTTTCCTGAGGCTTTCCTGACCCAAAGTAGACATCGCTGCACTCCAAGAAACACGCTTAGCTGACACCGGATGCCTAAAGGAATCGGACTATATCTTCTTCTGGCAAGGAAAACAGGAAGAGGAGGTCCGGGAACACGGTGTTGGTTTCGCAGTCAGAAACTCACTGCTTCAGAACGTACAACTCTCTGATTCAGCTACTGGGCGCCTAATCTCACTACGACTGAACACCACAGATGGAACAATTAATCTATTATGTGTGTACGCCCCAACACTCGCAGCGCCTGACGACATCAAGGAGCACTTCTACACACAGCTGGATAGCACCATCAAGGCATTTCCACAAAATTAAGCCCTGGTTATACTTGGGGACTTTAATGCACGTGTGGGTGGCGACAACGATGCATGGCCGAGCTGTCTTGGTAACTTTGGAGTGGGCAAATGCAATGGTAACTGTCAGCGCCTTCTAGAACTCTGTGCCTACCATGACCTCTGCATTACCAACACATTCTTTGCTGCCAGACCGCATCACAGAGTGTCCTGGAGACATCCCAGATCAGGGCGGTGGCCCCAGCTCGATCTAATCATTACTAGACGAAGCTACCTCAAACATTTTCTGATGTCTAAAGCCTACCACAGTGCTGATTATGATACAGATCATTCCCTAATATGCAGTAGAATCAAACTTCAATCCAAAGATTTCTACCACACTAAACAGGAGGGTGTTGCCCGTATTGATGTTAACAAGACCACATACTCAGATATCAATGCGAAATTCAACGAGATGTTAACCTCTACCTTCAAATGAGATAACACCCGGACTGCATCTGAACAGTGGGAAACACTGAAAAATGCAATCCACTCTACAGCTCTCAAAGTCTTTGGGAGGAGGACAGGTAGCAAACGCAATGACTGGTATGATGCCAACTCTGCTACCCTCAACCCTCTGATTGAGGTAAAGCGTTTGTCCTTGCTCTCATACAAGGCCAACCCATCTCCTACGTCGCTGGCTGCACTGAGGCTTTCCAAAAGGGCAGTTCAAAAGCCTGTAAGAGAAGCTGCAAACAATTACTGGATGGAGCTCTCTGGTCTATCCAGCATGCAGCTGATACAGGAAATATAAAAAATATGTATAACGGGATCAGGAGAGCTACAGGACCCATAATTAACAAAACTGCTTCACTGAAGTCTAAATCGGGTGAACCCATACTAGACAAAGTTAAACAGCTAGACAGATGGGTTGAACACTACTCCGAGCTTTACTCCAGGGAAAACATGGTACATCAGTCCGCCCTGGATGCCATTGATCGTCTACCGCTGATGCATGAGCTCGATGAGGAGCCTTCCATAGAAGAACTATCCTGGGCAATATACAGACTGCCAGCAGGAAAAGCCTCAAGAAAGGACTATATTCCGTAATAAATATTGTATATATATATATATATATATATATATATATATATATATATATATATTTATATATATATATATATATATATATATATATAACTACTTCATTTACTCACATACAATTAATATACGAAAGTATAAATGTATGCGTAAACTTTAAGTATTTGCTTCAAAAGTGTTCAATACCTAGGTAGAGCTAGTTAGTAATATAAAAATATATAATGCGATTAAGCTACACTGATTATTCCGTGTTTCCTCCACTCTGGGATTCTTAAGGCTTATGCGCATAAGCCTGAAGAATACTAGAGTGGATTAAACGCGGAATATTTTGTGTAGCTTAATCGCCATATATATTTGATAAATTACTATATATATATATATATATATATATATATATATATATATATATATATATACATATATATATATATATATATTTGATAAATTACTATATATATATATATATTTGATAAATTACTATATATATATATATGATAAATTACTATATATATATATATATATATATATATATATATATATATATATATATATATATACGCCATATCTATGTTAACATTATTTATAATTTAATAGCAAGAAACGCCCTTGCTCAATGATCGCATTTATAACTGGAAGCGTTTCAATAATTTCTTCATTTGATTAATCAAAATTGGTTTAAACGAAATTGGTTTGCGTTCAATTCGTGCAAGCGATGAGATAAACAACATGTTTGCTTCCTCAAAGAGAATGATGGTCCTATCGAAATGCACTAACGCCGTTGATAAACGTCTCATTCGAGAATTTTTTTTTTATAGAAATCCCCCGGATAAAGAGTGAAGCCACTTTTTCCAGGCAGCTTACAAGAATGAAATATGGTTATCAAAAATCCAGTATATTCTTAATTGTCTTAGTTACAGGAGCATCTAGTTTATAGTTCGGAGTTGCTTCTAAATTGTCTTTTTAATGCAGGGTGTTCCAATAGTCTTGGACACATTTCAAATCCTCATCATCTGCTTAACTGAATGATTGT
The DNA here is from genome assembly GCF_053919585.1 of Euprymna scolopes. Classification (NCBI taxonomy): domain Eukaryota; kingdom Metazoa; phylum Mollusca; class Cephalopoda; order Sepiida; family Sepiolidae; genus Euprymna; species Euprymna scolopes. The sequence goes on along the minus strand of NC_136492.1, from coordinate 10,711,556 downwards.
AAGATAGAAGTCTTTCTACCCAGTAGTTTCTTCGCCAGAACCGCTATACTCTGGAATTCCATTCCAGGTCCCTGCTTTCCTAACTGTACTGGCATGCAGAAGTTCAAGTGTAACGTGAACCGACATCTTGCTGCCAAAATCCCAACACAGTTCCCCAGTAGTTGCTGCCCCTTATAGTAGCCCCCTACACCAAAGTTGCAATGTGCCTTGTTTGGGTGAAAATGTAATAAAAAGAATAAATAAAAGTGGTGCCAGTTTAAAACTAAATGCATTGAGTTTTTCTAAGACTATTGATGGTTTTATCTTTTTTCATATCCAGTAATGACGTTAATTCAATCAGAAAAAGGCGTTTTATTTGCTTGAATCTGCAAAAATGATCATCGACACTTGTTAAGCGATCTCTAGATCTAACACTCTATATTTATGTGGGAATTTTTGAATTGACTGTGCTACGTTCCCCCTTATTTAAAAAAAAAAACGTAGATGCGCTGAAACCCGAATAACAGAAGCTATTTCAACCATGGACAACGCAATACTGGGACGCGTTTATCTATAATTCGGCCCTCGTTGTTATGTGAGTCGTATGTGTAATGTACTAACGTTGTGCATCTTTGAACATTCCAGGAAAAACTTGAGATTACAGGCGTTTTTATATATTTAATAGTTTTTAGTTATTCAATGTCAGAATGTGCCCAGGGCTTTTAGAACGAGGAACGTCCAACTGCTAATAACACTCCTCTGTTCTCTGTTCTCAATAACCCTTTCGGCGTTAACGTTGATCTGGTAGACAGCTTTGTCCCTGACTACTGATTTTCAGCTTTTCTGGCCATGCTTCTTGGTGCAAGGCGTATCTACATTCAGATGTTTAGCATTTCTTTGCTTTTAAGACCTGATTAACGTATTTTCCTTTTTTAAAAATGGACAAAATCCTCATACATCCCCACAACTTATGTGTCTTCGTTCTACACCTTTTCCTTTATAAAATTTTCATTCTATGAAATTTTTATCATTCTTCACATTACTCGAATCTTATGTCTTTAACATTACATACTTTGATTAAATCTTTATTATAGACTTATTTTTTATTTTCCCCGTTTTTAAGAATCGTTGACGTACAATGGCTTCATATTATATAAGACATTTTTCAATACTACAAGCATTTAATATAGAGAATAAAAACATCGAAATTGTTTTTAATTCCATGTACTTATCAGCGTGTGTTTATTCATTTTTTCCCAGTTATAATAGTGTGTACGTGATATTGTTATGTTATATTATTCCACGCCTGGTTTCTTGCGTGTTTTCTCTATAAAGCTAAGCTTTGTACACTTCGGCTAATTACGCAATCCACACAAGTACAGTATATTTAAGTTTACTAAGTTTATTCTGACACGTTCATAAAGAAAACTTAGCTGAAATGTATACTAGTAATTATGATATTTACTCTGTTGCGTAGGGTCACAATAGCCCACCCCCATATACAGTATTTTTTTTATTTTTTGCCGTATTTTATATGAGTCAGAGCTATAACAAATAAATTATTTTTAAAATTCACATTTTAAATGAAAATATGAATTTCATTGCAGAAAAGAAATATAAGGATTTTTCTTTCGGCTACTCGACCCGACATATACGAGGTGGCTTAAATGAGGTCCCATAGTTTTTTTGAATGTTAACATTTATTTATAGTAAACACATCTAGTCCCCTTCAAAGTAATTTCCTTTGACTGCAATACACTTGTTTTACCGTCCTAACAAAGTCTGGAATGCCCCACAGAATTCTTCTTGTGTCAGAATGTCAATGACCCTCGTCAATTGTCTCAGAACAACAGCCTAAAAGGTTTTCCTTGAGCTTCGGGAAAAACCAAAAGTCAAAGGAAGCAAAGGTCAGAACTATGGGGAGGGTGAGGACATGTCCTGATGCCCATAATATATTTTACTTATATCGATTGATCACCCTTAGGACAAACATGGAGCAAATGTTTCGCATGTGTAGTTCATCGCGCATTATGTGTATTGTTCCCCCACTGACATCAAACATTGCACCCATTTTTTTCTGTAGACAAACGACGGTTCTTATCGATGTAACTCTTTATCTCATGTTTTGATTCCTCATACTTCCACTCTTCAAATCATCCCTCTCAGTCTCCCTGTCTTCCTTGAATATCTTATGTTACGCAAAAACTGACGCTCGATTCATGTAAGATGGTCCAAAAGCAGTCTAAAGCATACCATAATTGCTGTGTCTTTTCCTTAGAGTTTAAAACATAATTTTATTGCATATCATGATTCTTAAGTGTACTTACGCCCAGATTGCATTTTTTTAAATTCACCAATTTTCTGTGGCAATCAAGTTTTAGTAGAGGCTATTTTAGTTTGTGATGTAGCTGTTCGTTTGAACCGCAAATCACAAGAAATTGTCAATCCTTTCACAAGATGTATAGCAATAACATATTGAAATTTCAAGAGTTTACGACAATTTTAAATGCCTGTACAAAAATTCTGGTAACTTATTGAAGGCACCTCGTACATTATATAGAGTATTGGAATAAATAAATAATTGGAATAAATCTGTAAGGTAATATAAATTAGCTAGCACACTTATAGTAGAAGAGACTACAGCTCTTTAAACTTACACTTACGGGTCGGGTTGATTCAGGCAGTTAACAATAAATTAACTTCTATTTAAAGATGCAATTCAATTTCTAGGAGTTAGGTCTTAATATCTTAACCCGGAACGGTTGTTGAGAAAAGATCCTCCAGTGGAATAGTCCATTAAAGCATACAGCTAGACTACATATTTACCTACTTTTCAGGTTATTATGAAGTTGCTTAGGATCGCAAGGTAGATATGGTTTATAAAAATTGCCGGAATGGCCCTTTCAGCAACCTCCTATCGGGACACTAAACCCAATTAGCAATAAATAAATGGTTAAGAGTAAAAAACACAATTGGAAAGTAGACAGTTATACTTATCAGAGCTACAGCTTTATACATAAAATATATCTATGTTGGTCTACTTCCTTCCGGATTAGATATTTTTTAAATCTCTTTCATATAAAGCAAGGCATATTTTCATTGCAACGCAAGGGGCTGCTATTCGTGATCATATTTTACGGAAATCTGTGGTGAGTTAAGTATAGAAATATTTGTTCGCATTACATTTAAATAATGCAACATGGACGCTATCCCAAAGTGTCCAAGTCATGGGGAAAACTAGTTGAATTAATTGATATCTGGCATCTAGGAACCATAATAGTTAACGAGTTCTTTTCTAAACAACAGCCAACCTCTCTGAAGACGGCCGAAGGACAATCCGGCTGAAACGTTGCGCAAATAACAATATGAGAACAATATTCCGATCAATATAAGAAATATAAACAATCAGCCCTCATCTCCGAAATTCAGAATAAATTTATTATTTACCAGTGGTCCTGGATATGACCTAAGACTATACCCGATGGTGAGGCCCCACCTTGCGGGTCTTGAGGAGTGTGGTGCCACCCTTTAATTGCCATTGCTCCCTGTCCACTCTGACTCGGAGTGGTAGTACCTGTTAGGGTCCCAACTATGAGTTTAATAGAATTCGACTTAAAAAAAAAAATATATATACTCCATTAAAAATCGTTCCATAAAATAACTGGAGTCGGCATTAAATAACCTTAAAAAGGTTGATATGCCGTAAAACAAAAACAACCAACCAACTTATTTACAAGTGAATTTATTTACGTCTTGTTTTAATTGCTGAATCATATTGAGATGGCATGTGGTGTGTGACTGTTTCTGGGGTATAAAAATATCTAAAAATTATTTAAACAGGTGTAAATGCATTTTTAAAACATTTTAATAATAAACTAAATGTTAATAACATTACTTTTACAGCCCCAAAATTACATCGGAATAGTTATCAAATGTTTAAGCCACAGATCATAAGGTAAAAACGATGGCATTATAAAAAGCATACCAATCACGTGACTTCATGATATTGACGTTGGCAGATTAAAGTTCTGTTTTCCTGTAAAAATTGCGGTTTTCAGATAGAAGGAGTTCAAAGCAGTTGTAGAAAAATATGAAAGCAGTCATAGCGAAACCCTTAAAAAGCGAAGACATTTGGTCTCGGGTCAAAGCTCTACTTCAATAAATGACAACTGCAATCATCATATATATATATTATTCCTTAATTGGAATTTTATTTTGAGATGAGCATTATATGTTAATTTTATTTTTATTTCGGACTATTAGTCTCATCTTTATTAGTTGTTGTTTGTTTGTTTGTTTTTTTTGTTTTGTTTTTTATAATCTTTTTATTGGTTCACAACGTTGCAATCATCATAGTTTCATGGAAACTATCACGTTGAAAAAAACAAACATCTTAAATCCGCTATTATTTTCGTCCCACAAATAACGACTCAGAATGGGGAAATACTATGTTTTAGAATTCACAATTACTTTCGAATTGAATTGTGCTTATTCAGAAACTAAAAATACCTACTGAAATTTAATTAAAAAAAAAACTTTCCAGGAGGAGAAGATTACGAAATGGTATTTCTGGTGCATCTGCTACTAGTCTCTCCATCTTAGATAAGGTGTAAAAGAGAGTCGCCAACAGAATAGGTCCCGTACTTTCAGCTAGGCTCCAACCACTGTCCCATCGACGAAGTGTTGCGCCTCTCTGCTTGTTTTACAAGTACTTTACTCGTAGATGCTCCGACGAACTTCAATCCCTAGTTCCCCTTCGATGTAAATGCCTCTGACAAACCCCACAAGCAGCAGAATCCCACCCTACACAGTAAAAGTCCCTAGATGAAAAAAGACTTCTATTTTAATAGTTTCTTCCTTAAGACTACTAGACTTTAGAATCATTTCCTGCGTTCTTGTTTCCCCTGTCTTTACTGGCATGTTCAAGTGTAATATAAACAAACATCTTGCTACAAAACTCCCCATATAGCAGTCCTACATATTATGTCCTATAAAGTAGCGCCCTACCTCAAAGTTGCATTGCGTGGCTGTTTTGATATAAAATGAAAAAAAAAACCCTAATAAACGAAATGTAATTGTATTTTATAAAAAACGTGTCTTACCATTTGTTTTTTTTGTGTGTTTTTTTAGATACGTATCTTACCGGAGGACAAATATTTCTCCCCTATTTCAGGTCCTCTAACCGAGAGATCTAATTTTTTTAAAATCTTTTCTGTATCTTTAAATTCATTTTTTGTATTTCTCTTGCACTTAACTCAACGAATATATAAGCCAGATAATTGTTGACATTATTTTTCCTGATTCCCCCTACTGCTATAAATCATAGTGATCTTCCTATCGTTCGAGTTTCTTTTCATATCGAACCTAAGATCTTAAGATTGTGTTAATTCTTTGAGAATCAAATTTGTTTAAACCAGAATTATCAGATACATCGACTTTAGCAAGTGTTATCACGTTTTCGCTGTTGCCAAAAATTAATATATAGGGTATAAGTGCACATTTTTCTAGGTACATAGTGGTAAGAACTGCATAGTTGTCAGGGATGTTGTATGATTTATTTCTAATTGTTCTTTCTGATATATACCCCCAGAACTTGCTGCTCAATATTCAGCATTTCACAGAAGATCTAGTGGAGATACTTACGGAATGCATTGTGTCGCATTAATACATTCTGGCCGCATCGGATGGGAAAATAAGTAGACCAATCATGTGCCTTGACAGATAAAATCATTCGACTGGAACAACGTAAAAAAACACAAACATGTGTCTATAGCTTAAGCATTTGACCTGATTGCATACAACTGATGTGATCTTTGAATTGAACGCATCAAATCCGTGTGAAATCAGCTAAATAAAAGCAGCTAAAATAAAAGCAGACTAAAATGGTGCTCGCCAGCGTAATCAAACCCGCCTCCGTCTACAGGGTGGTCAAAAAGTCAGGTAACATGTTAAAGGTAAAAAAAACAATATGATCCATTATAATCTCTATTCGTTTAATATTATTTCTTGGATGAAATTTTTCCACAACGATGGATTGGTCGCCGTGGCCCAGTTGAATGGCCAGCCAGATCTCCGAATCTTACCCCTCCTGATTATTGGCTTTGGGGCTATGTAAAGGATAGCGTTTATGGCAAGAAGCCTGATACAATAGCGTCTTTAAAGTTATTTATTGAAGAGGAGATTGCGCGGATATCAGCTGACATGATTACACGTGTTACACAATCAGTGGTTAATCGCTTCCAGCGATTGATAGAGAGAAATGGACGACAATTAACAAAATAAACATAGTTCCTGTTTGTTTCATTTTATATTTCAATGTATGGTACTTAAATATAGGTGTATTGCTAATGTCGTTTTTCTTTAAAATGTTACCTGACTTTTTGACCACCCTGTAGATGCTGATGGATTTTTCTACACGAGCTGAACTTGCAAACCTTTCGTCTTCGTCCATATTCTTGAACTTCTATTACTAACACTGGTTTTATTAAACGAAACAGAGTTATTATTATAAATATATAATTATATGAAGTTTGTATTTTAAATAATTACGATGCACACATAGATTTATACCAATGTGGCCCGCCCCACAGCAACTAAGTTTTTCGGAAATCCGCAGATTATTTGTTTATAGTGGAAAAGGTTTTGTGTAGACCTGCGTTACTGAACCTAATTTGTCTGTGCCTGGCCTCCTGGGAAAACGTGTGACAAAAATTTAAATGCGTTAGTTATTTTTTGCCGCCAGTATTCAGCTTTTGTGTGTCAGTCCACTCAACTTGATGCACAGGCCAACTTGCATTATCAGAATTATCATCACTTTCTCCGTTACCATTATTCATCATCACTAGCGTTACTTTGTATAGAAACGGACTCCTTATAAAATTCACCTTCGTCAGAATCAGAATTTCTCACTTTATCTTAAACTTGTTACACCGTGAAACTCCGTGGTCTCGCTCTTATACTTGTTGAAGTGCTTGGTTCGTTATTAGCTCGCTTCTTGGCTACTTTAGGCTACAAAACAACTACCAACTCTGCCTAAATAAAGGAAACCATTTGGCTTGCGCAAAATCGAGAAGCATAAGCGATTGGGTATCTATTTTATCTCCCTTACAACAAAAAAAAAACACGTGACCGGAAAAATACCGGTTTAGCTGTAGTTCGATTTCTAGCATTTTCGGAAATTCACGGTGTCTCGGTAACTTGGTCTGGTAGAGTAAATTTCATGCATTACTGAATCGTTTTACTTACATTAACAAACAACGATATATATATATATATATATATATGTATATATATATATATATATATATATATATATATATATATATATATATGATGGACTCTCCCGTCGATTTCGACGTATAAGGATCAGACACCCCATATTTCTAAAACTCATTTATGCTTTTGCCTCTGATGACTTTTTAGTCCAGCAAGGGACTTGCAGACAAGGCCACACATAGAACATGAATGTGGATTTAATGCTGCAGATATTGGTTCGGCTGGTAGTCGTTTTGCTCTTACTCTGTTTTCTTTCAGTTGCCTTAAGATTTCAGATTGAAACCTCTGGAGACCTTCAAAACACCTTGATCTCCATCCTTTTCGGCCATTCACCTCATCTTCAAGACTCCTGTATGGTATGTTCACTGCAGACAAGTTACTCTTCAACTTGTCCGTGTACCTAAGCCAAAGACGTCCGACAATTCTTTTACCACCACTCAAATTGACTGTACATCGCAATTTTTGGAATTCTGTCACCGGCATCCTCAATACATGACCAGCCCAACGCAATTGCGATTGAATAAGGAATAATTCAATGCCAGATATTTTGCATTTTGTGAATAATTCGGCATTTGATACCTTGTCGCGGAGGCTAAGACCACATATGGAGCGTAGACAGCTTTTGTGGAAAACGTCCAGCTAAGGCCACTTTTGCCTTTGGAAATCTCCGCCATCGCCTTTGGAACGAAAGTGATATTCGACTAGACATAAAAATCCTTGTCTACCGTGCTGTTGTTCTTTCCATTCTTCTTTATGGATCTGAGTCATGGACTCCATACAGACATCACATTAATATATATATATATATATATATATATATATATATATATATATATGTATATATATTAATGTGATGTCTTATTGCTACTTCTTGCTAATTATTGCTACTTCTTGACAGGAGCTTGCCATCTCTACAGATTCAGCAGAAGTTTTACAAAAGAGTTGACAGGGGTCCCTGGAGATATTTGGTATTGTTTGTTGTGCGACGTCGCAATGAACCTCTGAGAGACTTGCCAAAACGTTTGCTGAATTAGCAACGAAACAAGAGATATTACAGCAATACCTGTGTAGTCTTGGAAGCAGGACTACCACACACACACCTGATGGTCATGCTTTAAATTGTATGACCTCACATAGTTTTATAAACCGCTGTATTTTACATAATATTCTTACGCTAAACACTAAAACCCAACAACTCGGAAATTATTTATATTCCCTACTCTCTAAACCAATTTTGAATATTCTGTCGTTTCAAAGAACTAGTCACGTGCATTGTAAAAAGGAAATCTCTGTTTAAACGTCAAAAGGAAAGTGTTTCCTTTTTCTTGAAGCATGAGATATTTTTCTTATTAACTTGTCATTTTTTTTCACTACAGGAAACCGGCTTTTAATATCCTTCTGGTTTCTAAGAACGTCAAATGTGATTAAATATCGAATGAAACGTTGTTTTTTTATTGAAGCATGGCATGTTTTACATAAAAGTTTTATGTACATATTTATTTCATTAACGCAAATTCTATCTTACATCTCTGTCAGAAAACTAAAATTAAATTCATTATGCCAGCTTTATCCTCAGTCTCACAAACACTGAGAGAGATACTAGAATACTGAATTCCCGACATGGTATACATCGTTTCCGACCATTAAAATTATTTTATAAGTAACATTAAGTCGATAATACTTGCGAATACAATTAGAATAATATAATAAGTAAAATACCGGATAAAACTCCAAAAATATGTTCTCATTAATAAATATGTGTTTGCTATAAAGAAAATGCGACGATAGAAAAACAACTGAGTATCTAAAGCTTATTTTTCAGTAGTTCATATAACGGCATACTGGCGGTTCTCGTCAGATCATCGAAGTTAAGCAACGGTGAGCCTAGTTAGGGCTCTCCGCTTATCTCGGCAGTTGTTTCCAATCGTCCTGTACATACACTTCACTTGCCACAGGTATTAAACAATGACGACTCAGGAGAGTTGTAGTTGGAGATTGCGAATCTCCTACCACAAAAATCACGCCCGCAGGCACCCCTTCCTGGGTATCCATAGTCTGTCAGTCTCTCTCTCTTTCTCTCTCTCTCTCTCTCTCTCTCTATATATATATATATATACATATATCCCTCTCTCTATATATATGTGTGCTTGTGTGTGTGCGTGTGTGTATGTGTGTGTGTGTGTGTGTGTGTGTGGTTGTTAAGCTGGTTTAATTCCGAAAATATTAAAATAGAATGGAGTTGGAATACTCGTTTCGCCTGATTTATGGAGGCTATTTTTAAGACCAATCCTCTTGTAAAAGCCCGCATAAATCGGGCGAAACGTTGAGTATTTAAGGTCCTTCCACCTCCATTCTATTTTAATTTTTATTGGGAGTGGTGCTAGTCTAGCGGCTCTGATGAGTTGTGATACAACGAAACTGGACTATATGTCGATGTCTACCAATATATTTTAAGCCGCCCTCTTTGGGTAGAGCACTGCCGTAAATAATCTCACCCGCTACTTAATTGGCTGAAAAATGCAAAAATCGCTGTATGTTTGTTTACAAACAGGCGGTTTGAGCACTGTAAACGTGGTGGACGGATATTTGTCTAAATAGACATTCGGACAGGTTATTTGCGGGCATCGCTTCCGTGATCGAGTGAGAGAACATCCGACTGTCAACACGACGGTTCTAGGTCCAACCCTTGACTTGGGAGTAATGCTAGTCTAGTGGCACTGATGAGTTGTGATACAACGAAACAGAACTGTATGTCGATGAATATATATATATATATATATATATATATATATATATATATATATATATATATATACATATGTGTGTGTTGTTTTGAAAAAAGAAAAACCGAATAAATTTAGGAAATGTTCAACGTTTCGTCCATAGAAATAGAGTGGAGGTGGAAGGACGTTGCCAGTGTGCAGAACACGATCATTCATTTAATTTAGATCATGCGAAAATTATAAAATACATGATAAATAAAGCTAAAAGAAGACTTTT
>NC_136492.1:10641302-10698802 GCF_053919585.1 Euprymna scolopes | reverse complement strand
TTTTTAGGTTTTAAAGTATGCTAACAACGAATATCAGTAAAATATTAGGCTGATAAGTAGTTTACCAGATATGAAAACATAATATATAAAAAGCTAAGCTAATTCCTGGAAGCGATTTATTTTTACAACCGAGTAGTTAGTAATGCGCCTGCGTGAAATTGAAACAGATGACAAAGCTAATATCTTTAATCCCCCTCCACATTGGAAAAATGTGGTGTTTATCCCTAAAGCTGTTATTACCATAAGGTGATTGGGAATGTTTATTCCGAAAGCCGTTCTTTACACGGGAGGGTTGGGTGTTTTTATTCCAAAACATTTTTTAGCCTGGGGATGTTGAGGGCGTTTATTGCGCAAGCGGTTTTTAACACGGGGAGTTTAAGGGGGACTAGTTACGGCAGTAAAGGGGTTATAATGGCTGCAGGCAGCTGTGTTGGTAAGTGCTAGCAGGTGAATACAGTAGAAGGCAGGTTATAGCTCCGGACACTGATTAATCAATTAACTGACGGATATGGTCTCGGCAGAAAAATAAAACAGAAACTTTGGCTTTCACAGTCTCAACGGTGTCATATATATACATATCTATGTATATTTGGAGAATGTTTCGGCGTTTGTGGTTTTGTGTTTTGTGTTATTTTATGTTTTCTACTTAGCAATCAGTGGGCGCTCTCTATGGCATCCGCCAAAGTACAGCCTAGAAAAAAGATAAAGAAGGAGAAGAGGATGATCACATCGCTGAGCTTGGCAGGTGTTGAGCGGGAAGAACGTCAAATCACAACATACCCGTGAGTAAAAAAAAAAACACATCTTAAAATCCAGTCATCTACGACATAAATGATTTTCATACAAAATCTAATCAACCTGTTTTCTCAGGTATCCAACTGCCGGCACTTATTAACTCTGTCTGAAGCCATCATAAACCCTTGACTGCCGTACATATTCCCATCTGTCGCAAACTGTCGAAAAGTCTTATGGCCACAACTAAATCTAACAGTTGTTTGCCCCCGTTATTGCCAACTTTTGGTTCATCATCCAATTTTCGCTTTTTGTGTTCATTTTTGTATATATTATATAAATCGTTCATTACTCATTCTCCTTAATTTTTTAGCATATTTCTTTTTCCGCATCTTCCTACCTCCTAAAGCAGGCTCTTCCAGCCTTGCATCGCCTATGCCCCCTTTTTCATTATTTGTAAGAATATCACTGACTCCTCATTTCCCGTCCTTTCCAAGATTGCTTGGCTCGATAAGTCCACTGCTTTGGTATTTCAAGTTAAACGACAAACGAAGCTTCAGTACCTATTTGTGTTCTTCTTTTGAATGTTCTGTTAAAGACACAGATTCGTTCGTTTTTTGGGTTGTTTTTTTAGAGAGAGCATTTCTATTGTGTTAAATAGTTTTTTGTTCTTGTTTTTGTGATGCGGATTAACGTTTTGCAAATTTCGCTGCATCTTTGCTGGTTTCATAGAATCATTTGTAAAGACTTTATTTCAAGTAACACATAAGGGTTTTTCTTCTTTATTTATGATGATGGATGTGAATCGCTATTCAATATATGCATGGTTGTACTTTCTATTTTTGATACTCATGATGAGCTCCGAATTGTAAAAATAAAAGACCGAGAAAAAGTTTAATTAGAAATGGGTTGAAATCACCTCTTAAGAAATCAAAATAGAGTCTTAAGAGTGAATTTCACTACTAATGATAATCTATGCTCAGGCACTAAAAGGAAACGACGATAGCGTTGTATCTATCACAGTATTCTTATATTATTTAATGTATTTTAACCGACAATCTAGTGACTTGTAGATTTGATAATGTTTTCCGATAAGGATATATGAAAATATTTATTTTTAACGTCAAGTCATACTATTATATTTTCCTAGGCAATGGTTGAACACTGGGCTTGCTAGTTAATATATCTAAATGTGAAAGAGCAACATTTGTCTGTTAATGTAAACAAGGGAGGTAAACAACAATTATATTTCCGGGTTAAACACTAATGCTTTTTGAAGTTTACAAGAACGTAAGCATTGCAAATCAACGCATGTGCTATTGTCACATAAATGCTAAATACATAAGCTATTATGTATTTAGCTTTTAATGAGTTTTCAGACATTTTTTCCTATAGGCACGTTTATTGGCGGTACATACATACCACTCTAGTGCCCTTCGAAGTAATCTTCCCGGCTCTACCGTTCTCATAGCTTCTAGAAGGCGCCATGGAAGTCGTCTGGGTTGTGCATGTCATTGCCCCTTATTACAGCCTCTGTTATTTCGTCCACTGCCCCATAACGACTACCTTTACTTAAGCTTAGGCTTTACTTGAGCTTAAGAAATAACCAAAAGTTGTGGAGACACATATCTGGACTATAGGCTACTGTTTTGCTTCATCTTATTTATGTAGATAAAATACGCAAAGCAAAGATATCTATCTAAAACTAATCGTATATAAGATTTAACTATGATACGACCCATTTACACGTTACCGTAAAATCCAACGAAGAACTTACATATTTCTGAAAATAAGTGTTTATTCAGAAAATATTTTTTATTGCAGCAACAAATATGGAGATTATTTATGGTGGTTTCTCCCTGTACATACGGATTTTGAAAAAAAAAGCCATAATGTTAATGAAACATTGAATGCTGAACTGCATTCTTAGAATGAGTCAGATAAACTAGATCTAATGTAAGAAATTAAAGGTTTTCTAACATTCTTTCATGAGAATAGCTGCAGACGAAGGATGTAGCCACTTCATGTAAAGAGTATAGAAATACTACTTCATAGGTACAACAAAAGCTAGTGTTTAAATGTTTTTTGATGATAATGGGGCATATGACAACCAAGGTTCGGACCATCTTATTTATAACTACGGTTGGGATAATCAACCAATGAGAATCCTCCGACCTCATTATAAAAATATTGAATTTTGGATTCAAGTCAATTCGCTATTAGTATCCGTATTTACACGACTGGCTCTACTGGCACCATCTTTCTAAACAATTGAGATCTTGACTGCATTGATTCTTCCTCAATTGAATCTACGGCCGCCAACTTTTTTCAGCAGAATGGCTTAAAAATCACATAAGAAATATAAGCTAAATATATTTCAATACATACTCCACCATTGTCATTCATATCATTCATTAAATCTGAGGAGTAAATAGATAAGCAACGGTAGCGAAACTAAACTTCAAATCCCTTTTCTACTCAGCTTAAACGTATTTATTTAATAAAACATATTTATATACAGTTTGTCGGCCGCATGTGGCACATGTGCCGCGTGTTTGAAACCTTTAGTCTGGAATGATGATTTTTATTGTTTAGTCTGTGCTTTTAAACATTTTCTGACTAAATTGTTAATTAAGATTTTTCCGGACGATTTCAAACATAAAGATTCGCATCTTAATGTGATCTCTAATCTGAGCAAAGAACAAAACACTTTAAAAATCCGATATTTATCTCTTGTTTTTATCTTTCATATATATATATATATATATACGTTGTCTATTTTTTGTTTTACTTTTCAAACTAGAGATATTTTGTGCTAAATTTATTATAGCATAATCTACAAGATACAAACCGTTTTTATGAAGTTTTATTTTTATTTAAAACATACGCCGCACAAAGTATTTATTTCCTCTAGGATAAGTTATCTGATCTATTTTGACTACAAACAGAGTCATTTAAGCTGAATGACTAGTCATTAATCAATGGGTTATTACGTATATACATATACATATAGGTATCTTATAACAAAATTAATGAACACTCATCTACACACACACACGCACCATATATGTTCTTTAGTATTTTTCACAAAGGAATCGCCATTTATCGAGGCCCGGAGGCCACCTGAGGATAAGGGTTATTAAGTGTACAATAGTCAATGAGATAATATCCTAGTAATCGTTAGTAGTTTATTAAATTGGTTTACTTAATTGTACGGTTAATCAAGATTTTTTTTACGTTAGACTTGAAGACAACAAACTTGTACTCAGCTGAAAAAACAGGCAAACGGAAGAGAGTTCCACAGGCGTGCAGTTCTAAGAAAGAAACTTTGTTCAGGGAATCTACCTTTAGGTAAATTGCATTGACACATCAAGAGAGAGGAATTTTGTTTACAATGGTTTAAGCTAGATGTGTGTTTTTTGTGAATGTTTGGCGAGACGGTTACCATAGTTTGGAGCGCAGATGAGAACTTGCTATGGAAATAACAATAAAGCAGGGACAGGCTGGCAACGTCTCTTCTGTGGGAATGAGATTGCATAGGTAAGCATCAGACAAATCCAAACTTTTTGCCGAGAACTTTGCAGCTAATTCTACCCTCTGCCACCAAGGCCGACAACCCCAGATATATCCTCCTGTATCGGAAAACACGCTATGTGATATACATATATCTGTACGTGATGTTGCCAAGCTAATGAAAAACCTTGATTCCAGTAAAGCAACCGGTCCTGACAGTATTCCAATTTTAGTACTCAAAAAGCTTCAACCAGAACTAACCCCCATACTTACAAAACTGTTTAAACGTTGTCTTAAGGATAATTGCTTCCCATCACCATGGAAAATCTCATCAGTATGCCATGTATTAAAGAATTCAGGTGATCGCTCATCGCCCTCTCAGTACAGGCCAATAAGTCTCCTGTGCGTTATGAGTAAGTTGTTGGAATATGTGTTAAATAGAGACGTAATCAACCATTTCTACAAAAATAACCTTCTTAGTGACATACAATATGGTTTCCGTTCTGCTAGATCTACAGCAGATGTGCTTACAGTTATATCTCATAGGATAAGCGAATCTCTCGAGGGACCCAACCTTTCTAGGGCAATAGCTCTTGGCATATCTAAGGCCTTTGATAGGGTATGCCATGACGGTTTACTTCACAAGATCTCTAGCTATGGTATAGCTGGAAATGTCTTCTCAATTATTAAATTATTTCTTTCCGACAGGTGCATAAGAGTAGTAGTTAATGGGCAAAAATCACAAGCTCACAGTATTAATGCTGGTGTCCCTCAGAGGTCCTTCCTGGGCCCAACTCTTTTCCTGATCTACATTAATGATCTGCCAAATAACATCCTTACATCATTTGTAGATATTTATGTTGATGACACTACCATCTATGGAAGCACATCTAAGCAGTAAATAACACAGTTCTCTCCGATTCCCTTTCTTTTGATCTTGAGCACGTTGTACAATGGGGAAATGAATGGCTGGTTACTTTTAATGCATCTAAAACCAAGCTTTTATCTTTACATAATCAACACTCTGACCCCCATCTGGCACCAATTTAAATGAATAACTCTCGTCTTGGAGAGGCCTCAAGTTTTGACAAGCTTCTGGGCTTGACTTTTACTCCCGATTTTAAATGGAACAGTACATCAAATCTGTTGCCAAGGCCGCTGGAAAAATGGTGGGATTCTTCTATCGATATCTCACTGCTGTTGCAATTCTCTATCTATATAAGAGCCAGGTACGTCCAAGGATGGAATACTGTTGCTATATATGGGCAGGAGGTGCTAGAAAGAACTTGGTCTGCCTTGATAGAGTTCAAGATAGACTTCATAGCCTCGTAGTAGATATCCTTTTCTCTTCCCTGCAACCTCTATCTCACAGAAGAGCTGTTGCAAGTTTGTCTCGACTGTATCGTTATTTTTATGAAAAGTGTTCGACTGAGCTTCAGTCTATGGTCTCCCCTCGCCAAACATTCACAAGAAACACCCGTCTAGCTGAAAACACTATCAATAATTCCCCCGACTCTGTATCTGTGCCTAAACCTAAACGTAGATTCTATGAACAAAGCTTCTTTCTTAGAACTGCACGCCTGTGGAATTGTCTTCCGTTTTCCTGCTTTCCAACTGACTACAATATGGTTGTCTTCAAGTCTAACGTAAACAAGTTCCTGATGGGATGTTCTACTTGTTAACACATTTACTGAATTTCCATTACAAACGATTATTATGTTGTCCAATTTCTACTGTACAGTCTTTAACCCTCATCTTCGCGTGGCCGCTTGGTCTTGATAAATGGTGATGCTAATGTCAAAAAAAAGAAAAGATGTCATTCCCCACTAAACTACGAAGTCTACTTAAAACTTTTTCAAGCAGGGTAAGCATTTTTAACAAGTCCTTCCAACATGTGGCAACACCCATGAACGTACTTTGCTTTTATATAGCTTGAGAATTGCGTCAGCAGTGAGATATCTAATGAAGCGGTAGAAGGATCCCACAATTTTTCTAACGACCATGGCAAGATATGATGGGCTGTGAAACAGCGAAACAGTACTGTATGCGGATAACTATAATGCTCCTTATTTTCAGTTGAACATATTGGGAAGTAATACGTGAATCACCATTAGAGTATTAAGCGGTCCTCTTTGTGTTAACAAATCGAGCTTAGGTATTCCGGACGATGTCAAAACATCGTTAATTGTCTGCCTGCACAGCAGCAGCCAATTAGTCCAATAGTTACAAGCCTTGACTGTCGTACGGGCGGTCGGTTTTCGATACTGGCTTGAGGTAATTGTATGTCTAGCAGCAATGACGAGCTGTGATATAGCGAAACAGTACTGTATGTGGATAACTAAATATGTGTGTGTGTGTGTGTGTGTGTGTGTGTACTAACAAAGGTACCCGTCGTTTACTGGGTTAAAAAACAGCCTACATAAAATGGACTCTGATTTATGAAAGTATGATAGGTTATAAAAAGGAAGGGATGTAAAGAGATAGCTTCGAAATTGGCGATATCAAAACTAAAGAAAAATATGATGAAATAAAAATAAAATAGATAAACCCCATAATTTATTATACCATACCTGTTCACACTGAAACACTTATCACAATATTCTGTAGATCTGTATTAAAAAACCTTGTTAAACTTTGTGACATATTTCCATTCTATGGAGGTCAGGCGCGAACGAACACCTCATAATGTTATTATAACATATTTCTTCAAACTGAAACATTATTATCAAAGTATACTTACGCAGATAGATATGAAAAGTCTTTATTAAAGTTTTTGGCCTATGTCCATTCTATGGAGACCAGGCGCGAACGCAGACCCCACAATTTTATTATACCATCCCTGTTTAAGTTAGAACAGACTTATCAAAGTATTATTATGTACATCTTCATCAAAAACACTTGTAAACGTGTTTTTTTTTTAATTTGTTAATTTTTTATTTCCATACTTTGTGGACCAGGTGCGAACGCAGACCACACAATTTTAATGAATCATCATTATGCCAGGTCAAACATACCTATTCCTGTGTGTCGATACGTCTTCTATCATTATATGGGATCAGTTTTCTATAATAGTCAACCATATAGGAGCCTATTCGTGACTAGACACACACACGCACACACACATACGTTCAGTTTTATATTATAGATATTGTAATAAATGCATATATATATATAGAGAGAGAGAGAGAGGGAGAAAGAGGGAGAGAGAGAGGGGAAGAGATTAAAGAATGGGCCTTTTCATTGATCTCATAGTCACCTTAGGGCGCATTAAAACGTTTTAGAACACTTCAATTCAAATATTCATAGGAAAACTGTTTTAGAATTGATGTATGTTTGTTTTTTGTTATTTTTTTTACTCGGGTTCACTCCTAAAAAGATATAAATCCACTTGGACGTAGGGGGCGACTATCTGAGACCAATTTTAGAAAGGATTACCAGGATCTTTGTTTGCGTTAGATTTAATCTCCTGCATAAAAGTTCAATTGAAGATGTATGTAGCAGGAAAGCAAATTTCGTAGTCTACCTGTTCCAGGGAAGAAACTATTAGAGTATAAAGCGTTCTACCATGTAAGAGTCCTCAAAAGTAAAGAGATGTATTTTTTATTGCTAAGCCGTTTCGTCGGGGATATGTACGTAGATGCAAAATTGCTTCGATGGGACAGGGGTTAGTGCTTAGTTGACAAAGTGAGAACTATTAAATTGGAAACTTTTTGGGCCCTATCTAAAAGTGATAGGCTTGTGGTAAATGCACCAACCAACATGTGATGACAATACTCTATGTATGAGGGAATGGTAATCTTGTAGAGGTACAGGGTACTTTAACGTGTGAGTAGTCTTCTAGCTCGATAGAGGGAATCCACCTTCTATGGAACAGCCTTTGCAATGTCGTTAATATATTTGTTCTTTTTCGTATCGTCTGTGAATGTTAATCCAAGGAGTTTTAAGAACGAATTCTCAAGTAGCGTGTTATTTATCATGGGTATCTTTGGTTGGAGATGCGTATTGTAATTGTTAAAGTCAGTCTCACTAGTATTTTATGTATCCATCCAATTGCAGCCCATTCCGCTACGTCTTGGAAGTCATTTCCTTACGATTCTGCCATCGTCTCAGATTTATGTAGCTCTGTCCTTCCCCCGTGCATGTTTTAGAGCTTTGTACCATCAGCAAATATACTCATTTCAGACACAATATTGCCAGTAAAGTCGTTTATGAATATCAGGAACAATAATAGTCAAAGGATCGATCCCTTAAAAACTCCCGCATTTATGTGATGCTGCTGTGACGGAGGCCATCAATGACAACCTTGAAGATATTTTGTCCAATACAGATCAAGCTATATTAATATATGCCCAGTATATATATATATATATATATATATATATATATATATATATATATATATATATATATATATATATATATATTTACTAGCATGGGTGACTGGCGTTGCCCGTGTGTTTGGAAGTGTGTGTTGGGCAAAAAAATATGCGGTAGTAGGAAGGCAGGCTCAGACCCGTACGGGGAACGAGGAAAAGAACGTGAAAAAACGTGACATCTTTGCTGTTACAACCACCGCCAAACCGGAAGTGACGTAGCTAGACGATCGAAAACAGGGGATGATTTTCGAAAATACTTGCGAAAAAAGCAACCACTCCCTGTGGAAGACTGCCCAACTGAATAGGAAATAAATATCTTACGGATGCATTAATAACGTGTAGAGAAATATGCCAAATGCAAATATATATATTGAGTAAGATGATTGATAATTTGTAATTAAAATTAAAAATCGGTTTCACAGGGGAGAACAAACAAAATCAATAAATTGTACGATCTACTCCCCTTAATATATATATATATATATATGTATATGTATATATATATGTGTGTGTGTGTATGTGTGTGTATGTGTGTAAGTTTTTGTGTAAGTGTTTGTGGAAAAACTAGAATATTTACATATTTATGAAAAATCAGTTTCATTTCAAGTCTTTTACTGATTATACATTTAAATAAAAAAAAAAACGCATTGAAAGTTTACCGTCACGTTTGTAACGTTAATATAATACTCATAAAAAAATAGTAGTCGGTAGAATTTAGATCTTTATTGCGATTAATAATTAACAAATGTTTCCATGTTCTTTCTTTTTCGAACGATCGATAGTCGTTATAATTCTAAACGCCTGGTGTTTTTTGTAATACATAGGGGTGTGTGTATGTGTGTGTGCGTGTGTGTGTGTGAGTGTGTGCTTGTGTCAACTATGGATGTTATGCAAACACTTAGGACACTTGCATTTAATAGCTACACCTTATCGAAATTACTGTTTTGTTAGTTTTTATCCATTTGCTAATATATATTGCAAAAGACGTTACTTGCTTTAATGTTGTTATACTTTATAATAAAAACTGATTCAAGAAATGTTAGTCGTTATTAATTTAAAATAAATGCTGACAATTCTATTTTTCTGTGGGTCATAATTAAAAGAGACATCATATATTTCCAAGCATTGTACTGCTGTTTTATCTGTTTAGAGAACGTTAATTAGTATATAGAAGCAAATATTACAAAAAAATGTTTCTTATACTGTATTTGAACTTTTATAACCAGATTATAACGTTTATAATAAAAATATGTCTATGAAAGAATTTTGTATCAAACACCAAAGGTGTTGGTATTTTTTGCATCGAGCATGAAAAGGAATTGAGATAAACATTTTTCTGAACTGTTCTTTACGCTTCATTAAAAAGCAGTTCAAACATATATATATATATATATATATATATATATATATATATATATATATAAGTATATACTATGTACTAAGTATACTATAATAGAAAAATGCGAGGATTAAATGTAATATCGTTAAGCTTAAATATGGAACATAAAGTGCTAGTGGTAAAAGCTGGAAAAGAAAAATATAATATCTTCAATAAAAAATAGAATAACTTCATAACTAAAAATATTGCATCATTATGAATTCGATTTATAACATTATATAATCAATTCTTAATGCTGTAATATTTTAAGTTATACATGTATTATAATTTAACTAGAAAACTTGTCCTTTTTTCCAGTTTTAACAAGAAAAGTCCTTTACATTTCGATTGTAAAGCTTAAGCATGTTACTTTTTCATGCTCGCATTATTCTATTGTAGTCCATGGATTTTCCAGGTTTAGCGTAAATTCATGTGTCTTTGTTTAATTTCAGTCTCATTTTCTGTCCGCAATAACATAACATACTCATATGTAATAACAATGTAGGACACTTCTCTGCTTTCAATAAAATCACCCAATTATTTCCCTTTAATTATTTCATTCGTTCGGTTTCACTTGTTATTTCCCTTTCCGCGAGAGTGTTGAATTAGTGGCAACATTAGTCGCTGCAACGACGTGGTAACTATGGAAACTTGTCGCTCACCTTACGTTTTTTTTTTACGATTTTGACAACCAGTAAATTCATAATAACTTTTGTTTTACTGAAAGAAAAATAGAATTAAATTTTCACAATATAGCTGAGAAGGTGAACTATAAACTGTAATAAGCGTTTTAAATTTGGTCTAAAAATTCATGAAGTGTGAAGCCTTAAACAGTTCTAAGTGAATAAAACTGCCCTTTAAACATATATTCAGACACGATCGTGTTTGAATTATTAAAATAACAGTTCATTATTTTTTAAGAGTTCTATTTTTATGGTTGTTGTAAAAAAATTACCAACATCTGATGTTTGATTAAAATAAGAAATACATAAATTTATTTTTATTAAAAAGTTTGTACTTTTGTTATAAAAGTTTAAATAATTGTCAGTTATGCTTTTATATTTGTATTTGCTTAAAAACAAACATTATACACAATGTTTGACATTCGTGCCTTAAAATTTGCTTGGCGTATCTTCCGCTTAATGGCTTTCTTAACAGAGATATGCAAATCTTAAGTTAAGCTCATAAGTAACATTATCACAACTATGTAATTTGCATTTCTGCCTATTCTATTAGGACACAATAAAAATATTATAAAGTTTCAAATTTGTTTATAATAGTTCAAATAAAACTTGGTAAAACTTATATTTTTTTATATTTACTTAAAAAAAACTGCATCGTATACTATGTTGATTAGCAGTATCTGAAAATCTCATAGATTGCATCTTTACAACAATATAATTCGCATTCCTGTCTATTCCAATCGGGCGATATATAAACAAATATTATAAAGTTTATACTTTTTATTTAAAAATATTAAAAAGACTGAGTAAAACTTCTATTTTTTATATTTGCTTAAAAACAAGGTACACGTATTACACTTTTTTGATCACTACCTGAAAATCGTCTACATCATAACAACAATATAATTCGTATTCCTGTACAATTCTTTCGGACGAAATAAAAAAAAAAAAACTATTATAAAGTTTATACTCTTTTTTTTGGTACAACCGGGGCACTCACCAAAAAGTTGGAAAGAAAACTAAACGGCACATACACCCATATGCTAAGAAAAATTATTAAATATATATTGGCAAAATCATCCCACGAAGCAGCAACTTTATGGCAATCTAAATGCCATATCTAATACAATCAGAAAAAGACGCCTACGATTTGCCGGTCATTGTGAGTGATGTATTGCTATGGACTCCACGACACGGACGCGCACGCAGAGGACGACCTAGATCAACATACATCCAACAAATTGCACACGACGCGAACTGTGAATCTGAAAATATGAGGAAACTGATGGAAGACAGGAAACTCTGGAGAGGAAGAGTCACATTGGTCCGGGCAAGGAGCCCGTCATGATGATGATGATACTTTTGTTATAAAAGTTTTTAAAAAAAGACTGAGTAAAACTTCTATTTTCTATTTTTTTTTATATTTGTTCAAAACGAACTAGATTCAGTATTAGTCATCAGTACCTGAAAATCACATAAATTTCATCATCACCACAATGTAATTAGCATTCCTGTCTATTGCATTCGGGCGGAAAAAATATGTCTTACCCGCGTATTCATCCACCAACTTCAATTTTACATTGCCCTGCTTGTTTTCACATTAATGTATTCGAAACAATTCAATAACTGTGGAACATACTTTTAGTACATTAATTTTTTTATATAGTTGATGGGCAGAAATCAGAAGCTCTTAGTATTAATGCTGGAGTCTCTTAGGGGTCCATCCTGGGCCTAACTCTCTTCCTGGTCTACATTAATGATCTTCCAAATCAGATCCTTACATCATTCGTAGAAATCTATGCTGGTGACACTACTATCTATGGTAGCATATCTAAGACCGTAAACAACCAAGTTCTCTCCGATTCTCTAATCTCTGATCTTGAACAAGTGGTATAATGGGGAAAAAGGTGGCTGGGTACTTTAATGCATTTAAAACCACACTTTAATATTTACATCATCAACGCTCTGATCCCCATCTGGCATCAATTGAAATGAATGTATCTCGTTTGGGGAGGTCTCATGTTTTCACAAGCTTCTGGGATTGACTTTTACTCCTGATCTTAAATGGAACACATACATTAAATCTGTTGCCAAAGCCGCTGGAAAATGGTGGAATCCTTCTATCGATCCGGTAGATATCTCACTGCTGATGCAATTCTCTATCTATATAAGAGCCAGGTACGTCCAAGGATGGAGCACTGTTGCCACATCTGGGCAGGATCTTCTAGAAAGGACTTATCCTGCCCTGATAGAGTTCAAAATAGATTTCGTAGCCTTGTGGGGGATGTCCTTTTCTCTTACCTGCAACCTCTTTCTCTCAGAAGAGATGTTACGAGTTTGTCATTGTTTTATCGTTGTTTTCCTGACAAGTGCTCGGCTGATCTCTATTCTATGGTCCGCCCTCGCCAAACTTTCACAAGAAACACCAGTCTAGCAGACAACATTATCTATAATTTCCTCCACACTTTATCTGTCCTTAAACCTAAACGTAGATTCCATGAGCAAAGCTTCTTTCTTAGAACGGTGTGCATATGGAATTGCCTTCCGTTTTTCTGCTTTCCAGCTGACTACAATATGGTTGTCTTCAAGTCGAACGTAAAAAAGTTTTTGATGAACCGTTCCATATAAGTTAACAAATTTACCGAATCTCCCTTACTAACGGTTACTATATTGTCCAATGTCTACTGTACACTCTGTAACTCTACTCCTCGAGTGGCTTATTGGCCTTGATAAGTGGTTATGCCTAAGTAAAAAATATATATCCAATGAATACAAGAACATACTGGTTGGTCATTGAAAATCGAGCGGTTTTGAATTCATAGTCGAAAGATATAAACTGTGATACCGATGCTAGACAAAAATCAGACCAAAATCTCTTGAATTCTTACTATGATTTTAATCAACAACGCCGAAATGACTGTCTTCAAACATTCAAAATTAATGTAATACCAGCCATGTTAGAATATATTGTATTCTGAAAAGTTAAGGCGAAGTTATTGTCCTACTAAAAGGATTCTCGAATGTTTCGTGATGAAAATAGACACTAAAAGTTAAACAACACGCTATCTGTTTATGCGAGGATATTCTCTCTTTCGTTGCATATCTCTTCACACATTTAGGCTTCTAATTAAATATCATGATTTTTTTTTTATAATTTAAATAGGAGTATACGATTATCGGGCGTTCCTTGGTGTTTGTAGTAAAATTCGAAATTCAGAATATTGAATTTCAAGTAAAACTAACAGTATCTATTTAATTGGTATGTCGCATTATTGGAAATATCCAAACATTATGAAAAACGATAAGGAAGAAAATAAATTATCAATGAAAACAACTTTCGAAGAAAATAAGCGAAAATTGATTTTTTTTGTTTCTAAATGAAACTAGGAGAGTTCCAATCGTAACAAGGTAGGTAATACCTTTTCTGAAATTATTTAAAATCTTACGCCATTTTAGCGACACCCATGTTCTGGTAATTGCCATTAAAAACTGTTTTCATAATAATTTATTTTCTTCTTTAGCGAATTTCGAATTTTTTTATATTTTCATTACTGCGATATGACAATTAACTAGTGAGTATTGGTTATATGTGACATTTGATTTTTCGATTTTCGATTTTCCTTCTAATTACGGAGAAGCATCACACTTAAAGTCTAAGGAATGGTAAACTGAATTCTAGAAAACGAGTTTCCTTAAAGATTGATTTAATATATATTTTGAGTCAACTTTATTCTAGAATCTATATTTTTCAATTTGAAAAAAAAAAAAGTTTAATCCTAGAAAAGTCCTCAAAATAATATCTTCATCCAACGAAAATTTCAGAGTAAGTTAAATTAAAAAATCAACTTTATTCAATAATGGATAAATTTGCTTCATTTAAATTTTCCAGTTGAAGTTCATGCAATAGTATCGGTAAACACTCAGTTGTACATAAATACCACATGAATAGATTTTATTACAACAGTAAAGAAATTCATTTGTTCTGCAGGGCAATGCATTCTTATAGATGTTCACTCTAAATGTGTTTTCCAGGCATGTCTTACAAATCTAATGCGCTTTTTACGAGTACTTATATGGAAATACAATTTAGTTTATGTTATATGCATAAAACCTGTCGTGTATAAGCGTAAGTTAATTAAACGTCAAACATGTTTACGCTATCCAGTCAGCAATCGTAAATAAGACTCAATCGTAAATTACTTTAGACGGAAGTAAAATGACTTGCAATAATAGTAATAGTACTAGTCACTAGCCTTTCGATTTATCTTTACAACGTGCAAGAAGAGGACTTGGCAGACTGGGTTGAAAATATCAGAAAATAATCAATCGCATAATAAGTGAATATATACCACTTATTAAAAACAATATTAACGAGGTTGAAAAGAATAATGTTTGGAGAAAAGCCCAAGCCTATTATACAGGCAACCCTCGAATTTAGTAATGCAGAGGTAACAGCGTAACCTTTTTTTATAACATTGCAAACAGAGCTAATAATAACTCAATCATACTAACCATAATAATAATAATAATGAATAAATAATAAACTCAAAACGAACATTCAAATGTATGTATGCGAACAACAGACAAGCTGAAATTGCTAGGATACATAAAAAAATACCCAACTACAGGAGGGAAGTATGAAATTGACGACATAGAGAAGACGACATGATTCCGTTTCCGTTTGATAAAAACCTGGTTTCTTTTATGTGGCAGACCTCTACTAGTTAGTCAGCAATGAACACATTCTTTGAGCGATAGGCGTCTTCTATTATGTCTAAAAATTGGAATGTTCACCGAGCGCTACTGTACAACTGGTAGAGATTGGATCAAGTGAGTGAGAGAGAGAGAGAGAGAGGGGTGTGTGAATTATACTGAGACATGTTGACCGGAAGTCAAGATCAGCTGATCGGATTGCGGGGGAGTCACGTGATCAGGTTAGTTGAATCGTGGAGATTTGGTTTGGGCGTAGAAGGCGACGGACGGCTATCACAGAGTCTCTTCCCCTTCACTGGGGGTGGGGAGCTGACGCGTGTAGAAACGAGCACAAGAGAAACTGCACAAGCCAGAGATTCACTTTCCATCTTCTGCGGGACATCTGGAAAGTGAAATAAAACTATAAAACTAATAACAGGTACCGTCTCCCCCAAGACACGAGATGTTTCCAGATGGACCAACATCCAAGACGCAGAAGGAATGTTGAAAAATGCATGTACCACACAAACTCACAAACACACACAACGGCATATGAACATATCATTTAATAGAAAGAACAGCTAGACGATCACACGACATTAACTCTACACAGGCAGCTTACCAGAAAACTGGCATATGTCATGTTTATATAGGTAGATTAACATAAAATAAAATTACATAGGACAAAACTTTCAGGGTCATTGGAAACACTACCGTGTACTGTATATATATATATATATATATATATATATATATATATATATATATATATATATATATATATATATGATGAAAATAATGGAAATAGTATTCCGACCAAATAGA
The DNA here is from genome assembly GCF_053919585.1 of Euprymna scolopes. Classification (NCBI taxonomy): domain Eukaryota; kingdom Metazoa; phylum Mollusca; class Cephalopoda; order Sepiida; family Sepiolidae; genus Euprymna; species Euprymna scolopes. The sequence continues at coordinate 10,682,603 of NC_136492.1, read as the reverse complement.
GAAATAAAAAGGAACAAATTATGTTTTCATCAACGTTTCGTCTTTATTTCGAGACTTCTTCTGGATGAATGAGATTAAGAAAAAAAAAACACCAGTACAAAATATTTGAAAATGTTGAACGTGCAAAGTGTGACGCTGTTCTATTTCAGAAAAAAACGGAAAAAGACATTGGAAATTCAAAAAGGAGGGGGAGGGCTTGCGCTGTTAAGGAGAGGGAAATTTTAGTGACGTCATATAGTTGTTAATGTAATTTTTAAGATATGAACGCAGTTAATATTCCTACTGGAAATTAGTATATCTGTTGAAATTCCAATATAGGTTTGTAACAGAAATAAAATGAGTGTTTTGTATTATGCAATTGATTGATTGAGATTATATGTATTTTATTATTACAGCGGGTGTTTAGATCGTGTGAGAAGGTTAACCTGTGTCTACAGTCAAATTATGTTCTTTTAATAAAAGTTTACTTATTAATCGCGCTATGTTATAGAAACCTGCACGTTGTTTAATTGTACTTGAATTTGCGATAAGCGCAGATTCAAGAAGTCTCCGGCGCGATTTATTTGAAATAAATTTAACTACTTTTGCTTGTTTAAAGTCAAAGGTGTGATTATGTTGCAATGAATGAGAGAATAATGCACACAGAGAATTGTTATTTTTTATATCTGTTTTATGTTCACTGACCCTTTTTTTCTAATTTATCCTTTACAATGTATTTATGATGGCAATTATGGAAAGGAATAGTGCATATACATCCATTGGAAACTGGTTTGTTTTGGAGATGTTTCGTAGTTTTTAATATTTGGCTTATGGTTATTGATTTGGTTTGTACGATAGGAATTTCTAGTTTGTTTATTGTGTTACAGATTATTGTATTATTGGTGTGTGTAGGTAAAAGAATATGTCTGTTTATGAGAGAAAGGTTCGGTGCATATGGTTTTTTAGTATTTACCCTGGAAAATATTTTTTGTAGCTTTTCTCTTAGCATTCAATATGAAATAAGTCGGATGTTTTCAAATGTTTGTGAGGTATTTGAATTCTTCGTCCAGATATTCAGGACTGCAAATTCTGATGGGAAAAACTCTTATCTCCCCTGACAAGGACAGACAACCTGAGAATTTGATATTCCTATGACATTTATCCTTAAAAGATTATCAATTAACTCGCTACAAATGTACGCTACTTCATTCTTTGTTCTTTGTTTTGACCTCACCAGAGTCAGTGTCGGGCCGATTGTCTGGGATCAATCTACGGTAGAGTGCTGCTTCGAAAATTGGCTTTGGAGTGTTAAATCGGATAAGAAAAATGAGGAAGCAAGGTAAAATAGAGATGGTTACTTGCAGAGACGGAGAGTAATCGTATCGATTTCTTGTTTAAATCCTAGAGAAAAACGGAAAACATTTACCTGCGGTCAATCAAGTGGTATTGATGAACTCATTCACAGAAGGAACTGTCAACATAATAGATTACTGGTAAACTTGTGGCACTTGTAACTTCGAAGAGAAATTAAAATCATAATTACTAATTAGCGATCTTAGGAGAGAATATCTAAGGAATTATTAATAAAAAGGGAAGTTTCAACAAAGGGGAGAAGTGAAAGTAACAAGGAAGAATAGAAAAAAATCAAAGAAGAAAAAATCTACCCTGTCTGTTTAAATGTATGTATGTATGTATGTATGTGTGTATGTATGTATGTATGTATGTATGTATGTGTGTATGTATGTATGTATGTATGTATGTATGTGTGTATGTATGTATGCATCTATGTATGTATGTATGTATGCCCGCCTAAAACTTTTGAGAGATGCGACAAATTTTCACCATATAAGTATCATTTGATGCCTTACCTTTCGGACGACAAACATCGAAAACTTGGCTAAAAACATCAATTACTTAATCCTCAACTGGGCACTATTCTACAAAGAGAGGTCGCTTTTTTTCCGCCGATATTTTCGAAAGTCATCACCTTTTTCCGCTACACTAGACATAATTTAAACCTTCACCACTTCCTGTTTGGCGATGGACGCAACAGCAAATGACTCACGTTTTTGTTTTTACGTTTTTTTTTTCTCCTTACCGGTACTGGTGCGATCATGCCTGCCTATTGCTACTTTTATTTTATTTATTTTTTGTTTATTTATTTATTTTTTTGCTCAACACACACCTCCAAACACCCGAGCATCGGTGGGCATTCAGGCTAGTTATTAAGAAAGGAAACAGGAAAAACACAAAAAAGATAAATGAAAGACAATAACAAAAGCATCAGACATGAAATAGAAAACATAATCTGGCGAAAAAGAGGAAACAGGGTGGAATGGAAATGAAAATGAAATGAAACAGTATTCGTATTATCTGGATTCATCAGACTACTGTTCTCATCTTGAGTGTTATTTTCTCAACCTTCCGACCTATGTAACCTTCCACCTTCTTCAGGTGTATCTTGTGGCACTCGAGAATGTTTCTGTCGAATTCGGGAATTTGGGCGGAATTTCGAACGGTACTCTTTAATTAATTTACGGCGGAAGCACGCTCTTGTTCCGACAACCATGTCTACATAAACCCGTGGCCCAGAAGTCAGAGTACTAGAAAAATCAGTATTAAAAGTGATAGTTTTCTGAAGGCTGAAGGTCCAATTCTCAGTGTAGGCGACCGAAAAATACAATTGCGAGTTACTTAGGACCTCTACCAAGCCATGTCTCATGGAACAAGGTCATGCTAGCCGCGTGAAGTAAATACTGTTTTTTTTTCGCAATTCCGTCCAAATTTCAGAGTTCGACAGAAACATTTCCAAGTTCGATAAGATACACCTGAAGAATTGAAAATCGCATTCAGTATGAGAACAGTCGTCCTATGAATTCAAATAATAGGTATAAATAATCCCCTTCTCAAAAATCCAGAAACGTCAGTAATTTAAAAAAAAAAAAGGAAATTAAAAGCAAATGTATATGAAAGAGAAATAAGAAAGTTGAATAATATAAAAATAGAGTAGAAAATTTAAAGAGTTCTGATCCTCATTTGTATGCTATATTGGATCGACGTAGCTTGACTTCCAGTTGTGGCCTGTGCGATATATAGAATTGAGAGGTAGGGCTCATTGTTTCAGATTATAAGATATTTTGCGTTCATAGCTGAAGGTTTCTATGTCTATTAGATATATCATAACGATATTTGAGAGACGAGTCGAACAGGCAGAGCAGTCGTTGACATGGCGTGATGTCGTTGAATTGCAACTTTACAAGCCGTTTTATGGAATGCGAGTTAAGTAAGATCGGGCGAGATCGCAGAGACGCTGATTCTGCGTGGCAGAGAAGAAATTAAAAGAAACATTCTGTCTTTGGATGAGAAAGTAAAAATGGACCAGAAGGAGGTCATGCCACATTTTATCTCTGTAACTTTCCCATAAACATTTCTTGGCCAAAATGTGGTATCTGTTCTGATGCTACACTTATTTTTTTTTTTGTTCTCGGTTAGTGTATGAGAAATCCTTCACCACTGAGGCATTTTTTCTTTCTCCACATTAAAAAAAAGACATTTGTGTCTAAGTTTGCCCTTATGGGGAGGCAAAGAAAATGGGAATACCTTTCCCATAAAAACGTTTACAACGAGTCTATTTTTACTCTGTCGTTATTTACAGCTTCCATCAATGTTCCATCCTGACAAAACTTTCACAACAAACACTTGATTAGTTACAATTATTATGCTTAACCCTAAACACAGATTTACTGAATAAAGCTTCTTTTTCTAGAACTCACTGCCTCTTTTGCCGACACATTCAATCGTGCTAATAAAATACTACATTACATCCTCAAAGCAACACCATCACAATCGAACTATCTTTAGAAGAAGAGGAAGCAGAGTTGCTTTCAAGCTAACAACATAAGCAGATTTGCCATCAAGCTAACAACATAGACATTTTCACTTGCAATCCCTTAAAATAATATGTTCAATTTTGTTGTTGCACTCCATTTTAATAATAAAAAAATCACCCTATCGTATCAGTGACATTGGGCCCTAGAATAGATTTTGGTTTGATAAGCTGTGAATACATAAAAAAATAGTAAGATAGGAAAGGATGAGCGCCAACTCGAGTATACAGGGAAAAAAAGAAATACACGCACCATAGAATTCAATATTTAAAGATAAAACCCATGCACATAATCAAATCAATGAAGATGAAAGTACATGTTGTTGATGATCGCTCAAACTCTACTAAATATGGAAATTCAATCATAAATATTCAATTTTCAAATAAAGGAATGAATCTTCAAGTTCGACATAAAAATAAAATTATATGTATGTAAAAATGTCTTCTCTATCTCCACTTTCGTTCCTCTAGTTTTCAAAGTGATAATATTTCGGCAGGTATTCAACATGTTCGCGAGAATGAAAAGTTTTAGTGAATTGCTTTTTGTAATATTGATCATTTTTAACCAAAAAATAATAAATGTCGATAAACTTTAAAGACGGTCACCTATAGTAAAATTGCTAAGCCTGCATATAACCAGAATCATAATAGCCCGGATGTATTAGGGGTTTGGAATTAGTTTATAATTTTATTGACTCCTAACAGTTGTTTTCTTAAAGTACAATCTCTTATTGTTGTGTATACAAAACATAGCTACCTATAGAGACGGCACTGATACAATAAAAACGAGTGATCTATTGTGATCTACAATTTATTTTTCTACTTCATACTTAATGCTACTTAGCAAGAAATTCAATGACGCAGTTCTGATTCTGACGTATGAGTATTACAAGATTTACTCCCACCGGCAATATCTACAAAAAGGAGATGAAACAGTCAAGTTATGTATGCTTGATTCACTCCTCAGCAAAAAGTATTTTGCAAGCCTCTATGATCTAGTCGGGCGGCATTAAATAAACGTTAAGCGCAGGTGCACACACAATACACGAATTCTCTTACTCTCTCTCTTTCTCTCTCTCTCTCTCTATACATATATATATATATATATATATATATATATATATATATATATATATATATATATATATATATATATACACATATGGAAGTCCGAACCGGTGTAGTCAAGCTGTTAGAGCTGTCGTGTTGGCTTCATTTTGGTTTGGAGGTTGTTTATTGAGTGTTTTGCTTGGAGTTGAAGTAATATTATATCCCCATCATTATTGTTTCTATATCTTAAGTTTATAGTCCTGTTTTCTTTGCTGGATGCGTTTCTTTATCAATCTATTTTATTGATAAACTCTATGTATGTATTTATTTATTTAATTCCTCACTTTTTTATCTGTTTATTTGTTTTTCGTTATTTATTTTTTATTTCTATATTCATTTCAAAAGAAAATATACGTCTACATAGTTAAATTAACGGGCAGTGAACAAATATATAGTTTTTTAAAAATAAAATTTAACTAAATGTTGTAAACTCAGAGTTATATTTTCCACTCTAACGCGGTGCCTGAAGTAATAACGTAGTCAGTGTTTTTCGTATATATATATAACTTTTCGCCAAAATATTCATAATTAATCAAGCTTTTGTCCATAACCTTACAGCTACTGACCCTCTGACCGAAAAACATAGATTTAGGCAAACACGATCTATAGAAGATATCCTTACTTTAATCCCAGAACGCATATACAATATACTGGAGAAAGCAGGGGACGGCAGAGCAGTAGCCTTATATATATATATATATATATATATATATATATATATATATATATATATATATATATATATATATATATACATATATATATATATATATATATATATATATATATATATAAGGTATGTGACAGGGTATGGCACGATGGTCTTCCCAGTAAAATCATATCATACGGTATCACTGGGCGGATACTTAACATAATTAAATCCTTCCTAAATCAGAGAAGAATCCAGGTTGTCATCGACATGTGTGCATGTTGACAATATGATATAAATGCGAGTGTACCTAAGCAGTCTACTATTGGAACCTTTATTATTCCTAATATTTATAAATTACTTCGCTGATGCAAATCTCTCTGTGATTGGTATATTAGCTAGTGAAGCTACGGTCTATAACAGGCACCAGGGGAAAAGAAATGAACACATATCCAAGGAAATGGCAGAAACAGTAGAGGATGACCTCCAATCAGTTGTGGAATGAGGTCAAAAATTGATGGCCACATTCAATACTGCCAACACTAAGCTTGTCTCCTTCAATAATTACAAGAGATCTTCTCAGCTATGAATAGCTATGGCTAAAAGTGCAGTACTCCTAAAGGTTCACATGGAAAATGAGCTGGAACAGATACATTAAGAGCATTGCCATGGTCGCTGCGAGGAGGGTCGGCTCTCTCAACCGTGCTAGAAAGTTACTTACCCCTGAAAGTACCCTGTACCTCTAAAAGGCCATTATTTGCCCATGTATGGAGTATTTCTGCGACATTTCGGCGTGTGCATTTTTTACTAGTCTCTCGGTCCTGGAAAGGATTCAAAAGAGAGTCGCCAATCTGATAGGTCCTGTACTTTTATTAAAGCTTCAACCCAATCGACGAAATGACAACCAATTATAAAAGGGTCCTCCATGTCCGAATACCATATAAATAAAATTTCCATTCCGTAGATAAAAAAGTCATTGAGTATATAGTTTGAGACTGCTCGTCACACACACATTTTCATTTTATAGATATATAGATTATGAACTTATTTAAATCTAGTAATTATATGATAACCTTGTTCAACACGATTATTAGCTAAATGTTGACGAGTTTCCTTATGATATCTGATTGTGAATATAACGTAAACATATGCACTTTATCATATTGCTTATTTCGATATTTGAAAGATGCACCTGATCTTCGGCGTCGCTATTCTGCTATCATTTCTTGTAACTAGCATTGCACTTGCACCGATATACGAGTCTACACTCATATTAAATTAAAAACTCTTAAACAATTACTGTCTAGTAAATCGATTATGACGTCTACAGATTTATTCACAATTGAATTTGTTCTGTTTCATATTTTATGAACTCCGATTATTTGTTTCGTTGTCATTTCGTGGATTCCTAATATAATAATACTCATAGTATTACGAGAATTCTAAGAATCTTTTTAATGACTGACTTTTTTAGAAATGACCAAAAATCTCATCTATTTAAACATCATTAGTAACACAAGAGGCAGAGTGAATGCACAGTCAAAGTGTAGGGTAAATATATCACTTGGCAATAAGTCTACCTCTCCACATATGTGAGTTGTAGCATTTTTGGGCGGTGTTGCTGTTCTGAAAAAAAAGCATTGCCTTTAGCCGACCAACAAATGTTGACGCTAGCTTCAGGCTATTTTAAATCTCGTCATCGAATGATCAAGTGTTAGACATTATACTCCCTATATATATATATATATATATATATATATATATATATATATATATATATGTGTGTGTGTGTGTGTGTGTGCGTGTGTGTGTGTGTGCATATGTATGTGTGTGTATAATTGCATACACGGCCGCAGGCAGCACAAGGGAAGATGCCGTCTGCCCGCTGCGCCGCGTGCCTTTGGTGTCTTCTTCGCTCTGCTCGGTCCTTATAGGTGGAGGTGAAAGTTTCCAAGCCCTCTTGGCAGATGTTTCGCCATTTTCTCCGATCAGCAGCAGCATGTTCGATGGTGTTGGATTCTATGCCACACTTTTTCAATGATGTTTTCTGTTGGTCCTTGAAACGTTTATGTGGACCCCCAGGGTTGCGTCTGCCCTCTGCAAGTTCCCCGTAGAGGACCTTGCGTGGGAGCCTTTCTGCTGGCATCCGGATGGTGTGACCAAGCCACCTAAGTTTTCTATTAGTTAGAATGCAATTCACGAATTGGACTCCACAGTCACCAGCGAGTCCATCAGGCGTAATCTATCTGGGACTGTTAGGCATGGTGCAACGTCATCGTCGTCAGCGACGGACTACTGAAGAGAGTGTGTGTATATGTATATATATGTATATATAATGCATATATATATATATACATATACATATCAATGCATATATATATGTGCATATATATATATATATTTACATAAACATATGAGAGGAATACCAATATGCAAATAAACAATTAGCATAAGGCTGCCGCAAACATTGGTGAAGCGTGATGTCCCTCATGATCTAATACCAATAGAAAACTACTAACGCCCGAAAGTATCCTGTACCCCTATAAGACCACCACTCGCCCATGTATGGAGTATTGTTGCCATATTTGGACTGGTGCGTCTGCTGCTTGTCTCTCACTCCTAGATAAGGTTCAAAAGAGAGTCGTCAACCTGATTGGTCCGGAACTGTCATCTAAGCTACAACCTCTGTCCCATCGACGAAATGTAGCATCCCTGTTCCTGTTCTACAAGTTTTTTAACGGTGAATGCTCCGACAAACTGCAAGCACTTGTACCTCCTCGACGTAAATACCCCCGACAAACCCGACAAGCAGCTAAATCCCACCCCTTCACAGCAGAGATCCCTAGATGTAAGAGAGCCTTCTACTCCAGTAGTTTCTTACCCAGAACCGCTAGACTTTGGAATTCCCTTCCGGTTTCCTGCTTCTCTTACTGTACTGACATGCAGAAGTTCAAGTGTAACGTGAAATGACATCTTGCTGCCCGACTCCCCACACAGTACCTCTGTAGCTTATGTCCCTGATTGTAGCTCCCTACATCAAAGCGGCAATGTGCCTTGTTTGAGGTGAAAATGTAATAAAAAAAAAAATAATAATAAAAAGATAATCGCGTAAAATCCTTTAGGATCAATTAGTCCAAAGCTGACGTAATGCTAATGGGCAGAGACCCGTTTGAAAGACTATAAGAGATGGCTGGAGAAGTTTCGAATAGACCCCTCATCACTAGAGGAACTTGCATTCCACCATGATTATTGGCGCTTATTCAACTCACAGGAAGTGGACTGTATTGAGGAGCAACGAATACGGGATCATACCGTGTAGCGTGAAAAGAAGCATGCTTGCCAGACCACCCCTTCTTCACCTGGAACCTCCTACACATGCTCGATCTGTTACTGCCCTCCTGAGTTCGTTATTGGGTTATTTAAATATCAGCAACTCTCAAGAAAAAATATCGTCGTTATCTGATAATGGATTGACAACCAAAATTCAAAATATGTGATGTCTCTAATTATTTATTATGACGCATTTGCTGTTGCACCCATCACTAAGCCGGAAATGACGAATGTTTGAATTAAGATTAGTCGATCGAAAACAGGGTTTACTTTTAAAAATGTCAGCGAGGAAAACGACTCCCTGTGGAAAAATGCTCAGTTGAGAGTTAGGAAAGTAATGCTTTTGACAAATGTTTCGATATTTGTCGTACACGCTTCAAAACGATGCCCATATCATGAAAATTCGTCGCCTCTATAGAAAGTTTTATGCAGGTTTACATACATGCATGATATGATGATTGTCAGATGAGTGCCACTTTCTCAGACACTTAAAGTCCATGAGCCCAAAAATGTCTTCCATCGCCACAGGACCATTTTAATAGACAAATGCCTGCGGGAGTATCTGTACACAGATGATGTTACAGAGCTGTAGCTTTGTACGACAGCTAAATCTCTCTCTCGGTTCAAACTGTTTAAATCAAGCAACAAGACAGAGCAAGATAGCCACGAACAAGAAAACTGCAGACCAGCTTAATGCGGGTACTGCTCTCTCGCTTTATGGTTTTGCTTCTTCTAGAAAGGTTGCCTTCACCACGGCTTACGGGAGCCCTCTCCACCTCAACACACATACATACACACAAACACACACTAACAGACAGGTGATATTTATACAATAAATTAGCCTGGGTGACCGGCGTTGCTCGTGTGTTTTAAGGTACGTGTTGATAAAAAAAGGCAGGAAGGTAGGCAGACGCGAATAAGTACCGCAAAGGAGGAAAAGAACGTGAAATAAAGCGTAATATCTTTGCTGTTGCACTCATCGCCAAATTAGAATTGACGAATGTTTAAATTAAGGCTAGTCAAGAGAAAATAGAGGATGACTTTCGAAAATATCGGCGAAATAGGCGGTTTCTACTAGTAGTAATGTGCAGGATTGAGGGTGAAGGAAATAAAGGTTTTAGCGAATTTTTCGATGTGTCGTCCGAAGGATCGAGGTTCAAAACGATTCCGATCTCGTAAAAATCAGTCTCCTCGGTCGAAAGTTTTACGCAGATATACACACGCATACATACATACATTTAAACAGACATTTATATTCGTACGTACGTTTTCACTTTCAAACACATAAATTTTCGTACGTACGTAATCACTTGTCACACACGTTTTGTTCGTAAACATGTTCTCACCTTTCCTATATTCATATTTGTAAGTACGTTATCCCCTTCTCATATATGTATGTCCGTTCGTACGTCTTCACCGTTCACACGTCTATTTATACTTTAACACTATTACCCACATTATTTATACTACGCTTTCACTTTTAACATACCTGCATTAATTTATGTACGTTATAACCTTTCAGAGATATGATTTGTGACGTATGTTTTCATCTAATATGTACATGGCTGATCATGCGTACATTATCATCTTTTGTTCGTCCGTACGTTATCATATTTCATACACATATTATATGTATGATGCCTGTTCGTCCGTTATCATCTTTTAAACAGAGTAATGTTTTTACGTGCGTTTTCGTGTCTCATACCTGTGTATAATCGTACAGGTCCTGGATATGACCTTAAACTATATCCGATGGTAAGGCGTCTACCTGCGGGATTTGATGCGTGTGTAGCCACCCTTTAATTTCCATTACCTCCAGCCCACACTGACCTGGAGTGATAGTACCTGTTCGGGTCCCAACTATGGGTTAAATAGAAACCGACTTGAAAAAAAAATATATATATAATCTATGATAAAAAAAAAATTCTTCAAAATCTTTGGATTTGGCATTAAATAATGGTTGATATGCCGTAAAACAAAAGCAAACAACCAACCAACCTTATAATCGTGTTACATGATAAGGGATGTCCCCTGTTCATGTAAGTATAAAAATAGAGAGATTAGTTAAAATGGAATAAGAGAAAGCAGAAATCGAACCCTGGACATAAGTTTTAAAGAACAATAGGTTTAAATGGAATGTCCAGTAAATTGTTAATTCGGATGAAATAAATAATAAATAAACTATTCAATTGTTAAAAAAATGTGGATAATAAAATATGAGTTAAATAAATTAGATATGTAGGTTAAATTCCTTTGTGGAAACTACACAAAGAAAATAGGTTATTGGGAAATCAATGTCGAAAACGTGCAAAGTCGCGCATGTTGAGACACGTGAATTTTGCTCACGTGGCCGGGATGCATGGAGTTCTCAATATAGCAGGTGGGAGTTAGTTGGTCGGGAGAGAGTCGGAGACAGTCAGAGAGACAGTCAGGAGAGACAGTCAGGGGAGACAGACAGGCGGACGTCTGAAGCGAGACGTCACTTCAGAAACTAAGATGTGAAACTTTGAGTTCTTAATGAGGAAATCCCGACCGGTCGTATTAAATAAATTCACCATGTGTTTTGGATAAAGCTCATCTTTGTGTTTGTGATTTCTACAAAAAGGCAAATTGTATTGTTATAATATGTCTGTGTTATAAAATGTCATTACAACAACATCTCTCTCTCTCTAAGATACAACATCATATGTAATAAGACAAGAACTCTCACTAAGACTCATATAATTACTAATAAGAACTCTCACAAGAAAAAGCATCACTTATAATAGTCTCTCTCTAAGACTCTTTAATGAAACAACTATATAACAACTCTCAATTTGGTGTTCGTGAACCTTTTGCATCAGCGATGCAGAAACCGAACCTGGGGTCGATACCACGAAAAAAAAGAAAAAAAGAAACACAACGTTTTAAAGGGGTCCAACATAATTTAAAAAAATAAATAAATAATACCACGGAAAAAGAAAAAAATCACACGATCACAGAATTCGAAAAAGAAAAAGAAACACAACGTTTTAAAAGGGTCCAACATAATTAAAAAAATAAATAAATAATACCACGGAAAAAGAAAAAAAATTACACGATCACAGAAATGCGAAGAAAAAAAAAATGATGAAAAAAAAAAATTTGAACATACACGCACACAGAGAACAAAAGATACAAGAAATATTCAAAAGAAAAAGAAGAAAAGGCCGATATGCCGTAAAAAGAAATTCGTAGTAATGGAAAAAAATAGTAAACAAGTCACCATGCGTAATTCATTGATAAATGAATTGGTCTGTTAAAAAAAAACACACACACACATACACGCGAAGGCAGAGATTGTGTCACCCATTATTATTGTTTTGATATGAAATCGTTTGGACGAATTGTTGAATTTAATCTGTCAATCAAAACAGGAATTTCAAAGGTCGCATGTACTCTCTATGAAACAGCGTGTAAATTGTTTTGAAATGCATTTTGTGTTCATAGTGAACTTTTCGGCTTTTGCGTGTTCATTTATTTTGTTTTTGAAAAAAAAGGGACAATTGTTTTGGACAGACTGTTGAATTGTTGTTTCTTACAGATGATTTTTTTTTTGTTGTTAAAAAAAAAAAAGTTATAACTGTTGCAAAATGTTTAAATGTATTAATGTATTTTTTTTTTAAATGTTTTTATGATGTTGAACAAATATTGTAAATTGTCTTATGTATGTAATGTTATGCTTTTCACAGCAAGAATTCAAAGTTATCCGTAAATATACATTAGATTAAAATGATCTAGTAGAAAATAAGTTAAGACGTATGGTTGGCTTACAGATTCAGTTAGAATTTTAGAAGGGGGACAAGAATTAAAATTACGTAAACGGGCATTTGGAGAGTTTTTAGATGTGATACGCCGTAAGAAAGATGTTTTGTTTTAGCATTTGGTTTTGTTGTTTTTTTTTAGAGATCCTAAAATTTTTTCTCCAAGAAAAGTGACTTGGTAGGGATTGATAAGCACAAGAAGTGCCCCTATACGAAAAATTTGGGAACCTGGTTAATTAAGTGCTTAAAATAAGCTAGTTGCACGTAACGACTCCAAGCAAAGTGGTAAGTCTTGGCTTAGTTAATAAACAGGCGTTGGAAAGAATACGAAAATTCTTAAGGGGACCAGTAAACCGATGAGAGGTAGTCCCGAGGCAATCACATATAGCTTAATGAAGTAAGAGACAGGCAAAAATATGCCGTAGATTACGTAAGAAAGATATAACCTTGTATTTTTTTTTAGAGACGCATGAATGTGGGATATATCTGCTGGATCTTGGAAGCCCTGGTGAGAGAAAAGAAAAATCACAAAAAACAAAACGGGCAATTAGATAGAATTTAGGCGCAATTACGGTGTTGGGCGCGAAACGTGTTAGTTAGTTAGGGGTGATATATCTAAATCCTCGTCGAAGTTTCAAAAATCCAAGCAAGGAAATCCGAGCGAATCCGTATGAGAGAAAAAAAAGGTATATCTTAAACTTCTGAAGCCAACCACAAAGATTTAAGTATATGAGCTTTGGTATGTCCCGTATGAGATAGTTATAGAATAAAAAAAAACAAAACAAAGCCATACTTAATAAGACTAACCATGCGGAAAGAGAGATCAGAGCACTTTTGAGACGAAGGAAGTCGTCCATTTCGAGAAAGGTGAAAACCTCTAGTCTGCGGCATATGGGTGGCTGGAAAATAGCTGATGTGAATTATAGGAATACCCTACACCCAAAAAGTAAATGCCACAAAGATCAGAAAGGTTCTGATCTTATAAAAAAAATAAATAATTGTGAAATCGGCCGTGAAGGGCTGACTAAAAGAGATTTTTTTTGTGTGTTTTTTTAGCTTGATCTTTCTAGCCGTGTCGTTGTGTAGATGTAAAAATAAAAAAAAAATGTACTAAAGTTAAAAATGCATACATTTTTTTTTGTGAAATATGGAAGGGAGGGATGTTACATGATAAGGGATGTCCCCTGTTCATGTAAGTATAAAAATAGAGAGATTAGTTAAAATGGAATAAGAGAAAGCAGAAATCGAACCCTGGACATAAGTTTTAAAGAACAATAGGTTTAAATGGAATGTCCAGTAAATTGTTAATTCGGGTGAAATAAATAATAAATAAACTATTCAATTGTTAAAAAAATGTGGATAATAAAATATGGTTAAATAAATTAGATATGTAGGTTAAATTCCTTTGTGGAAACTACACAAAGAAAATAGGTTATTGGGAAATCAATGTCGAAAACGTGCAAAGTCGCGCATGTTGAGACACGTGAATTTTGCTCACGTGGCCGGGATGCATGGAGTTCTCAATATAGCAGGTGGGAGTTAGTTGGTCGGGAGAGAGTCGGAGACAGTCAGAGAGACAGTCAGGAGAGACAGTCAGGGGAGACAGACAGGCGGACGTCTGAAGCGAGACGTCACTTCAGAAACTAAGATGTGAAACTTTGAGTTCTTAATGAGGAAATCCCGACCGGTCGTATTAAATAAATTCACCATGTGTTTTGGATAAAGCTCATCTTTGTGTTTGTGATTTCTACAAAAAGGTAAATTGTATTGTTATAATATGTCTGTGTTATAAAATGTCATTACAACAACATCTCTCTCTCTCTAAGATACAACATCATATGTAATAAGACAAGAACTCTCACTAAGACTCATATTATTACTAATAAGAACTCTCACAAGAAAAAGCATCACTTATAATAGTCTCTCTCTAAGACTCTTTAATGAAACAACTATATAACAATCGTACAATGTGCCTTCAATAAGTGTCGAAACGTTTTCGTGTGGCTACTTTTTATAATAGTACAAGCATGAAACTCTAGTCCCCGCCGTTGTATTTGTTGCATTGTTTCAACAATTTGTGTAGGCGAGCCAGTGATCCTCGTCACACGCTCTTTCATCTTCTTAATTATTTCATACTGACAGCCTCGAAGGTTTTTACTTGGGTTTATGGAATACGCAAACGTCACAGAAATCAAGGTCTGGACTTAAAGCAGGGATGGAGAAATGTTTGAATGCCTATCTTGGTTAAATAATCTGATACAAATATTGAACGTCTCTAAGAAAACTTGGCAAAACTTCGTACAAAATGTCCGTACCTTCATTTCCTCGTGTATATATTTATACAGTTCCACACTGACATCGAACCGTGCACTTATTGTCTCTATAGATACACGACGGTCGTTATCCACGAATTCTTTAATTTGGCTAATCAACTCGCGTTCAACTTCCATACTCCTCCTACCTCTCTTATCGTCCAAAAGCAGTCTGAAGCATTCCATAGTTTTTTTTCTGGGATTGTTATATTTTATCTAAAGTGTCCTCACATCCAGATTGCATTATTGAAATTCACCAGGTGTTACAATAAGGCTTTAGTAGAGTGTATTCCAAATCTTGCTGTAGCTGTTTATGTGAACGACAATTTTAAATGCTTGTATAAAAAAACCTTCAGACCCGATTATCACATTTTACACAAAATTATGTTTTTACGTACGTGATCACACTTCACGCAGAGTTATAATCGTGCACACAGTATCACTTTTCTAGATATTTTTTAACATTTGTACGTGCGTTATCACTTTTAAATTTACTGCATATTTGAAGATACGTTATCCCGTTTTTCACATAGATATCCCTATATGCTATCACATTGCGTTAATATTCGCAATTACGGCATATAATTTTTTTTAGCAGTTTATAAAAACGAAACCATCCATACCTTTAATGTCCAAGGTGTGTGCTCCTCGGTTGTGTCACCGAGTGGTTTGCGTTCCGCTGTTCATCTCATCTGGAACAAAAACTCTATCAATTCATGGGAACAGGCGCAAGTCTCGTTTCCTTCTGGACAAATGTTGTTGTTTTTTCAATCACCATGGTCGAAGTTGCGCCATTGTTTCTCATCCTTAGATGTACGGATTGGTTTTCTATTCTGTTTTAGCCGCCATTTCTTTCTGTCTCGTAAGCACCAACATATTTCTGCCAATCCATTCTCTCGGGGAATGAGAGGCCGGCTATTTGCTATCTGTTCTCTTTAACATCTTGAGACATAGTCACCCAAATTCGCATGAAACAAATCGTTCTATGATGAGGCAATTCACACCACACCATGTCAAAAACAATTTTGCCTATTTGACTTGTCTCTCTAATTTGTTATAACACTTTTTATAAACAAACAGCCTGCTTGTGTAAATTACTTCTAATCTAAAACAAGAAGGTCTAATTTCTAATTCCATATATTGAACTGATCCCAACTTGATGTCCGTCTGCAAGTTGCCTGTTTCACGACAGTACGTTATCACATTTAACCCATTAATATTTATACATACATAATTCTTTTTCACACATTTTTATGTTATTTTTTTACGTACGTCATTACCTTTAATCAACGTAATATGTTTGCATAAAAATGTTTACCTTTCCCATACCTTTTCTTTGTAAGTACTTTATCACCTTTAACGCATATGGCTGTACGTAGTCCAACAACTTTCACACAGTATCAGCTTTTACATATATTTATATGTTTGTATATACGTTGCACTTTTCACACATGTACAGGGTAGCGCTCTTAAAAGTAGACCGATCTCTCTAATCTGTCTTTTTTTTCAGATGAGGCGGTCCATGAAAAATTAGGCTGCCAATAACCAATGATCATCTCAAAATTTATGGTCTTAAAAACAATACTTTCTTAATCGTATATATATATATATATATATATATATATATATATATATATATATATATATATATACTCGGGTTTTTTATTCAAAAGTAATGGACTAATGAATTGAACGAGGTTGTTAGATAGTGCTCAATAAAAAGAGCTGATAATACTTGTTTATTGTTATATAAAGATGCTCACATCCTGCTGCTACAAATAGCCACTTGTTTCAATCAAACAACAAATATCATCAGGCAGCGACTTGACTATTCAAAAGTTTAATGAATAATGGATTTTTATTTTTATTTTTATTTTAATTTTAATTTTTATTTTAAAATAAAAATCCATTATTCATTGAACTTTTGAATAGTCAAGTCGCTGCCTGATGATATCTGTTGTTTGAATGAAACAAGGGGCTATTTGTAGCAGCAGGATGTGAGCATGTTTATATAACAATAAACAAGTATATATATATATATATATATATATATATATATATATATATATATATATATATATATATATATATAGCACGATTTCACTAATCTTTCTCTTATACCAACTGACACCACAGGACGAACAAAATGCAATTATTTTTCAACAAGATGGCGCTACATGCCACACGTCTTACAGATAACTGACACGTTTTTATGACATGTTTACGAAAGAAAGAACAATAAGCAAAGGGTTATGGCCACCACGTACCCTGGATTTATCATCATGTGATTTTTATCGTTTGAAGAACTTTGAAAAAAAAGTTTATCCTAATAATGTTTACAATCTAGACCAACTAAAGGAGAACATTATTAACGCTATCAGAAAAATCAGTAGCTAGGCAGGTAGTACCTGCAAACGTTTTTAAACGTGCCCAGAAATGCATGGATGACGACAGAGATCATTTTCAACATCTTTTATAACATTGCAGGTAATTAAAACAATGTTTCAGGTAATTTGCACAATAACAGAATGTTCCTCCCCTTGGTTACATTTTTGGGCTACTTTTAAATAGGCAACACTGTATATTCCTACTTACTTTATCATTCTTCACACACATTTTTGTTCGTACGTACGTTCTCACTTTTGTCACACATTTATATATGTACGTACGTTATCACAATACGCACATTTACATTAGTACCATCGTTATCATCGCTCGTATATACGGTTTTATATAAATGTCCACATTTTACACAATTATTTTCTTTGGGCGTACGTTATCACCTATCAGAAACATTTATGATCGTACGTAGGTAATCATATAGTACACATATTTCTGCTCGTATGTATAATATCACATTGCAAGCATATATTTTGTCTGTCCATACATTGTTACCTTTTACACACATTTAATTTTAGAATTATGTTATCATTAAGACTATGACAACAGAATATTCTTTTCGTTGTTTTGAATCTCGAGTATATATCCGACACAGTAGGATGCAGTTAATCAACTGAAAATTACATCACTATGTATAAAAACATATGAGATATCAACGGATACACACTCGAGAGCCAAATCAATGAAAAGAATATGTTGTTTTACTAGCCCTAAGTATCATTTATGACATACATTACTGATCGTACGTATGTTATCACACTAATTTATATGCTTAGTTTTCATATACAAATTATGTCCGTACGTACGTTATTATCTTTCAAATTGAGTTAAGTTTTTACGTAGGGGATCACAATTACCACATACATATTGAGCGTACATAGGGTGTCGTCGTTTAGATACAATTGTGTCTGTACGTATTTATCGTCATTAACACACATGTGTAATGCAGTTTTAGATATATTCATTTTTGTTGTCACCTTAATTGCACATCTGTTATGACTTTTCATGAATTTGGATTCGACGTCTGCTCTCATCTTGAACACATAATTATTCGTACGTGCGTTATCACATACATTTATATTGGTATTAATTTTCGTTCTCGTTGGTGGTTCAGGTTTCTCACGATTTCTAATCATTAACAGGATCTTCTAGAGACGTCAGCCTCATTCCGACTACACTGCTCGCATGTTAAGTGTTTGCTTTTCTTATTGTATTACTATTACAAAAAGTATTGTTCAATATTGCCAAATTTTTCAAATTATTAACACCTATTTCGATGACGTCAGTCACACACACACACACACATATATATAAATATATATATATATATATATATATATATAATTATAAAACTCGAATGATCTTGTAACGTGTGTTGTAACGCAACATCCGGTTTACGACTTCCGGTTGCACATGCTTGCATAAACAAATAATCACCGCGGCAATAAAACGTATTGTTTTACTTTGTACGTCTTCAGCGTCTCAATCGTTTTTATTTCATTTAAATTATCCAAATAAACAATTTTTAATATTTCTGCAATTTTTTACATCGTTCATTTCCGTATTACGTTTATGTTATTTTAACTCATTTTTCTTACAAATAAAGATATTTTAACCCGTTGACAACCATCAGAGAATTTTACAACGTATTGTTTGACTGTGTGCGTTTTTTTTTTAAATTTATTCTCCATTTTTTAATACATGTTTCTTAAAAAAAAACATTCGTATATTTTCTTCTGCACAACCACATAAATAAATAACCCCGAAAATGTTTTCTTTAAATTTCCCTTACGGATAAATAATCAATGCGACAATAAAATATATTGTTTTAATGTGCACGTTTTCAGCATCCCAATTGTGTGTCCAGTTTAAATCAAACAACCTCAGAAAGAAGGGTAATTTAAAATGGTTTAGTAAGCATTAAAATGTATTTTCAGTAAACCTCCTTTTACAAAAATCTAGATAAAAATGTTCCTTATAGGAAAAAAAGTCGAAAAAAAACACGAAAGGTGCATAAAAACAAAAACATCTTACGCGTTCAAGGTAAAAGATTAATAAGGAAATGTTTTGTGTCCTTTTTTATTCCTGTTTTTTTTTATTTTATTTGTGTCTTTTTTCATTTCTGTTTTTTTTTTATTTTATTTGTGTCTTTTTCCAGTTCTGTTTTTATTTTATTTGGGTCCTTTTTTCATTTTTGTTTTTATTTTATTTGTGTCCTTTTTCATTTCTGTTTGTATTTTATCTGTGTCTTTTTTATATCTGTGTTTTATTTTATGTGTGTCCTTTGTTATTTCTGTTTTTTAAATTTTATTTGGATCTATTTTATATCTGTTTTTTAATGTGTTCTTTTTGCTTTCTGTTTTTATTTCATCTCTGTCCTTTTTTCATTTCTGTTTTTATTTTATTTGTGTCATTTTTTCATTTCCGTTTTTATTCGTGTAATTTTTTCATTTCTGTTTTTATTTTAGGTGTGTCCTTTTCTCATTTCTGGTTTTTATTTTATTTGTGTCGTTTTTTAATTTATTTTTTTTATTTTATTTGTGTTCTTTTTTCATTTCTGTTTTTATTTTATCTGTGTCTTTTTTCATAACTGTTTTTTAATGTTATCTGCTTCTTTTTTTATTTCTATTTTTTATTTAATGTGTGTCTTTTTTTCAATTCGTTTTTTATTTTTTGTGTGTCCGTTTTTATTTCTGTTTTTTTTAATTTTATTTGTGACCGTCTTCATTTCTGTTTTTATTTTATTTGTGTCCTTTTTTCATTTCTGTTTTTTATTTTATTGGTATCCTTTATTCATTTCTGTTTTATATTTTATTTGTGTTCTTTTTTCATTTCTGTTTTTATTTTATTTGTGTTCTTTTGTCATTTGTGTTTTTATTTTATTTGTGTTCTTTTTTATTTCTGTTTTTATTTAATTTGTGTCATTTTTTAATTTCTTTTTTTATTTTATTTGTGTCTTTTTTCAGTTCTGTTTTTTTTTAATTTTATCGGTGTTCTTTTTCAGTTCTGTTTTTATTTCTGTTTTTTAATTTTATTCGTGTCCTTTTTTCATTCATGTTTTTATTATCGTAATTTTGTGGTTATTTTCCAGATCAAATATCGAAATACGAAAGCGAACTTATCAACATTTTGTGTATGTCACCATCGATTAGCTTCCAAACCCTCACATCGCCACGAGGCCAACTACTTCCTACTGGCAACAGCGAACACAAATAATGAGTTTCATTCGTCTCCATTATTTATTTATAAACTAGAAAACGTATACTTCTTAAAGAAATCAATTGAAAATATTTGGTGGTTATTTCTTTTTATTTCCATCTTGATTATTAACTCTCATATGTAGCCGATTTTCTTGACAAAAGTACAACAAAATACCATTCGTTGTAATTATTTTAATGATAAATGTCCGTGTTTTTTATAGTTTACATTGCTTTCTTAATGTTTTATAATATGCGTACATAACAAAGGCGCATGTATAAATGCCTGTTCTCTTATTGATTATTTCAAGAGAAATAAACAAAATTTAAAGAATTGAAATCCAATCTCTTATCGTTCAGATTTTCTCAGCTCTTTCCCTCGTATAACAAGTAAAAAATAGCAGAAACTTACGCCTTGATTATTCTACCATATCCTTACAACAGTAACTCATAGGCACATGGTAAACTTAACTTTATATTTTATTTAATGTATTTATCAGTAGGAAACGAATCTATAATTCCGAGATTTTTCTTTGTTTTAGCGAAATCGAACGTAACATTATGTTGTCGCATTTGTCAACTTATACGTATATTACAATAGATTTAGCAGATATGTAGTTAATTTGGTGCAACTTATTTGTAAACGTGACTTTACTCCTCGTTTATTTAATTTAGCAGTTGTAAACAAATCTATATCTGCACAACTCCGTTTTATGTGTCCCTATTAATAAGTAACTGCATCTTTGTGTCCCTTTAATTTGAAATAATGAGTATATATATATAAATATATATATATATATATACGTATACATACACGCATATATATATATATATAAATTACTTTTTCCTTTACTCACATAAAATTAATATTCGAAAGTATAAATTTATGCGTAAGCTTTAAGTATTTACTTCATAAGTGGTCAATACGTAGGTAGAGCTAGTTAGTAAGTTATAAAATATATATAGCGATTAAGCTACTCTTAATCGCCATATATATTTTATAACCTACTATATATATATATATATATATATATATATATATATATGTGTGTGTGTGTGTGCGTGTATATACATATATATGCATATATATATATATATATATATATTAAGGGAATTAGAATAGTCTAAAGAGCGGCGTTTATTTTAATATACTAGTCAATGGATCAATACAATTAAAAGAAAACAGTGTTCGTTGTAATGTAGATATATAATAAGCTCGATAGGAATAGATATCCAAGAGCTATTTTAATATTGAGTAAAATTATTCATAATTTATAATAAAAATCGGTTTCAAAAGGAATAACCAACACAATCAATAAGTTGTACAATCGTTTCGGAAACGATGTTTTTATTGATATAGACATTACATCTTGAACAATAATTTTATCATTTGATTTTATAAAACAATGTCTCCTCATCAACAAAAAAGTGGTTGGATTTTTAAAGACACCAAAAATAAAACTACAATTTTTTAAGTAAGACGGATATATATTTTATTCGCCCGCCTTTAAAGCCCGTAATTATCATAGTCAATCAATTAATTGGCATGTTGTTATATATATATATATATATATATATATATATATATATATATATATATATATATATATATATATATATATATATATCCTTGTATATTTTGGAAGCTAGTCATTACTCAAGCACGTCTGATAGAACGCGACTAATGTCCTTTTCCGATTTTTCTGGATAACTTTTTCAATTCGTCGAACGATCTTTTTTTTTTCGGCTGGCATGTTGTATATTGTGGCGCCCAGTAGTTGTTTTTCCGCCATATTCTTTTCAAGAAGTCACTGATTTGAACCGCTTGAGAAGAATATGGCCGATCAAGAAGTACTGGTCGCTATAATATACAACTTGCTAGCCGATTTATAAAAGACCGCTCGGCTAAGTGAAAAGTTATTGAACAGAATCGAAGAAAAGAAATCAGTTTTGTTCAATCGGTTGAACAGAATCGAAGAAAAGAAATCAGTTTTGTTCAATCGGAGATGCTTGAATATATATATATATATATATATATATATATATATATGTGTGTGTGTGTGTGTGTGTGTGTGTATATGTGAGTATATGTATATATATATAATATATATATAAATTAAAACTTATACATGCTCCCATTTTAATATGGCGGGAATGCTTTCTCGCATTTTTCGCAAAAGAATAGAAAAATTCGTCAAGCGTACTAATATTTCTAACCCATATTGTTCGTCTTCATACACTCTGGTACGATGAATGTTCATTATTGAAAAACCTATCAGAAAATGCATAGAAAGTACGTCGCCATCACCCTACTAAACTCGGTCTTGTAATGTTTTTTGGCTTGAATAAACAAGGTCTTAACATGGGTAGTCGTAAGCCGCAATATGAAATGCCAAGGAGTTGGAGAAATTTCCCCATTAAATCGAATAATTAAGAACAAAGAGGTACTGAAAACGTGTAACGCACGTGTTCTGGTAGTGAATAAGTGTGTTGCAATAATATCGCCACAAATTACACAGAAATTCTCAAGAACATGCGAATTGTTTTAAAAAACCTGCACTGCAACGTACGCCTCGAGGTGTGCTGCCTATTTTAACATATAGACGGTTTTCTGGGAGGCTGGGGTCAATGACTGATGAGCAGGGAAAGAGATCCCATCAGGACGTAAATAAGTTCGGGACAAGGAATCAGAGTTACTTTGATACAGTCATGATGGTGGAATACTAATCAAATCTGATTGAGACCTTCATTCTGCTGAGCATTCCAGGAGGTCGGAGAAACAAAAGTAAAAGCTGTTTTTTAATAAACTTAGCAGAATAACCATATCTGAAACGCATACCTTTCAAATTAAACAGTGCAAAAATAGCGTAAATAAGCTGTAAAAATTAAGACAATAGTCACAAAGTTAAAAAAAACATAGTAGCTCAGTATTATTCATTCATATATACTGAATGTTATGAGAACATTTTAATTTAATTCATTAAGATATTTTGGCGGCCATCTTGGAAAATATCTTGATCTATCATTTTAAAAAACCAATATAATAGATTTTAAAAGGATTAGCGTTAAAAAAGTCGAGCTCTGGATCACACGAGAAATGAAGTGTTTGAATAAGAAGGCCGATAGCCATTAGTCGCGTGCTCTCGTGTAATGAATGAATGCGTGAATGTAGGATTGACATGAAATTCTTAAAGATAAACTAAAATGGCCGAAAAATGGCTGAAATGACTTAAATAAAAAAAGTAAATGACTTAGAATGACTTTAATGAACTTAAGGATGAATTGAATGACCTTAAGAATGACTTGAATGCTTAAAAAATAACTGGAATCCTTCAGAAACATCTTGATTATCTGGAGAATGGCTTGAATGCCTTTGAGACAGAATAGTTGTAAAGTGGGTTATCATTTTAAATTAAATTGATACAGAAAAGTGACCCCCACGTTATATAACAAACATTAATTTATTTAGGGAATTTGAAACGTTATTTTCGTATTCAGGAACCCCGAAAACCAATAAATAATGGTATAATAAACATGAAAAGAAATAAAAAGTACATGCGTTACGGACCGACCGACCGACCGACCGACCGACCGACTGAGTGATTTATAGTTTTGCTTGCACACGACTAAAAAAACAATTCTGTGGTATGCATTGAAAAAAAAATATTCTCAGTCGGTTTGTCGGTCAGTCCGTAACACATTTATTTATAAGTTACAAACAAGTGCAGTGTCGGTTAAGAACATATACTACACTTTGATCTTAGCCATGTGGCCAAGGAAAAGTTACATTTTGGACAAGTTTCAGAAAAGTCTAATAGATAGGTAAAAATTTATGGGGCAAAAAGTGTCATTATTTGCAATGTTGGTACATTGTTGACCCCTTATGAGCCCCTTGGAATGCTGAATACCAGTGACAATGGACAAAATATGCACTTTTACACCGTAACACTTGTATATTTGTATTCATCACCATATCAAGTTTTTTATTGAAAAATATGAAAAAAGGCATATTTACCACTAAAAGTCATCGGGGGACGATAAGCACAATTTTGATAGGGTCAGCCATACTGATTTTATATTTAGAACAATGCCCTGCGCATTTTGGACAAGTGTCAGAAAAATGTGATCGATAGGTCAAGATTTATGGGGCAAAAAGTATCATTTATTTGCTATTTTGGTACATTTTTCACCCCCGATAAGCCACTTTGAGTGCCGAATACCAGTGACAATAGACAAACAGTGCAGTTTCACACCTTAACACATGTATATTTACATTCAGCAACATGGGAAACCACTATATAGATATATAAAATTTTTGTTGAGAAATATGAGAAACGCGCCAAATGAAAGGGCGTTTCAGCACAAAAAAATCCCCGGGGACGCAAACCAGACATTTGCCAGGGTCTCCCATACTAAATTGATATTAAGAACAATGCCCTGAATATTTTGGGCAAGTTTCAGAAAAATCTAATGGATAGATCAAATGTTACGGGACAAAAAGTGTAATTTTCGGCCTTTAGAGCCCCTGCGGGCAAAACAGGATTTTTGTCAAAAAAAAAAGTTTACTATGCACATTTATATATTAAAATATAATTTGTTACAAAATTTCAGGAAAAACTAATGGACGGTTATCCGTCAATCATCCTGACTAACGGACAGAAAGACCCATTGAAAACATAGGACCCTCTCTGATAAATCGGGGGGGGGGGAAATGTTACTCCATACCCCTTCCTTAAAAAAAAAAATGTAAATGTGTTACAGACCGACCGATGCAGTGACTTGAATGCGAATGAATTTTCCCTTCCATTGCAAAGGAAAAGTTACAAATGTAAGTGCAGCATCTGTTAAGAACATATACTACACTTTGATCTTAGCCATGTGGCCAAGGAAAAGTTAAACACATAAGTACAGCATGTAGTAAGAACAGATGCTACACTTTTATCTTGGCCAAAAGGCCAAGAAAAGGGTATCTATTTGCTCCCCCACCGAGCAAATTAGGCACAAGGTCGATGTTTAATGTGAGGAGTGAAGTGGAAATGGGGACAAACTCCCTGGGGAGTAAAAAAGCTGGATAGTGAGAATGGTATGAAGGATTGCCCCTACATTTACCAAGGTCTTATATGTGGGGTTGGTATTCATTTACTCCCCACCGAGCAAATTAGGCACAAGGCTGATTCACAATGTGAGAAGTGAAGGGCAAATGGGGACCAACGCCCCGGGGTGTAGGGGAGCTGGATAGTGACAATTGGTATGAAGGGTTGGTATTTATGTGTTCCCCCACCGAGCAAATTAGGCACAAGGCCGATTTTTAATGTGAGGAGTGAAGGGGAAATGGGGACAAACTCCCCGGGGAGTAAAAAAGCTGGATAGTGAGAATTGGTATGAAGGATTGCCCCTACATTTACCAAGGTCTTATATGTGGGGTTGGTATTCATTTACTCCCCACCGAGCAAATTAGGCACAAGGCTGATTCACAATGTGAGAAGTGAAGGGCAAATGGGGACCAACGCCCCGGGGTGTAGGGGAGCTGGATAGTGACAATTGGTATGAAGGGTTGGTATTTATGTGTTCCCCCACCGAGCAAATTAGGCACAAGGCCGATTTTTAATGTGAGGAGTGAAGGGGAAATGGGGACAAACTCCCCGGAGAGTAAAAAAGCTGGATAGTTACAATTGGTATGAAGGGTTGCCCATACATTGGCCAAGGTCTTATATGTGGGAGCAATCCCACATATGGTCTTTGCTTGCAGTATCTGCCGGAACACCCTGATCCCGACCAAAAGGCCAAGAAAAGCGATATCTACCCGCTCCCCCACCGAGCAAACCAGGCACAAACCCGATCCCCAACGTGAGGAGTGAAGGGGAAATGGGGACCCCCCCCGGGAGCAGGACAGCGACAACTGGCAAGAAGGGTCGCCCCCACATTGACCAAGGTCCCACCCGTGGGATCGCTCCCACACATGGTCCCTGCCTGCAGCATTTGCCGGAAGAGACACTACACTTTGATCCCGGCCAAAAGGCCAAGAAAAGCGTAAAATTTCAGAACAGCCTCTATTAACAACATACCTTTGATCTTAACCAAAAAGGCAAAGCACAAAAGTGTTACGGACAGACCGACCGACCGACGGACCGAGGGAAGGACTTATAGGGTCGCCTGCACGCGACTAAAAATGTATAATATACAAAACAAAGAGGCGTTATAAAAGTTTAGCCTTTTATTTTATAAATCAAGATGTTAAAGAGACACGTAGACAGAAGTGAAACAATTAAAACCGGCGACCTTTTTTGTTCCAACATATTTTTCTAACTACAAAGGAATTAGAACGTTGTGAGTGTGTTTTTTCTCGTATTTAATCTCCTACAAGTTCAGCAAGTAAACATACTTTAGCCTTGGGATTGTTTGATCGAAAAGTCAGAAAAATTATACACGCTGATATTCTACTCCATCTAAACAAATTAATGGTTGCTTAGAAACTGCACGAGCGCGACTAGAAAGATCGCATTTCAAAAAGTGGAAGATATTTTTGCCGCAACATTAATTATATATGTTAAAAATATAAATAATTATAACAGCTTCGAATAAAATAAATTATTAAGGTAAGCCAACATTCAATTCACAATGTATATTTAACTTAAATAATCTTCTGTACTTTAAAATACATGATTTTGAATATCAGCCAAATCCAACCAACAATGAAAACACACTTTTATTTTTGTTTATTCACGTTCATTCCTTACAAAGTATTTCGCCACTTGCACGCAAAGAGTTATTATCAGGTCCATGCCTACAAAAGATTAGCTAGATCTTCATTTACGTTTAAACTTCATATGAGTATAGCCAGGGAAGTATATAGCAGGAAGTGAAGTCCAATATCTATCTGTTCGAAGGAAGAAACTATTTAAGGGCATTACCAGTGAGGGGGGCATGATTTTGTTGCTAAGCGGGTTTGTTGAGGATGGGTATCCCAAGAGGGCACAATCGTAACGAATTCATCAGAAAACATTTCTTTAAAATACTTATAAAACAGGTACAAAGAGGCAACACTGCGGCGATGAGACAGAGGTTGGAGCTTAGTTGACAAACTAGGGGATATTAGATTGAAGACTGTTTTTTTGGATCCTATCGAAATAGGGAGAGACAAGTGGTAAATCCAGCAGACCAGTAGATGCATCAGAATTTTTGTAGGAATTTTTGACACCCCTAACACGAAACTGCGAATAAAATATAAAAACTCGTAATTTATCTTTTAAAAGTGGGGTGTTTATTTTTTTTTTATGGAGTATACTTCCAAAATAAACTATTAAAGTTGTTTTAAAAGTAGTAGAAATATATTTTTTAAAACTAATGAATTTTACGAACTCAATATTTTTCAATTTTTAAACTTTAAAAATCTATCAAAATTCCTCTATTGATTCTATTTTTACGATATTTTCAGGGTCAATGTGAAATTTTACGTTGTTTCCAATAAACCGAATATAATATTTTAGACAAACGGTTTTTTTTAATTCACGCTCCCCCATTTTCAAGTGTCTATTAAAAAGTAAATAATTAATTTACTCACAAAAGTGTCACAAATTGAAGAGAAAAGATCAATAAATAATATATTCAAATTGAGAACAAAAAAAAGTAGTGTTTATTTAGAAATTTACCTTAAAGTTCGAAGTTTAAAACCTTTTTTAAATCACGTTGTTTGTTTTTTCTTTTTTTTTAATGAAACCTTGGTCTTTGCTCCTTTAACTGAAAAAAAATAGGGATTGAATTACATTTTTCCAGTAGTTATAAGCTTGGAAGGACAGGGGGTCGAATAATTCACGCCTCAAATTTTGAAATGTCTATTAAAAAGTAAATAATTAATTTACTCACCAAAGTGTTATATATCATAAATTGAAGAGAAAATTCAATAAATAATATATTCAAATTTAAAACAAAAAAGTAGTGTTTTCTTAAGTAATTTACCTGTAAAGTTCGACGTTTAAAACCTTTTTAAAAAACACGTTGTTTGTTTTTTTGTTCTTTTTTTTTGAAACGTTTATTCTTTGCTCTTTTTAATTGAAAAGAAATTCGGGCTTTAATGACATTTTTCGAGGAGTTATAAGCTTGGAAAAACGGGGTGGATTTATTCACTATTTTTCACGAAATTTCTGACACACCTACCAGACGAGTTGTGGCAACAATACTCTACACCTGTGCGAATTGCGGCTTTTTTTGTGATATAGGATACTTTTAGGTGTGAGCAATCTTCATGCACCTCCTTTTCAGAACCCTTCGCAATGTCCTCAATGTATTTCTTCCAGTTCATATGGACTGGAATATTACATTGTTGAGTTTACAAGAATACTTCTCAGGTAGGGTGTGTTTGTCATAGATCTTGATGAACATAATTAAAGAATTATATAAAGGTATATTGTAAATTAACGAAAACTTACACATTCGTGAAATCCTTAGGAAAGCTCCAAGCGTCCAGAGTGTAACATGATAAATTAAATAGGGTTTTATAAGGAAACTATTGTTTATATAAACAATGAATGTAACCAGAAATGTTATGCATTAATATATATAATAAGTATCGAGAGACACTTAGAAGAATATGTAAACACAAATATATGTCTAACGCCAAAATCTGTCTTTCCTATGATATTTTGGCAGCCATCTTGAAAAATGTGCAAATTTATGATTTTAAAAAAGAGTTATTTTCTCTGATTTAAAATAGTAACCAATCCCTTAACGAATAGTGTCGCAATGTAATTTTGAGCAGTCTATATAGTTAATACTACATATTGAACGCATAATATGGTAATAGAGTTCTTATAAATATATTTAAATAATTGTATTGAATTCTAATAAAATATTTACGTGTAAATTGTAGCTCTTTTATCTTGCAAACGCTCTGAGATATTGAGTAATAAAAATTAGAATTCAAGCAAGATGCAATATTTTAAATCACACGTGTTAATAAATAAAACATAATCAAGGCACACGATAAAACTTATTCCGTGATAACCAAATCTTATTAAATAACACATTCTTTTCTTCACACTTCTGCAGAAGCGGCCGTATAATTTAATAGAAAGCAAAAAAGAAACCGCATACAGCAGTAATAACAACGTGGACAACGCACACAATTTCGTCGCCATTATATTCACTATAGTTATTTCATACATCTAACGTCTGTCATGACTAATCGGCATTTTAATTCATCAGCTAGCGAGAGAATCGCCAACATTAGCAAATAAAATTCTGACGTCTTCATAGCGGTTTCCTTGTTACGTCCAAGTAAAACATATAAAAGTATATTCCCTCGCGATGTTTCCTTCTAACTACTCATCTGGAAGTCTGCCAAGAATTCTCTAATGTATTTAATGATATATTACTACCCAACACCTTATCCAGTTACCCCCCTCTTTGAATATTTCGCTTATCACATTTGGTTGAGTGTATAATAGACAGAAGCTCACCCCCTAAAACAGGTATATATATATATATATATATATATATATATATATATATATATATATATATATATATATATATAATTTAGGAAATAAAAGACAGAAGCCCATCCCCTAAAATACGTGTATGGAGATCTTATTATATTTTATAGTAAAGCTGCAAGTGTAACTTTTTACCCATTTACACATCTGAGTATATAGAAATATACGCATCTGATAATACTTATGTATACAGGCGCCTCTGTGTATTTACATGTCTATATAATCTTTATTGAAGAAGAAAAGAGTGATTGCAATTATTTTTACATATCAAAAATGTAATTACGTGTGTGGTTATATTTTGATTAAAACAAATTTCTAATAATATTATAAGCAGAAAATATTACCGCAAGCAACCCAGAAATGTGGAGTAAAATTACCTAATGACCTGTCCATAATCTAGTCGGATCTAGTGAAGTGAATAATTGACTTTAACTATACGCGTTGGATCGCACGGTCGATCGGGGATGCCTACCAAAGAATTCGGAAGAATAGAAAAAAATGAGCGTTTTCTTTTTCTGACCTATTGTAATTTCGATTACATTTTCGAAAAATTTGATTGTAGTTATTTTCTAACTGTGAGATTTATTTGCAGTCCTAAAGAGACAGGGAAACTTTGAAATGTGGAGAAACTAAATTAAACTTTATATAGCCCACATTATGACTCCTTAAGTCTTACAGTTATGTTGTAAAAATTCATAATGACCGGTCAATTAATTTAAAAGTGAACCCTGTCATAAAGCAGCTAACATATACAGTAGTGATGGAACGATTCCAATATTTTTCCCGATTCCGATGCAAGTATAGATTCCGATTCTTGATAAATCTCGAAATATTTAAATACGCAGTTGTTATTTTTCCTTTAGCTAATACCGCAATCAATAAGTTCTCTAACTCTCAAAGCATTAGTCGGAGATCCTTTGCCATCAGGCTAGCAGAGTGAAATTAGAATGTATAGGCCTTCCGGCACACATTCTTCATATTAGAAAAATGTTGGAGAATATTTTTAAATTTAGTTTAAACCAAAGAGCATGACAGCAAAAGAAAAGAGAACAGTACAAATAATACAGATAAAAGGGGGCAACGAAAGAGTAAACATGTATGGAGAGGGGGAGAGGGGGAGAGAGAGTGATGGGAGGTCAATTGCAAGTGAACGCAGCTCAGAGATAGGTGTATCAGAATTTTGGGTGAATTTTGGATACCCCTAACAAGAAACTGCGAATAAAATATTAAAAACAAAAAACTCTAAATTTCTCTTTTAAAAGTGGGTTATTTATTTTCTCCATGGATTATACTTCCAAAATAAGCTATCAAAGTTGTATAAAAAGTAATAGAAATATTATTTTTTATTTTTTAAAAAACAGTAATAAAATCCATTGAGTTTTTACGAGTTGAGTATTCTTCAATTTTTAAACTTTAAAAATCTATTAAATTTTTTTCTATTGATTCAATTTTTACAATATTTTCAGGGTCAATGTGAAATTTTATTCTCTTTCCAATAAACTGAATGTAATATTTTCGACAAGCGTTTTTCTTAATTAACGCCCCCATCTTGAAATGTCTATTAAAAAATAAATAATTAATTTACTCACCAAAGTTTTATATATCTCAAATTGAAAATATAAAATCAGTAAATAATATATTCAAATTTAAAACAAAAAAAAGAAATGTTTTAGAAATTTATCTGCAAAGTCCGAAGTTTTAAACCTTTTTTTTAAACCATATTTTTTGTGTTTTTTTATGAAACCTTGGTCATTGCTCCTTTAATTGAAAAAGAATTAGAGTTTGAATTACATTTTTCGAATAGGTATAAGCTTGGGAAGACAGGGGGTCGAATTATTCAATATTTTTCACGCATTCGTAAGGTCAGTTTCTGACACACCTAGCTCAGCGTCAGGACAAGAGTTTAGGGTTTAGTTATCTAGTTTAATTTTTTATCACTCGCTGATTGAAGTAGTTTATTAATGTCGAAAGTGTTGTAGACCCATGCGAGGGGTTACAAATGAAAGAAACCCCAAGTAGTGTAAATTGTATGAAATAGAATACGTATTTATCATAAAGAATACAGGAGGCACTAAAGTGGTATGAGAGGGACGTGTTCGTAGCATGCGGTTAATCATGGTATGAATTTCTCCATTTAGTCTCTGAAACCAGTAGTATTCATAGGCCTGGTTCTTTAATAGGGGTGATTTGTACCCCGCAACAATAAGCTTTCACACGAAATGAACCTTTTAACTTTTATCACTCGCTGAACCGACATATTCAAGTAAAAAGAAAATGTGGAGAAATCTGTGAATGACCACCAATGTTCTTGCACATACACCCACATACATACATACACACACATACACACACACACGCATATACACATACACACATACACACACATACATACACATACACACATACACACATACACACTTATGCACATATGCACACACATACACACCCATACAGACATAAACACACACAGACACATATATATAGTTTAATGAACTACTAGCCTTGGAATTTTTTATTACTTCTTTTCCATTATTATGAGGGTTTTGAAGCATGAAAACATGTTATTTTCGCATATATATATTTTAAAGAGAATTAGACCTGGAGTATAAAGAGCAGAGTTTAGTTTAATGTACTAGTAAATGTATTAATACTTTTAAAATGAAACAGTGTCCATTGTACGGTAGATATATAATAAGCTAAATAGTTATAGATATCCGGAAAAAGCTGCTGCAACAGCTCACGATAGCAACAAAGCTCAGGAACAATTAATGAACCCATAGCACAATGTTGGCTTATAAATTTTGTAGCAGCGACAGGAATCCTGAAGATTGTGGGATAGTGGATGTTGACAACGATCAATTACGAGCTGTATTCGAAGCCAATGAACGCTCAACTGTTCCAGAACTTACTTCTGAATGAAACGAAACGTATACGACGATTTCCATCTATTTAGGAGAGATTGGATAGGCAAAAAACTTGATAAATAGGTGCCACATGAATTGAACGACAACTAAACCAAACGTCGTTATTAAGTGACATCTTCCGTTTTTAACGCAACAAGAACAAACCCGTTTCTTCATGTTACAGTAATAAAGTGAATTGAAAAGTATTAAAGAACGAATTCGTGCGATTACATTAAAGAATCTAGAGTGTTCGTACGAACGAAAGTCCTGAACATTGCATAGACGCGAGCCGATTGCCTTAGTGATAATTCCGCAGACAGTGTCTATATATAAATATGCTGAAAGGGGTCTAATAATTATAATTACATAATAATTATTAATTTTAACCTATATACACTACTGTTTTATGCTTATGCAATGATCAGTGTAGGGTTACAATTCCTGCCTGTCATGAGATTCGAACCCACCCACTAAGCCACCATTTGCTCCATTTGCCGGACCTCTATCTCAGGGCCACCAAAAACTTGTCACGGGAATAAATGGGTTTAAGAACTATTAAACACTGAATTGAGGCGAGTACAGTAGGCAGAGAAAGAGCGAGAAATTGAAAGACGGGGAGAGAAGTAGAGAAAGAGAGAGAAATTGAAAGAGGGGGAGAGAAGTAGAGAAAGAGAGAGAAATTGAAAGAGGGGGAGAGAAGTAGAGAAAGAGAGAGAAATTGAAAGAGGGGGAGAGAAGTAGAGAAAGAGAGAGAAATTGAAAGAGGGGGAGAGAAGTAGAGAAAGAGAGAGAAATTGAAAGAGGGGGAGAGAAGTAGAGAAAAAGCGAGAAATTGAAAGAGGGGGAGAGAAGTAGAGAAAGAGCGAGAAATTGAAAGAGGGGGAGAGAAGTAGAGAAAGAGAGAGAAATTGAAAGAGGGGGAGAGAAGTAGAGAAAGAGCGAGAAATTGAAAGAGGGGGAGAAAAGTAGAGAAAGAGAGAGAAACACAGAGAACACTAAAGTAGCTAAGCGGAAGACAACATTACTTTTCGCTTGGAACTATGTCTACTATCTATGTTGGTTCAAAATATATTCTATTCTATTTTCCCTCCGTAAATGAGAAGTTCTTCTAGACTGAGGCAAATTTTATTTCTGTTTCAATCCAGCCTTGCCATTCTCGTAGAGATGAATGATTCCCACCTTGAAAACCGACCTTGTGTCTGACTTTGCCCTTATAATGAGGCAGGCAAATTGAAACGTGTCTTATAGACAGACGGACGTACATAAAAAGTAATAGTATATGATGTTTAATCGTGAAGTATTGGCGACTGACAGACGGTACCTCTTACTCTGAATATTCGACGCATCTGACAAAAACAACGAGCAAATATCGAATCAAAATAGACAGGGCAGAATACATTAAGCGACGCAAGAGAAGAACAAAAGAAATGGAGATTGCAATGCAGATTGCTAACAAAGACAATAAATAATGTAGGAAATATCAGTTCCCCGAAATAGATCAATCAAGTTGAACGAGTTTTCGAATATTAAGCAAATGCAAACGTTAGAGACGACATTGAATAGCAAACATTTTATCGGCCGGTTTCATTGGCGAGAATCACCATTAAAATTTGGAAAAAATAATTGGATTTTCTTTTTCTTTCTTTTGCAAACCACATATCGGCGACGTGCAGCAGCTCTTCGCTTAAACATGAAGTCCGCAGAACCTGACATTAAAAAGGGAACATTCGAAAAAAACAGAAAAAAGGGCATTGTCCGACACAAGCTCCTTGGCTAAAGGAGGAAATTAAAGATTGTTTTTTAGAATGTTTATGCATTGAACTATGTAGCACTATATAACTTTCTGCGTATTTATTATTATTTTAGTACTTATCTTATTTGAAATAAATATATAATAAAAAACTAGCAGAGAGACCTGGCGTTGCTCGTGATTGAATAAAGGTGATGGATTTTTTTACACTTCTAATGTTTGTATTGTCATTGTCAACGTGAAAAACAACAATTTCCAATCAAATCGATTAGTTGCCACCTTTTATGATTATTATTGCAATTATTCTTTGCAATACATTATACGTTTGAGAATCTACTAATGATTTCTATACATCTGTATTGTATACATGGATGAATTAAAGTCTCATATGAAAAAAGGAAATCGCAAGTTGTAATGTTAGCACTTCTGTCTTCTACATTAACATTTAGGTATCTATCTATATGTCTATAAAACCGAAAACGTCAGTGTGTGTGATTGTCTGTCTGTGTACATTTCCCTACGCAATAACTCTGTCAATTTTTAGTTTACAGACTCGAAATTTAATATACAGGGTACTGAGATTTAGGAAAATTTTTACCATCCGTTTTCGGACAGAGATTTGCTGTTAAGAAGTCAAAGTTCAACGATTTCACCTTTGAGAACTCTACCAAACTCCTCCGCCAATTTCGGGTATAAACAATTGAAATTTTAGATATAAGTTCTGTGCACATGAATCTAACTTAATAACTTGATTTGAGCCCAAAATAGTAAATGCTAAGGCATCATAATAGGGGGCAAACTTTTTAAAAATTGAACTCTGCAGTCTCTACTACATTACTAAGACAATTCTGGTCTAAACATTTGAAATTTTACATAAAGGTTATTCAGAGATATCGCAAGATTCTTAATCGGTTAGGGTGTACAATTTTAGCCAACAATATATAAATGTATGTATGTTTGCATCTCTGCCTAAAACTGTAGAGAACGGAGGCAGATTTTCACAAGATTAGTATCGTTTTGAAGTTCGACCCTTCAGACGACGAATACCGAGAAATTGTCTAAAAACATTAATTTCTTCTGGACACTTTTCTACAGAGAGGGGTCTTTTTTTTCGCCGATATTTTTGAAAGTCAGCCCCTCTTTTCGATTGTCTAGTCTTAATTTACACCTACGCCACGTCCAGTTTGACATTGGTCGTAACAGCAAAGACGTCACGATGTTTTTGCTGTTCTTTTCCTCCTTCACGGTACGGGTTAGCGCCTGCTTTCCTACTGCCATGTTTTCTTTTTGTTTTGCTCAACAAACCCCTCCAAACACTCGGGCAACGCTGCGCACGCATGCTAGTATTTTGTTAATTTTATAATTTCAATCTTTAAAGAAAATGTTGGTAGATTCTAAAGATAAAAAATTGGACGAATTCCTCGAATTGGAGAACGCCTGCTATGTGGTATATATATATATATATATATATATATATATATATATATATATATATATATATATATATATATACAGACTTTATGGGCACCCTTTTGATTATGTAGCCAGACTTTATGGGCACCCTTTAGATTATATATCCAGACTTTGTGGACACCCTTTAGATTATGGAGCCAGATTTAGTGGACCCCTTTAGATTATGTAGCCAGACTTTATGGGCACCCTTTAGATTATGTAGCCAGACTTTATGGGTACCCTTTAGATTATGTAGCCAGACTTTGTGGACAACCTGTAGATTATGCAGCAAAACTTTGTGGGCATCATGTCTCTCTCTCTCCCCCTCTCTCTCTCTCTCTATATATATATATATATATATATATGTATATATATATATATATATATATATATATATATATATATATATATATATATATATATATATATATAAGCGAGAAAAGACACTGATAACATTCTGATAAAAATCCTGATAGATATTATTTGGAGTAATACTTTCAAGGTGATCAGAGCCAGAAAGCAAAAGCTCAATATATTATAATAGAGCAATATATAAGTTTCCTGGTTAAATTTTAAATTCTGAAAAAATAATATATAGAGACATATATTCGACTTAAGAATTTATTGTTTGACAAAAGGAATATATAGATATATCAAACAATAAATACTTAAATCGAATATATGTCTCTATATGTTGTTTTTTTACAGAATTTAAAATTTAACCACGAAACACACACACACACATACACACACACACACACATATATATATATATATATATATATATATATATAAATTTAAAGATTCATAGTTTAATAGCGCAAATAGTTAATAGATGACGCATCGCGACTTAATTTCGATTTATTTTCCTGCAAAGTATCTCGTGTTTTATAGTCGTTTGTAGAAAGAAGAGAGCCTTGCTATATATATATATATATATATATATATATATATATATATATATATATATATATACTAGCAAAAGTACGCGTCGTTGATTGGATTCAAAACAGCCTACA
Source organism: Euprymna scolopes (assembly GCF_053919585.1). Lineage (NCBI taxonomy): Eukaryota > Metazoa > Mollusca > Cephalopoda > Sepiida > Sepiolidae > Euprymna > Euprymna scolopes. The sequence continues at coordinate 10,645,343 of NC_136492.1, read as the reverse complement.
GAAAATGGACTCTGATTTATGAAAGTATGATAGGTTATGAAAAGGAACGGTTGTAAATTTGGGCTGAATTCAGGGTTATCAAAACCAAAGCAAAATATGATGAAAGTAAAAATAAAATAGATAAACCCCATAATTTATTATACCATACCTGTTCACACTGAAACACTTATCACAATATTAAAAAACCCTTGTTAAACTTTGTGACATATTTCCATTCTATGGAGGTCAGGTGCGAACGAACACCCCATAATTGTATTATATCGTATTTCTTCAAACTGAAACATAATTATCAAAGTATACATACGCAGATAGATATGAACAGTCTTTATTAAAGTTTGTTCCTATTTCCATTTTATGGAGGCCGTGCGCGAACGCAGACCCCACAATTTTATTATACCATCCCTATTTAAGTTAAAACATATTATCAAAGTATTCTTATGTACATCTATATCAAAAACACTTTTTTTATTTTATTTTTTATTTTTTTATTTCCATACTTTGTGGACAAGGCGCAAACGCAGACCCCACAATTTTAATGAACTACCGTTCTGCCAGATCAAACATACCCATCCTTGTGTCTCGATATACCTTCTATCATTATATGCATTCATTTTTTTTTTAAATAGCCAACGATATAGAAGCGTATACGTGACCAGACACCCCCCACACAGTCAGCTATATATATATATATATATATATATATATATATATATATATATATATATATATATATATATACATGTATATAAATAGACATATATAAATATATATATATATAAATATAATATAAATATATAAATATATATATAGTATATATAAATATATGTGGATAAATATATATATATATATATATATATATATATATATATTAATATATATATAAATATATAAAAAATAAATAAAAATAATAAAAATTACAATAAGTTTACCAAGGTAATCAGAATGATAAACTTAAAATATAAATATTAAAGAGTTAATATTTACAAGTAACGCAATCTCAATTTCCTTTTTTAAAATTAAATATGTTTTTAACGCTTTTTGAAGATGTATTTTAACATGTTTTATTAATCATTTATTCATATATAAATATATATATATATATATATGTATATATATACTACATATATCTATTTATATATATATATATATATATATATATATATATATATATATCTGAACCTGATAATATTCGATAAAGATAAGAGTTATGAACTTAACTACAGAGACATTCGGTTAATTCTAGATCGCTGATCATCACGACCTTTACGAGAATAGACTGTAACAGAAAACATCAATATTCTTTTCATGGAAAACTCGGTTAAAATATTAGATACTTGCTTTTATTTCAGCAATCGAGACATTCACGAAAAGTAGACATATTTAACCATGAAACAGACGGGGAAGATATTCGTGATGTAATTTGCGTACACTGCTGCGAGTAGAAAAAGGCATTTAGAAAGCAAATTTTATATAAAATTTGCTGATATATAAGGAACTAAAAATGCAATAAAAAATATGGCGTCCAGTTTAGTGATTTAGATATTTGAATTTACTGGTGTATTTTGTACGGGGACATCTATTTTCATTTTAGATTCAGACTTGGATTTATATTACTATTCATCCGACGTATTTCAAATTCTCTCGGTGTTTATAACGTTTCGGTCGATGTGACTTTCATATTATTTAACTGAACTTAAAATATTATTTTTGATCTCGGTAATATTTACCACAGTTCTAATAAAACCATTTAATTACTTACACGAATCATAATTTTCTTTGCAATTTATTAATTTTGGACTATTCTTATCGTGATATTTTGTTTCATTTTTTTTAAATGGAGTTACGAAAATAGGTAAATATATAAATCTTTAAAAACATATTTTGCAAGTATGCGATGTAAGTAGAATATATTCACTTGCATTCTTTTCCTTATAAGAGAAATAGTTTCCATAATGTTTTACTGTTAAAGCGTTTTTTATTCAATAAGTGTGAAGAAAGGCTATGCTTGTAAAATTTTTTAAACGACATAATTTTTGTAATTTCTCCGATTAGTCTTGAAACAATTGTAACTAACGATTAAATAGACTATGTGTTGCTATTGTTACATGATAAGGGTTGTCCCCTTTTCATGTAAGTATAAAAATGGAGAATTTAGTTTAAAATGAAAATGAAATAGCAATAGACAAATTCGAACCTCGTAATTTAGTTTAGAAATAGATTACGTGTGAGAATTTAAAAATGTAAAAGAAACATTTGTTTAGAATATAGATAAATATTTCAAGGAAATAATGTTAACTATCAAGTTTGTTATGAAATTTTAAATTGAAAGAATGCAGCTTATAAGATAATGTTTTTAACATATTGAATATAGGTTAAAATTCCTTTTGTAGAAATATGAAAAATTTTGGACACGTATGTCCAGGACACGTAAAAGAAGGCACATGTTTTAACATGTGTATGACGTCACGGAAAATAGAAAGTTCTAGCAATAGAGAAAAAAGTTTAGAGTTAGACAGTCAGTGAAGAAACTCGGAGAGAGACAGTCAGGCGTCTAGGAGCGAGACATCACTTCAAGGAAAAATGTGAGACTTTGAATTCTTGGTGATGGAAACGGCCGGTCGTGACGAAATAAACCATTATGTGTTTTGTAAAGCTCGTCTTGTCTAATGATTCTTACAAAAAGGTAAAGTGGAATTGTATTATATATTTGTGTTATATGTCTTTACATACACCTCTCAACATCATCATGTCCGAACTGGCTGAACACTATCCCTTCACTCCAAGAATTTCTTCTTCAACACATCTAAGGAATGAACATTTAATAGATAAGAATCTCTCCTAACATGAACAATATCTATAAGTCTCTTATACAACAAAAAATCTCTCTCTGTGAGTCTTTCAACATCCTTCTTAATAAATCTCTCTTACTAAGAAAAAGCATCACTTATAATAAGACTCTTACTTTATCTCTAAGACTCTCTCAATGAAACCCCTATATATAACACTATCAACGTATTTTTTGAAGTTTTGTTTTTTGTTAAAACAACATATATATATATATATATATATATATATATATATATATATATATATGTATGTGTGTGTGTGTGTGCACGCGTGTGTGTGTGTGTGTGTAATAATTATTATTGGAGCTTATCTTCTGGAATTGAACTCTCTCGTTTCCTCTTACGCATTAACCTATATGTATGTATGTATGTATGTGTATATATATTGTATGTCAGGTCATGTCATATGCTAGTGGTACCATGTAACCCAGTGCTACCTGCCTCATGGTCTGGTCACCGGCGACTAAACTGGTTCTCCCACCAGACTTGTTTGGTGAGGAGGTTGTCTAGTCTCCCTGAAGGATTAAAAACAAAACCTTCCAAAGGGGAATGGACCCTTTTTCGGGGTCAATGGCCAACTAGCACCGTGTGTGTTTGTGTGTATGTATGTGTGTGTTGGGGTGGAGGGAGCTCCCGTAAGTCGGGGTGAAGGCAACCTTTCTAGGAGAAGCAAATCTCTGATTTAAAAAAAATAATAAAGCGCGAGACCAGTACCCGCATTAAGCTGGTCTGCAGTCTAACTTGTTGCTGGCTAGCTTGCTCTCGCTTGTTGCTGGATCTCAACATTTTGAACCGAGAGAGAGAGAGAGAGAGAGAGAGAGAGAGAGAGAGAGAGAGAGAGAGAATTAACTGTCGTACAAAGCTAAGACTCTGTAACATCATCTCTGTATAGATACTCCGTCAGACATTTGTCTATTAAAATGGTTCTGTGGCGATGGAAGTCATTTATGGGCTCATGGATTAAAGTGTCGGATGGAGTGGCACTCGTCTGATAAGACGTTGCAATCATTATATATATATATATATATATATATATTTATATATCTGTAGAAATATAGTTTCTTATAATATATACAACACCTTATTTAAGAAGTTCAATGCAATTACAGAGCAATGGAGTAAATAAAACTATATTAAAAAATGGTGAGGTTTACCAGCTTATTATTTGTACCTTTGATTAAAAATGGCGTAACAA
>NC_136492.1:10606302-10631302 GCF_053919585.1 Euprymna scolopes | reverse complement strand
TTGTCAAAAGTGTGTGCGTAGCCACGTAACTTAGTCACGTTTGGAATACACACTTCTGACGTCATAACGAATGGGGATTCTCAATATAGGAGCTAAGAATTAGTTAGTCAGCAGAAGAGTCGAGAGTCACTCAGTTGAAAGTTAGTAGGCAACTGCCCCTTTGGAAGTGAAGGGTAGAAAATTAAATTATGTAGATCCAAATGTGAACTCCTGACGTCATCATCATTCGACCGGTCCAACGAATAAAGAAAAAGCTTTGTGTATTTGTAATACTGTTGTCATGTGTCATGTTTCAACACTCAAAACGTAATGTGTTAATCATCTTAATATGAACATTTTGTAACCCGTCGAGGATTATGCGTCTCCCCTCCTTTGTGTTAAGAACTTGTATACATCTCCAGTCAATATATATATGAAGTCACAAGCATCTCAGAACTGTATAAATGCCTTATCTCCCTACCCTCGTAATTGTTATATATGTGCCCCAATACGCACCCCTGTCATCTTCAATATGAGTCCCCTATTATACAACAGAATGATCGAGTAGAGAAACAGGATCTCCCTGGATGAGTGCGAGGAGGGCTGGGACTTTTGAGGATGCTTAGTGCCCAGTGAACACCAATAGTCGCTACCATTGAAATACGTATTGTCACTCGCACTCCAGGGAACATTACAGAGATAAATCTTTTATGATGGACTGTGTGAAAGCTCCTACTGAGTAATAATTCGTGCTGGGAGAACAGAATAGTTGTGCCTTTTTTTTTTTACTCTTGAATATATATCCGTTAATATCTTATATATGTTTTATATATATATATATATATATATATATATATATATATATAGACTGATGTGGTTCTCGATTGGTTAACTTTGTCTAAATGTGCGCGATATATACTTGAGAGTTAAAAGAATTAAAAGAATATTCTGTTATCCTAGCATTAGTCATAATAATACTACTAATAATAATGGGCCTGGCAGACAGAAAAAACATTCTACTTTAAACATTACTAGATCAACGAAAATGCTATTTAAAACATACAAAAATTTTATTTCAACGATATTAGATGGCGATCAATTAAAATGTAGAAACTTAAATGTTAAACATTGTCAAAAATTTTATTTTTGAACTTTAAGCCTGAATTACATTGAAATTTGCTATTTTGACTGTGATACACAGAGTAACGAAATTTCGATTCCAAATCAAGTGAAAGATAAACGAAAATTCAACGTCCCACTGAACAAAAGTAGAATGACTTATGTAGACGATTGAAAGCGGTTAAAATCGAGCCATTCTATGCTTTCATTCAACCAACCCATTTAGCAGTTTAAATGCTATTTACCTCTTTATGATCTGGTTGAAAGTATTCGCTCAATCGTAAATAAATGAATATAACTGCATAAATCAAGTAGGAATTGATTCAAACACGGTATTAGTTCAGTATCTGGATAGATGCCAGATACCTCCAGATTGCAACTGTTTATGGCTTATATTCAGTATGCCGCTTTCTGTCTCAGAGAGTGGATGATTTCGTTTGTATAATAAAATTTTTCATTTACTATGGTTAATAATCAAGGTAAGTTTATGAAATGCAAAAAATCGCACATGTATATATATATTATTTGATTGGAAATCACTATTGAGATAAGTATTATATATTAATTTATTTATTGCTGTTATCCTTATCTTTTTTAGTTGCTTTTTTACCATGTTTCAGCCAACTATTACTCCGGCTTTCGTCAGGTGGTGTCTGTGACGGGATAAAAACTCCGAATCTCCTAACTGCACCCTCATCAATTACTGCTTTCCGTAGTTGTTTTCGCCTCACCGTGTTTTAGACCAAGTAAGCCTCTGGCCGGTTTTGGGTAAACGTCGTGAACCAACAACTAAGAAAGGTGAGGATAATAGTCCGCAATAAAAAAAAAATTCTAAGAGGTAGTTTAACTATTGAACCTTATATGATGCTTCTCATAAACATTCAATATTCGAACAAGTCCATTTTGTCATGATGTCACCCAATATGTTACCCGAAAGTAGTAGTTATACAATTGCACAACAACTGATATCACAGTCTAAAACTGATTTCCACGTGTCACAGTGTCGAGATAAGAGACTATATCAATCTTGGGCTCGGCCTGCCTGCCATGTGTAGATTTTTAAAAATAGTACTCGTGCTGATAATATCATAGGATCAGAGATATGTATTATCAACATATGCTTGGGTGAACAAGCTAAACTCAGTAGTTGATTCTAAAACTAAAATAAATATAGATTCTCTCTCTTTCTCTCTCTCTCTCTCTCTCTCTCTTAGAAATAAACTAGCCTGGGTGCCCGGCGTTGCCCGGGTGTTCGGAGGTGTTTTAAACAAAAACAAATGCTAGTAGGCAGGAAGGCTCGAACCCGTACCGCGAAGAAGGAAAAGAATGGGAAAACAAAGACGTGAGGTTTTGCCGTTGCGTCCATCTCAAAACAGGAATTGGCAAAGGCTAGTCAATCGAAAAGAGGGGATGACTTTCGAAAAATATCAGCGAAAACAGCGACCACTCCTTGCAGAAAACTGTCCAGCATTGTTCCCATCGTTTAATGCAGCTCTGGAGACCATTTTTGTAGAACACCCCAAGTTGGTCCTCCAACCATGACGTGACTTCAGAAATCAAGGCTGCATGATCTGAGAAACGCTTTCCTTTCAAAAACAACTTCATGGCTGAGAAGAGGTGAAAGGCAGAGGGGGAAAAGTCAGGAAAGTAGGGAGGATGGGGAAGGATTTCATAACCAAGCGCCCGTGCTTCTGATCTGGTGACATGCGAGTTGTTCACCGGAGCGTTGTCCTGCAGGAGGAGGGTACCTTTGCTGATCTTTACCCGACTCTTGATTTTGATGTCTTCTCTTAATTTCCTCAAAAGTGGCTCATGCTATTGAGGTACCGTTAGCGAGGAAATCTGTCATCACTACTCCGTCCTGGTCCCAGAAGGCTGTGAGCATGACCTTGCCAGCGGAGAGCTGCACCCTTGCTTTCTTTGGAGGTGGTGAGTCCAAACGCTTCCACTGAATTGACTGGACTTTGGTCTCTGGATCATAGTCATGGACCCAGGTTTTATCCTGTGGAATCAGTTTTTGAAAAAAATTGACTCATCTTCTTGGCACATATCCAAATTCATCCTCGAGCACTCGACGCGTTATCGCTTCTGAAATGGTGTGAGCAACCTGGGAATCTATGTGGCAGACACCTTATACATATGCAAATTGTCATGAATGATAGTTTCCACAGACCCTTTACTAATCTTGACATCTTGCGCTATTTGGCGAATAGTAATGTGTTGATCTTCCAAAATTGCAGCCTCAACTTGACGGACAGATGCCTCATCAATGGCAGAAGGTGAGCGACAAGGTCTTGAGCTGTTTCTACAGACTTCCATGTTTGAATTCACGATGCCAGTGTTTTACAAGGACATATGATGGGGCATTAATACCGTAAGTTTCTTTCATTTCATCAAAAGTCTACCGTGGCATGCGTTCTTTCAAATACAAAAACCGGATCACTGCTCGACATTCAACAGGCTCCATTTTACACGTGACTCAGTTCAAACCCCTGTAAAACAGAAACCACAAGAATCTCATATCTGTAACTTTGCACATAACCCGTAGAGCTATAAATCATTGCACATGCAAAATTTCAGCTAGATCCGACAACAACAAGTGGGGCAGGGCCATTACTTATTGCACGCCCCTCGTATGTATGTTGCTTAGCTAGAGGATATGATATCGACGTATAAATTGAGTTGTCACACGGGTATATATTACAGCTCATATTTACATAAGGTATCATTCTTTTTTCTTCCAGAGTCTTCTATCTTCACTGCTCAGCTCCGTGATGAAACATGAAAGGATAAACTATGACCAATTGAGACCTCTGTTCTTTATTCTCTTGTGAAACCACAGAACAACACTTTATATTTTTAAAATATGAATTTATTTCAGTTGTCTCAAATGATCTTCACAGGTGTCTGCATTTGGTCTACATTCTTGTTCTTCAGAGCCTCACTTCCTGCCTTGAAGTACGTTTATTCACTCTCGTGACTAAATTCCAACTCTCAACACTAAACTTCCCGACCTCCTGACATCAGTTTCGTTACGTCATCATTCAAAATACACACGTATACATAACGTATGACCTTTCCACGTCTGCCTGCCCAAGGTTATTTTGTTTATTTAACCTAGATAATTTACGTAAATATCTTCAGCTAAAAACCACTGCTATATATTATTTTATAACAAAATAAATAACTCCCAATATAAACTATTTCGAAAATATCATTAAATAGATAGATAAATACATAGATAGACATATCCATAATAACTAATTAACTTTTAACAATTTTTCCTATATGTAGACGGAAAATATACATCGATAAACTTGTGTATGATAAAGAAAATTGTTACCTTTTATAGAGACAAACGAAAGACATCTTGGTTTGCACCTCATTTTTAACACTTATTTAAAAAAAAGAAACTCAGAGACCATTTAAAAATGAAATAAGAGTATCAATCGACTTTTTTAAAGGCATCTACTTCACATTGAGTTGATAAAACGTCTATATGTAAGACACTACGCAATCTTTTGGTCTGTCAGGGTGCCGCCATTTTATTCCAGTCGAGCCATACGCACATTGGATTAAAACATATTTTATTTTAAAACAACCTCTTACATGTGCACACAGAAAAAAGTACTTCTTTATCAAACGCGAGAAAGTTGCCTTTACACGAACCTTTACACGATTCAAGTAAAATCTTGGAAGAAAACGTCGTAAACATGATCATTGTGTGATGTAGAAAAGATATATAAATAACTACATTTTTATTCATTGTACTTTTAGAAGATTAACAAATTGACGTGTATTGTTTTCTAAAGAAAACCTCATTATTACTCTGTCCCTATACAAGCTAACGTATTGTATTGCACATTATAAGTTACTTTCCCGCCAAACATATTTAAGTTCTACATACTGGGAAGCTGCCATAATATTGTTGCCATTTATATCTTTAGGTTCCTTATATTCGATGCCTGCACTGTTTTAGGGATAGGGTTAGTGTTTAGCAATAAATCCCGCCCGCTATCCAACGTGATTGTGCTAGGATGTGCGTTCCTCATCGGGAACTTAGCAGTGTTCTGCTCATCTGGAATGTGTCGTATAGGTTTGTTCCCAACAAACCTCCGATATCAGAACAAGTCCATTTTAACAAGATGACAGCCAATGTGATACAGAACTGCAGTGGTCATACCAATAGCTTTGAACGAACACACTTTCACAAAAGAAAAACAATGAAAGTAATAGTTGCAAATATTGTACACTTTTGTGTGATGTTTATCAGCCGTAGGTTGAACGTAAGCACACTCTTGCATTCAAGATGAATATAGCTACGGCTTAGCGTCATGACAGCGATTTGGGCAAACATTTGGAATCTGTTTGTTATCGCGGTTGCATTCTAATCGAAGTTCCGATAACACTAATAAATCCGATTAAAAATTAGCCATTTCGCTGGAATTAATCTGACCGGCTAGGGTTTTATCTCCTTAGGCTATCCTTTAAAGCTTGCTTCCTCTCTTTATGGTGAGGTAAGTTTCTTGCGTACTGCCTAAGGCATGCTGGTCAGGGAATGCTAACGGGTTTTCTAAGCAATTTTAATAGGTCAGAATATCTCTTGTTTAGGGACACAGGTTTGGCTCTCCTCATATCTGGAATTGTATCACATTTTTTTATTGCCGTTTATTGACGTTTCAATCCCAAACAATGCACAGTCCTACTTAGTCGTGAGGGGCTGATAAACAGGACCAGATTTGCGGGGATACTATTTATGGGTTTTGACAGCAAGAGCATGTTCATATTACACTTAAATTTCTGCATGTCAGTACAGCCACAGAAGAAAGGGGCCCGGGAGGGAATTCCAACATGCAGCAGTTTGAGAGAAGCTATTCGAATAGAAGACTATACAGCAGATGAGATGAACTAATATGCAGTATAAAACTTTCATAACGTAGAATTGTGCTAAATAATCCAATATAAAATATGAGATTACATTGTGAAAGACAATCTTAAATGAAATCAGCGCTTCATGGCAGAAAATATTTGTCTCTTTTGTCCTGTTTTTTTCAAATGTTCTCTTATTTTACGTACTGTTCCACTGATTTCTTCCTATGGTTAAGAACAAGTGTACAACAAAATTACTAGTTCTTTTTTCAAACAAATGGAATAATGAAAATATTATTATTATTATTATTATTATTATTATTATTATTATTATTATTATTATTATTATTATTCGCTAATAAGGGGCTTTCACAAAGGTCATCAAAGATCTCACAGATTACAACCTGTGGTGTTCCCTAGAATGCTGAGTGACAACAGTCTCTCAAGGTTTTCCAGTACGCTCCACCACTTTTGATAACATTTGCAAGTAAATTTTCTATTACCGCAATAGCTGCTTGCCATTGATTTCTCGGTGGCAGTAGCCATTGGTCTCTACTGAAATGTGAGTGGCAATAAGCCTCCTCAAGGTCCCAGTTCCCTTCGCACTTATACAGTGAGGGTCTGGTCAGTGCTCACTCCTCGGTCTTTCCTTCCTCCTTGATGACTTGGCTTTTCGGTCTCTTTTTTTTGGGGGGGGGTGGACTGGGAGGGGAACAGTTATGGGTAATGGGAGGATTGGGGTGGGATTATTATTATTATTATTATTATTATTGTTGTTGTTGTTGTTGTTGTTGTTATACCGGCTTTCCTTGAGCAGAGGAATTTAAACCGATTAGCACTATAAATAGCGCTAGTAATTCCAACACCGGTGAGAGAGATGGGACTGCACTTCAACTGCTAACAAAGTGCCCAGCAGATATACACGCTTTCCTATCTTTGTACATTATTGGTAATACACTTGTTCCTTAACCGAACCTCTACTTGATAGTTCTTATTTTCACTGCTGTTCCACGACACAACAGATTATTATCGTCGAAAACAAGGTTGCATAGAAGAGAGGTCAGTTACATTCTTATCTAGGCCACAGAAGCCACCCTTAAATTGCCATTGCTCCCAATTCCACTCTGACCCGGAGTGGTAGTACCTGTTAGGGTCCCAACTATGGGTTAAATAGAAACCGACTTGAAAACACCAAATATATTCTATTAAAAAATAGTTATTCAAAATCACTGGATTCGGCAGATGGTCTGCTTTTAAATACAAATTTGTTAAATTTGGCATTTTGTAAGCAGTTTGTCCATTCTTAATGTATATTTAGCATCTTTTAAATAGAAGCGTCCAGATAATAAAGGATTTAACAATCATAATATTAAATATAAATATCAGCTTATAAATAGAATAAGATTTATGCCTGAGATTACATATCCTTACTCAAATCTGACAGACCAAAGGTTAATTTTGTTCCGATGCAATCTTATACCGATAAAGCTTCTTGCCGAGATTAAATGACGCAATGGAGAAACAAAATTGATATTTGAGTTAAATTTTCTTATAAATTTTTCCTATTCCTTGTTTTTTTAATCATGATCGTAGTTTGTACTTTCTTTTGTAAAAACGTCAGTATATGAAGAAATATGTTTTCAGAAATGCAAATCTTTTTTTTTCTTCCAGCATTCAATTATTTTCCATCTCTCGAAAGAATTCAGTCGATTTTTAAAATACTCTTAATATTGTTCGTTTTCTGTTTCCTCATATTTTCTGTTTAAAATCACTGCATATATACACTTTTTTATAAAGAAAATAGAAAATGCATTGAGTGAAATAGTTTTCTCGTGCTGTTGAATTTTCTGACTTGTGCTCGCCCCACTGTGATCGCATTCAAGAGATGCGTTATTCTCTGATGAAAATAATAACACCAACTATGTTTGCCATTTCAAAAGTACAAAGGCGTTTTTTTTACACATACACACACACGTCTATTTCTAAGAATCTAACAAAAATACATGCCTAAACACACACAGATACACGCACACACACACATATATATACATATATATGTATGTGTGTGTATGTGTGTTTAATATGTAATTTACATACTAAGCCTAGTAATATTCTATTATATAAATATCACCTGTCTGTTTAAATGTATGTATTTATGTATGTATGTATGTATGTATGTATGTATGTATGTATAAAGGGCGAATGAACTCTTTCTCTGGATCAACGGCCAACTAGCACTGTGTATATTTGTGTGTGTGTGTGTGTGTATATATATATGTGTATTGGGGTACAGAGGGCTCCCGTAAGCCGTGGTGAAGGCAACCTTTCTAGGAGAAGCAAATCTCTGATTTAAAAAGCCATAAAGCGGAAGACCAGTACCCGCATAAAGCTGGTCTGCAGTTTAATTTGTTGCTGGCTATCTTGCTCTTGCTTGTTGCTGGATCTCAACATTTTGAACCGAGAGAGAGACTTAACTGTCGTACAAAGCTAAGACTCTGTAGCATCATATTTGTATAGATACTCCCTCAGACATTTGGGCTCCTGGATTTTAAATGTTTGAGGGAGTGGCACTCGTCTGACAAGACGTTGCAATCATCGTCATCATAATCATTTATGTATATATATTAGCATGTCGGACTTAAACTTTCGACAGATGTGACGGATGTTCACGAGATTGATATCTTTTTAGAACTTTACCCTTCGGACAACAAATATTGAAAAATTCGCTAAGAATTTTAATTCCTTCGCCTTCAACTAGGCACATTTCTACAAAGTGGGGTCGCTGCTTTCACCGATAGTTTCGAAAGACATCCCCTTATTTGATGGATAAGTTTTAATTTAAACCTTCGTCACGTCTCATTTGGAGATAGGTGCAACAGTAAACACGTCACGTTTTTTTTTTATTATTCAAGTTCTTTTCCTTGTTCGCTGTTCTGGTTCGAGCCTACCTACAAGCATGTTCTTATTTTTTTTTTGCTCCACAAACACCTCCAAACACCCGGGTAATGTCGTTCACACAAGCTAGTAATACATACTTGTATATGGCAAGGTTTTACATTTAGATAGCTCAATAGTGCAATAATACAGCTATAAATATTTCTTTAAAAATATCACGTTACAAGGAACACTGATAGAATTACTAATCTAGAAATTATTTCTTTTTAATTAGTAAAAACTTGCGAACAATTGTTTCAGCCCACATATGTGTAACTAATTTAATAATAGTTAATTCTTATAGTTCTGCACAACAGGGCGATCTCTTCAGCGAAAAGCAAGAAACATTTATTAAAAAACGTTTTACATCCTAAACACAAGATTATGTTCTTACAACGGCCACTGTATATTTTTAACGTATATTATTCATTTAACCCCCAAATTAATTAAGATTTTTGTGCTCCAATATTTTATTTTCTACGTAGTCACTACAATCCAAAATGAATTTTTGCCAGCAGTGCATAAGCAGTCGTAGAGCACCTTGTCCTTAGAAGAGCGTACCAATTATAAAGAATCCTATTTTAACTGGAAAAGTTTAAGGGGTATGACCAGGGACTATTAAAACGAGCAACTTTTAGCGCCACAAGATTTATTTGTTAAGGCATTTCAACCAGAAATTCATTCATGCATCTCTGATTCTTACCTCTCATACCGTCGTTGCCGTTCCCGACGCATTCACATTTTTTTTTTCAATAGCTGAAGATAATATGAAATTAACCGAAACTATTATTGTGGAAATTTGGTAAAGGATGTATACCATGACTTTCTCTTACTCTCTCTCGCTGTTTCTCGCTCTCTCTCTCTCTCTCTGGCCATAAACTTGTCTTTTTGTATGTCTCTTTATCTGTCTCTCGCTAGATATAATATATATTTGTAGTAATCGACATATAGTCCTGTGTCGTTGTATCATAACTAATCAGTGCCGCTAGACTAGCACCTATCCCAAGCCGATGATTGACCCTAGAACCACCACGTTGATAATCAGCAGATCTACCGATTTACCCACGGGAGAAAATAAACTCGCCAAATGTATATTTTAAACAAACATTCGCCCACCGCTTTTCTAGTGCTCAAACCGCTTATATATATATATATATATATATATATATATATATATATATATATATATATATATATATGTGTGTGTGTGTGTGTGTGTGTGTGTTGTCACGAATAGGCTCTTATATGGTTGACTATTTAAAAAAAATTGATTACACATAATGATAGAAGATGTATCGAGACATAGGAATGGGTATGTTTGATCTGCCAGAACGATGGTTCATTAAAATTGTGGGGTCTGCGTTCGCACCTGGTCAACAAAGTATGGAAATAAAAAAAATGTAAAAATTAAAAAAAAAGTTTACAAATGGTTTTGATATAGATGTACGTAATAATACTTTGATAAGTATGTATTAACTTAAATAGGGATGGTATGATAAAATTGTGGGGTCTGCGTTCGCGCCTGGCCTCCATAGAATGGAAATAGGTACAAACTTTAATAAATACTTTTCGTATCTATCAGCGTAAGTATACTTTGATGGTTATGTTTCAGGTTGAAGAAATATAGTCTAATAAAATTATAGGATGTTCGTTCACACCTGACCGCCATAGAATGGAAATATGTCACAAAGTTTAACAAGTTTTTTTTTTTAATATAGATCCAGTGAATATTGTGATAAGTGTTTCAGTGTGAACAGGTATGTTATAATAAATTATTGAGTTTATCTATTTTATTTTTACTTTCATCATATTTTTCTTTGGTTTTGATACCCCGAAATTCAACCCCAATTTACAACCCTTCCTTTTCATAACCTATCATACTTTCATAAATCCGAGTCCATTTTCTCCAGGCTGTTTTTTGAACCCAGTCAACGACGGGTACTTTTGCTAGTATATACGTATAAATGAATGAGATAAAGATTGGTTATAGATGCATTAAAAGCAACCAGCTACCACTTTCCACCTTACACCATATTATCAAGATCAGAATAGATGGCCTTTGAAGTTTTACAATAGATGGTAATATCATCAGCATAAACACTTACGAATGATCTTAGGATATGATTTGGGAGATCACTGATGTAGATAAGGAAGGTAGTTTAACTCAAGACGCATTTATACTGGAAGTTTCTCATTTCTGTCAATTACCAACTACTCTTATGAACCTATCAGATGGAAGTGATTTAATGCTTTAAAAGACATTTCCAGCTATACCGTGGCTAAAGATTTTGTAGAGTATACCTATATGCCATACCCAATAAATGATATGGCAAGAGCGATTGTCCTAGAAATGAAGATTCGCTAATCCCATGAAATATAACTGTTAGTACAGCTGCTGTAAATCTAGCAGAATGGAAAACATATTGCATGTCACTGACGAGGTTATTGGTGCTGATGTGGTTGATATATTTTCTATTTTACAGTTTTCGCCAGATTCTTATGACACACAAAAGGCTGAGTCAGATGAGTGATCACTTGAATTCATAAATACGGAGCATACTGATGAGGTTTTCAATAATATTGAGAAGCAATTCTCCTTAAGACAACGCTTAAACAACTTGGAGTGTATGGCAGTTTGTTCTAGTTGAAGCTTTTTGGGTACAATATTAGGAATGCCGTCAGAGCCAGTTGTTTTTCTGAGATCGGGGTTTTTGATTAGCTTGGCAATTTCGCGCACAGGTATTTGTATGGCGCATAGCGTGTTTTCAGACACAGAAGAAAATATGGGAGGGCGCTGATTGCACAAAGAAGAATTAGTTGCAAAGTTCTTGGCAAAGAGTTTGGCTTTCTCCGACACTGACGAGAACTTTTCAGGTTCATTGATGATAGTTGGGATAGACCACACACTTTTATCAGTATCTTGTTTGTTATTTGCCAAAATCTATTTAAACCAAGCCGCTGCTCAGCTACTTTGGACTTGACCGAATGAGCATAGACCTCTCTCGCTTTCTTTATTATTATTTTACAGTTTTTGCTGGCAATCATGAAGCCGATTTTAGTCGTACTCCATATATTACGCTGGAGATAGTTATTTCTGTGCATAAAGGCAGCAGTAAATTCTGGAGTAAACCATAACAGTTATTTTTCTGGAATTCTTAAGAAGGTATGAATCGATCTATATCTTCAATTAACAATTCCGTCAGGTCTAATAATAAACATAAGACCAACTTTACAAAGTGTTTTCAAACTGAATTTTTCTTAACATATAGAGGCTATAAGGTTCACGGCATCGCATGCGCATTCGTGAAACAGTTGACTAGTGGATACGTTCCTTTTTAACTTTGAACGAAGAGGGAGAGCTGATATTAATGTACGAAAGCTATTCCAGCCAGTCATAGAGTATCGCTATACTGTACGATGGAGAAATATGTTGAATGATTTATTACATTTTGTTTGTATCTTAACTGAGATAAACGGCCGGAAGATCTCAGTAGAGACTGAATTGAAATATGATCTAGCTGAGAAACTAAGACATGTGCGTATCAGTATTATTTTTTTTTCTAAACAGTTCAGTTCTAATGAATAAAAAAATATATACTCGAGCGAATATCGAAAACAAAAATTGAAGACAGTGAATCAAGTGCTATATAGTTCACGGCATCGCATGCGCATTCGTGAAACAGTTGACTAACAGATACAATTCGATGACTCCCAGGTACCATTTTTTTTTAATAGAGACCCTCTAGCAGTCTCTATTTCTGGATTAAAACCGACTAAATAATTTTCTACATGTCTGCTTACGCTATATACCAGATTTCATGTTTGTAGATTAAAAATTCGTTGAATGTGTAGGTTGAGAATGTCTTCACACTGATACTTACTTTTATAGATATGTAGATTACGTATATCAGTGCAATACCAATGAAACCACACTAAAATAGATATCATAATTTAATTACTGTTATCACATAGCGAGATTAACTCACAAATACATTGAAAAAAGAAACGAGATAATGTCAACTATATGCAGACACCAGCGTATGAAAGAATACATATACATGCTATGTTTACACGTACGTAAATCTTTTACTATGGTTTTTGAGGAAAATAATTTTAACTCATAAATCACCAGTTATTAAGAAAAAAAAAGCCACCTAAACGTCTTTCGTTGTGGTTGCAGATCGACGAGTTCCTGCTGTGAAGTATTTGTGCATTTAAAATCAAGTAATTAATATAAGAGATATAGCGCGAGATCATTGCGAAAGAGAAAATGAGGAGGGGAGAAAGTAAGAGACAAAAAGTAACGCGATTCTAGCTTGGCGAGTTCTTGCTGTTAATTCGTTTAGAATATAAAATAAAAATAAACAAGAAAAAACGAAGATAAAACATTAAACATGATTTTGATTTGTACAAATAAGAAATCTGATAACTTATAAAAATTGTGCATCAAATTTCATGTTCCTATGTCTAATAACACTGGGTCCTGATCTTAAACTATATCCAATGGTGAGGCCTCAATTTGCGGGCTTTGGGGAGTCTGGAGCTACCCTTTAATTGCCATTGCTCCCAGGTCTATTCTGACCCGGAGTGGTAGTACCTGTTAGGGTCCCAACTATGGGTTAAATAGAAACCGACTTGAAAACAGCAAATATATTCTATTAAAAAAAAATTCTTCAAAATCTTTGGATTCGGTATTAAATAAACTGAAAAGGGTTGATATGCCTTAAAACAAAAACAACCAACCAGCCAACCTAATAACACTGTGCAATTCATTTCAGGTTAAAATCGTACATAAGGCTATATCTGACTTTCATTTCACTGGATTAGGCACTGTTTTCATGTGATATGTATCATAATTTATTATTACTAGTTAATTTATAGTTGAAATGACACTTGCTCTTTTAACGCTCTCATGTTGTGTTTCCTCCTCTTTTTTAGCTTGCCTGTTCTATTCATGTTTGAAACCATTCTCAATCAGTGATACATCTCGATAGAATCTCTTACAAAAAAGTTTCACTGTTCATCACTCACTAAGCCTCGAAAAGAACAAGGTTGCATATAACTGAGCTTAATTCGTAAAAGTGAACAGAAATGGACACTCCATGCGATTGTGTTTATAAAGATTGCAACATGTGCTATACTTTTTTGAATGTTCCACAGGCGTATTAATGCCACGCATGGATCGTCAGATCGTCAGTTAAGTAAAATAATGTTTTTTTCACTTGGCGTCCTCTCAATGGAAAAGATGGATGTCGTGTTCTGGAATTCGGTTGATGCGAAAGTGACTGATTAGTCCAATCCTGGCCTTTCCCTGCCAATCTATCCTTTTATCCTGACTGTTCTAAATCTACTAATCGAATCACTTTTATACATTACTTAAATGTGACCGAACCAACAAAGTCTCTTGTTCTACACACATCTTCCTATACCGTCCAAAATTAATCTTTCTATGTGATCCCCAGATCTCAGTCAGTTTTTAAGACTTGCGTTTCACATCTACAGATAATATAATTTAAATCCTTCTCATCTCCCATCCTCCCCAAAGAATCCTCACCTTTACATTTATATTCTGATAACCTAACCCTAACCCTAACACTAACTCTAATCTTTACATACAATATTCTCATGACAATATTTCATAATTATGAAATAATCCCAATATTCCCATATCTAATATCATTTGGAATGTTGATAACTACGGATTTAATATTTATAAGTAGTTAAAAATCAAGTTAAAATAATTATTTGAGGTTAGATGTGGGGACATTAGTTTGTGGGGTTCTTCAATTTTCCCGTGCAACGTCCTTGCATGAGTCCTGCTAGTTTTGTATTTCGCAGTGAGGTCACAGGAAGTCGATCACCGAAGTTCCTACCATAGACATGTGGAGATGCGGTGTTATTACACAACCCTACATGTATGTTAAGCTACGGCTGCGAAACATAAAATCTACTACACCTACACACGCAAGAACAGTACAAGAAAATAATGTGAAAGAACCGAAAAAAAAGGATAAATTTAATGAACAAAATGTAGATTTCTTACAATGACGATTATTTGTTGACACCTTATTTTAAAATTTTAAGATGTTGTGCTTTGCAGGAGAACAACCGTTCTTGCACAGACAAGAACACTTTAAGAAGCATTTCAGTTCGTGGAAATTTAAACGATTCAGATACAAAAATACAGTTATTATCAGTGGTGGTAAGAAGACGAGTGGGCATTATTCTAATTATTTGAACTATGTTATTCTTAACGTAGAAATTATTAATCCAACATTTCGCCGAGGTAAACTCTTTTTCATGTGTATGTTGACTAACTAGGGAATATTTTTGGCGAAATAAAAGAGTATGTACAGACTTTTAAATGAAATACATAACTAAATCCATGCAGTTAGCACCTTTTCGTCTGTCTTAAGTAATATTAACCTTGTATTCATAGTATTGTCTGCATCTAAAATTGGCATTTACTATTAGGAATAGTGCCAGTTATAACTGAATATTTTTTAATATTATATATATATATATTTATATATATACATACATGCATATCTATATATATATACACACACACACACACACACACACACACATATATATATATATATATATATATATATATATATATATATATATATATATATATATGCAATCGTCGCTCGCCTTAAGACGATACCGGGAGTCGAAAACGATCGCAAATATAGAGAATCTCTTTTTACACTCGAATAGAACGTTGGAACATTGGTCAAGAAAACCAAAATTGTGGATCCCAAGAGAAACAAACAGGAATTATTACTGCTGCTCAATAAGATATGCATATATATATATATATATATATATATATATATATATATATATATATATATATATATGCATATTTGTATGCAAACTCCGATCCCCTATTTTGCTAATTCCTACCTGCTGATGAGAACGAAAGTATTTCTTTGAAACTCCGCGGATTAAGGACTATCCACTCATCAAGTGTTTCCTGTTGAGATTAAATATGTTTTTAACTCTTTTTCAAAGTGTTTTAACATGTTTTATCAACTATTTGCTCTTATTATAAGCTCTATCTTCTATTTGGTTGTATGGAGCTTTTACATCTGGTTTAGATTACTTCATAAATATTAATTTTTTGAATATTCATAATTTACATTACACACACACACACACACACACACACACATATATATATATATATATATATATATATATATCGTGAGATATTAATTGGAGTCTATAAAGAGTAAAGTTCCATAGAAACATTATAAAGTCAATAGTTGTTACAAAAGAAGAATATAGTAAAAATCCGAAGTTAAAATTGGAAAAAAAAATTAGCGAGATAAAACGATCCATGGACTGAAAAACAGAATAAAGTATAACATATATAAACATAAGAAAATTGAAAAATAATGCTGTTTTACTTCATCAAAATATTAAAATCATTTTAAAATGTTATTTTTTGTAATTACAAACATGTATTTCTTTAAATTCAAATAAAATTACAATTAATTCTATTAAAAATATTAAATTTAAAAATATAAACAAAGCATTACTAATTAATTACGAAAGAAGAAAAGAGACAAAATATACATATAAGAATATATATGGTATTTGATATAGTTTCATAAAAAAATGCACCAATATAATAATAATAATAATAATAATAATAATAATAATAATAATAATAATAATAATAATAAACTAAAATCAAGGAAGTTGTTTTAAAATTCGAAACATCCGGAAATCTGACTGTACATATTATTAGATATATTCCTCAGTAACAACCTCTCGAATTTAATAACGATAACTACATCAAAATAATAGGCACTGCAATGGGTACAAAAATGCCAACCTCGTACTATCTTACCTAGAAGTAACTCTTTATGAAATATAGGGCAGAAATACGGACACAATGCCGACACTCTGGAAAACTACATGGGTACATCAAAGAGCTCCACACTGTACTCCAAAATCTATACCGCAAAATCAACTTCACTCTAGAACAAAACAACGTTTCCTAGATACGCTGGTAAAAATTTAAAACAACACTATATTCATCTACCACAAACCTACAAATACCAAGCAATAGCCCCACCTCAAAAGCCACACCCAAAACTGTCTAAAATCCATACTCTACCCCCTCTTACGCAGAGCCCACATCCTTGTCCAAAAGAAACACCTTCCTTTCACCTGACTAAATAAACTGCAAATAACTCTGCAAAAAAAGGATACCCACTATTGCTAGTACGTTAAGGTATCCAACTAGCAGACAAAATTCCACTAGACAAACTAATATTTCCCAAAAAGCACAACAAAGAACAAATCCTAACAGATGTCATTCCATACAATACAACAAACCCAAAATGTTTTACGGAGATAACACAAAAACTTATCCTTCTCAGTCACAATGAAAAACTGAACAACATGCTTAAAACAAAAAAAAAATAAAAAATAAAAAGCAACCGCCAACCACAAACCTTAAAACACCTCCTAGATTCCTCCAACTCAATCAACCCACTTGCAAAGGGCTTACGAAATGCAACAAACAGAGACGCAGAGTTTATGAAATGATAATAGCAGGAAACGTATACACATTCCAAAACAACACAGACATTCAGAATAGAAAAAGAAATGTAGTGTACGCACTAAGATGCACAGGATGCAACAAATCTTACATAGGCGCAACCAAACACGTCACCTTACATAAGAGAAATATTAAAATAGTAGAAAACAGACATATTTATGTTTCAAAACACGTAGATGGCGCAGTGGATAGAGACGTTGATACTCTACGGTTCCAGGCGAGAATTTGTCAAGAACTTTGCAGCTAATTCTACCCTTTGCGACCAAGGCCGCCAACCCCCAATATTTCCTCCTGTATCAGAAAACACGCTATGTGATATACGTATATCAGTACGTGATGTTGCGAAGCTAATCAAAAACCTTGATTCGAGTAAAGCAACTGGCCCTGATGGTATTCCAATTATAGTACTCAAAAAACTTCAACCTGAACTAGCGCCCATACTTACAAAACTGTTTAAACGTTGTCTTAAGGAGAATAGTTTCCCATCTCCCTGGAAAAATCTCATCAGTATGCCCTGGCTTTTAGAATTCAGATGATCGCTCATCCCCCTCTCAGTACAGGCCAATAAGTCTCCTGTGCGTCATGAGTAAGTTGCTAGAATCTGTGTTAAATACAGAAGTAATCAAACATCTCAACAAAAATAACCTTCTTAGTGACACTCAATATGGTTTCCGTTCTGCTAGATCTACAGCAGATGTGCTTACAGTTATATCGCATAGGATTAGCAAATCTCTCGACGGTGGCAATCTTTCTATGGCAATTGCTCTTGACATATCTAAAGCCTTTGATAGGGTATGGCATAAAAGTTTACTTCATAAGATCGCTAGCTATGGTATAGCTGGAAAAGTCTTCTTAATTATTAAATCATTTCTTTCTGATAGGTTCATAAGAGTAGTAGTTGAGGGGCAAAAATCAGAAGCCCACAGTATTAATGCCGGTGTCCCTCAGGGGTCCATACTGGGCCCAACTCTTTTCCTGATCTAAATTAATGATCTTCCAAATCACATCCTTACCTCATTTGTAGATATTTATGCTGACGACACTACCATTTATGGTAGCACATCTAAGACAGTAAACGACCAAGTTCTCTCCAATTCTCTCTCCTCTGATCTTGAGCACGTAGTACAATGGGGTAAGGAGTGGCTGGTTACTTTTAATGCATCTAAAACCAAGCTTCTCTCTTTACACCATCAACATTCTGATCCACATCTGGCATCAATTGAAATGAATGGCTCTCGTCTTCAGGAGGCCTCATGTTTTGACAAGCTTCTGGGCTTGACCATTTCTCCTGATCTTAAATGGAACACGTACATCAAATCTGTTGCCAAGGCCGCTGGAAAAATGGTGGGATCTTTCTATCGATCCGGTAAATATCTCACTGCTGATGATATTCTCTATCTATATAAGAGCCAGGTACGTCCAAGGATTGAATACTGTTGCCACATCTGGGCAAGAGCTGCTAGAAAGGACTTGTCCTGCCTTGATAGAGTTCAAAATAGACTTCGTAGCCTTGTAGAAGATGTCCTTTTCTCCTCCTTGCAACCTCTATCTCACAGAAGAGATGTTGCGAGTTTGTCTCTGATGTATCGTTATTTTCATGGAAAGTGTTCAACTGAGCTTCAATCTATGGTGCCCCCTCGCCAAACTTTCACAAGAAACACTCGTCTAGCTGTAAACACTATCAATAATTCCCCCCACTCTTTATCTGTGGCTAAACCTAAACGTATATTCCATGAACAAATCTTCTTTCTTAGAACTGCACGCCTGTGGAATTGTCTTCCGTTTGTCTGCTTTCCGGCTGACTATAATATGGGTGTGTTCAAGTCTAACGTAAACAAGTTCTTGATGAGCCGTTCCATATAAGTTACCAAATTTACCAAATTTTAATTACTAATGATTACTATATTGTCCAATGTCTACTGTACACTCTTTAACCCTTATCCTTGAGTGGCCTGTTGGCCTTGATAATGTGGTAATGCCTATGTAAAAAAAAAAGATAGCTGTTTCAATCTGACCAAAGCTGGACTGACGCTGACTTCGCCAAAAATGTGGTGACAACACAACTACTATGGTTTGCAGTAATTGCTGAGAATGCAGTTAGGAGATTCGGAGTTCCTATTTTGTCGCGGTTACCACGTCCTGAAACAACATCTAAGGAATATGAGAATAATAGTCCGCAATAAATAAATTAATAAATAATATTCATCTCAATAATGAATTTCAAATAAAAAATAATATACATCATTCGGTACAGACCCGACCAGGGAAGATCAGATAATAAATAAACGTGAATTTATAAGAATTATAAATTATAATAAAAAATCCAACCTTGATCGTCATTCGGTGTCCGTGGCGCAGTGGATTGAATCTTTACGGTTCCAGGTGAGAATTATCTGAAGATAGCGGTTTCAATCCTACCGAAAGCCGGGCATAGGCTTACTTGGCCGAAAACGTAAGGAGACAAGAACAACTATGGGCGGCAGTAATTGCTGCGAATACAGTTAGGAGATTAGGAGTCCCTATCCCGTCGTGGTTACCGCCTGACGAAGGTCAGAGTAATAGTTGTCCCAAACTTCGTGAAACACCATCTAAGAAAAGATGAGAATAACAGTCTGGAAGAAATAAATTAATATTCCAATACTGAGAAAAATAGAATCGCGACAAGTACCTGCTGCGGTGTAACTGAAGTTTCTATATCCGGTGAAAAATCGCTTGAAGTGGCATAGATATTTACGAATTAGTTAGTTGTCGAAAGCGTCATGACTTTAGAATAGCGATATAGTACCCTGCCTGATGTTTTGTTTCTTGATTTGTGGCCAGGCCCTGTTTTCATTATGGGAGAGCTACTTTTGTCCGGTCTACAACAGTATCGGTTTGGCTTTTCGTGGCCTAGAATAAGAAACAGTATTGTTTTAATTAATTTTCCATGGCATGAACGTCTGTTGTAACTTTTTATTCTTACTTTGCAAAAATTATTTGACGCTTCCACAATTTAAAATAATGATTCCAGTCCAAGCCCAGTAGGTTAGCGGTATTCCTTAATAGATACGCTTTTAATTATCAAGTAGTAACCTTGTACATCTAAAAAAATAAGCAGGCTTATAGTGCTTAAAATTAATACAATATTTGTTCGCAAAGAGTCGTAATCTAGAAGATATAGGACTTAGCAAAATACAGTATCTGCCATTAAATTAAATTGCACAAGTTATAAGTTTCAATACGAAGCGATGCTCAAAATTAAATTCCGAATGTATACTTAGTAATAGCTGACGGAACAAAGCCTTGCAATCTCATTGATTGACTAAGATGTTCCATTTGAAATCTTGGGAAGATTCCGCGTTCGATAGAAAGATTTCTTAGTCCTTAAGTTATACATGAAGGTCAAGGTAAAACTGACTGATACCTTGTGAAATAATACTCCAGTTCATTTGCTTAAAGAATTCAAATATAACAAATAATAGTATCTCATCTAAATAATCCATAACATTAATAAAAAAAACTAATGTACTGAAATTAAACTGAGTGAAATTCTATCGTTAATGAAAAATTATCACACGACTAGCCCTGATGCTCATACAAAAGACGCTTCTGTTTTTAAAGATAGTTAAGATCGTACATCGCCAAAGAAATAGTGTGGATGTGCATACGACAACAGTAAACATGTAAATAGCCGAACCGTGTTTGAGGTGACGTCATAGCGAGGAGATTGTTAAAAATACTAGCTCGAGAAGGACAGAAGTAAACTGATTTTATGAGAGCGACGGGGAAAGCCGTTTACTATATATGGCCGGGCAAAGACAGCGTAAAGCGTGTTCGCACGACAGATTCTTTATAATCACATTGACTTTTTACATATTCCAACCCATTGCACCTGGAGGTACCTCTAAATAAGTGTCTATTTCAACTGTAAAAATGTGAGTCAAATTGTATCATTTGTTTCCTGGCGATTGCCTGCATACAACGTGTGGGTCTCAAGTGTTTGCATATAATGACTACGTTACAAAGGTACAGAGAGAGAAAACGATATAGACATACAATATTGCGAAATAAATGAGATAAACACCCGTCTAGCTGAAACCACTGCCAACAATTTTCCCCACTCTTTATCGGTGCCTAAATCAAAACGTAGAGTCTATGAATAAAGCTTCTTTCTTAGAAGTGCACGCCTGTGGAACTCGCTTCCGTTTACCTGTTTCCCACCTGACTACAACTTGGATGTCTTTAAGTCCAACATAAACAAATCTCTGACAAACCGCCCTCTTAAGTAAGACACTTAATCAAATCTCCGATACTAACGATCACTACGATACTATCACATTGGTTACTGTGCACGCAATCACCATTATCCCCGAGTAGCTTTAGGGACTTGATAAGTATTGCCCTCCATGTAAAAAATTAAATAAATAAATGTGATGTAACTTTGTCACAATACGGGCCCTTTCTGCTGACTAACAGATATCCAAGCAATTGATGCCATGTTCAACAATGCAGTGCTGTCTTGGCCCGAATATTTTGAATCGTGAAACTAAAGAATCTTTTTTTTCAAATGTGAACACGAACAGGAAACCATAACGACTGAAGATCATTTGAATATTTCCATATAAATGAATATAGAGCGGATAAAGAACAGCAGCACCCACTCGATACACTGTTTGCTTGCCATTGTATGCATACAACGCGTGGGTCTTGAGTGTTGGCATTTAACGACTATGCTACAAAGGCACATGCAGAGAGAGGATTACGCAGACAATATTGTTGAGTGAATCAGGTAAGGCTTTGTCACTGGACTCGTGAATCGTGAAACTAAAGAACCAAGCTTTTAAAACGCGAACACAACTAGGAAACTAGAGCGACTAAATTTCATTCGAGTATTTCCATATAATTGAATACAGAGCACAGAAAGGATATAAAACACCAATTCCCTTGGAAGGAATCGAAAGGAAAAAGAAAACATTTTATATAAGTTCACAGTTTCGTGTGAAATTTGTATTGCTTTTTTTTATTAGATTGTGATTTTCTGTCTTAAAAATAAACAGCATTTACGTATGTGCACACATCAGGACATCACTAGTTTCTAAAGAGTAAAAAAAATGTCGCCTCTTCTTTATTGCCGCGTAGTAAAAAAAAAAAAACAGACATTTTTAATTTCTTTCGTAAAGTTACGCCAAATAATTATTAAAGACAAACGAGTTTTATTGCGTCTGCTTTCTTTATTCGTTGTGTCCAGTGACGCTTTTATGGTTAAAACTCTACGATTTTGTTCGTTTTTTTTCCACAAATAATTATGTGGTATTTGCAGATACTTTGCAAAGTAAAGATGGTGTTTGTTTTTTTCTAACGTTGTCTTAGGTTTACACAATGTCATTTTTTGTTTTTAAATGTTTTATTTCTTGCCTTTCTGTTAATTCAATTGTATTGCACACGTTCTCCGTGATCACACAATGCAAGAAAACAACGTACTATAATAATATAAACGCACATAACTTATACAGCATTATAGAAAAAGCTGGATTAACAAACGCGTGTTTTTCAATGTAACTATTTTTTATACATGTATACCAGGTGGGTCACGGAAATTTGGTGAGTCACAGAAAACGG
Source organism: Euprymna scolopes (assembly GCF_053919585.1). NCBI lineage: Eukaryota > Metazoa > Mollusca > Cephalopoda > Sepiida > Sepiolidae > Euprymna > Euprymna scolopes. Next base: position 10,608,219 of record NC_136492.1, on the reverse strand, counting down.
ATTTTTTAGAACGCCCCTTGCCCACGTTGTGTAAGGGATATGGAGTAGTGACGGTAGCCTTAAACCCTGCTTAAGATGCTGTTGTGTTTATTGTCGTTTGTTTATCTTTTAATTTCAATTTTGTTTTAGTTAGTTATTGATTTAGAATTGCTTTTCTCCAATAACATTTGTTTCCTGTGATTCACCATATATTTACCTTTTTGTTATTTTTTAGTCTTTATTGTAATAGCAGGGGAAACGTCATGCACTCACTTGATGTAATGAACTAAGCTGTTCTACGTCAAGGTCAAGAACAAGCAAATACTTATAGATTACTATATTCCGACCCAAAAGACATAGGTGCGTTCTCCTATGTCAGAAAAAAAGAAACGGTCATACAATTCGAGAACAAGAGTTTTAAATGGTGTTCTTAGGTTTTAAAAAGTGTTCTTAGGTTTTAAAGTGTTCTTAATACCCACTTATCTTTATCTCGTTGTTTCGCCCTAACATTGGATTAGTATCTGACAAATCTATGTGTATTGCTGTTGTATTGGATTAAATATATATAAATATATTTCTTATGCTAGTTTTAGATTTAAAATGGGATACTGTAGTTTTAATTACTTTGCATCAAAATTTATTTTTTGTTTTCTTAGGTTTCCTTCCCTGTTTTATTTAATATCAATTGCAATGGCGACGTTCACACGATGTCAGCGAATAATGAATTAAAAAGATATCGAAGCATGTGTCTATCATTATACAAAAGCTATATTAATCTACGCTTTTTTTGCAATGCTGTTGCCGATACCTGTTAATACGTATTTTTTTTTTTTACTTTTCTTTCTCTATATTGCACGGGATAACGTATATAGCCACTTAATTTAATAAGGTAAAACTAATACTACTTTAAGGTCAAAAACTAGTCAACAAGACACCGATGCAAGATAGAATTCCATCAAGAAATGCGACGATTTCTTTGTCTTTGTCAAAACATTACTCACTGAATGTGATGACCAATTCAACCAGTTTTTTCTAGAGTTATTTTTCTCACGCTTCCTATTTTTGACTTGGTTAGAGTAAAATCGGAGATTTAAATGAGTTAGAACGGATGGTGATAAGTGACGTAGATTTCATTATGCGGTTTATTAGATAATTCGAGCGTTAGTTCTAAGTAAAGAACCAGACAGATCAAATATTAGCTCAAGAGAGATTATTTTTATTTATATATATATATATATATATATATATATATATATATATATATATATATATATATATATATATATAATTCTTCCAATTACGGGTTTTTCTTGGATTTTACTTGTGCAAATGGAAATTCTTTTAACTTTCTTGAAGTTATACATTTGGATTTTACCGTCACTGGATTATTTATCTTCCACCAGACTATCCATTCATGTGTAATCACCTTTTTTTTCACCATATTCCCTCTGCTTCACTTTTTTTGTTTTCAAGTAAGATCTTTGACTTACTTGCTGTTTCATCAAATACTTTTGCATGCAAAGTCCGATCCTGCATTTTGCTAATTCCTACCCTCTGATGAGAAGGAAAGTATTTCTTCGAAACTCTGCGGATTAAGGACTATCCACTTATCTAGTGTTTCCTTTTCAGATTAAATATGTTTTTAACTCTTTTCAAAGTGTTTTTTAACATGTTTTATTAACTGTTTGCTCGTATATATATATATATATATATATATATATATATATATATATATATATGTATATATACATATATAAACATGATTTTTATTAATATATACATTTCTTATTATAGAATCAACAGTAGGTTCTCTACAGTGCAATGTAGACTACAATGTATTTTAAAATGTCACTGCGAAGATGCATGTGAACCGTTCTCTCGGTGAACAGCGATGTGAATTTGATAAGATTTGGTTGGAAAATGAGGGATTAACAGATA
>NC_136492.1:10568802-10601302 GCF_053919585.1 Euprymna scolopes | reverse complement strand
ACTAGGCAGTAAGTTATGAAAATATCTATAGCAATTAAGCTACACAGATAATTCCATGTTTCTTTCTCGTAACGAGAATGAAACGGAAGTGATGAAAATATATAGGGCAATTAAGCTACACAGAATAGTCCATGTTTCTTTCTCGTATGAATTCTTATGGCTTAAGCGTATCAAACTCGGAATATTCTGCGTAGCTTAATTGCCATAAGTCTGGCGGATTCTAATAAGAAAGAAACGTGGGATAGCTTAAGTGCCATATATATATTTTCATAACTTACTATATATATATATATATATATATATATATATATATATATATATATATATATATATAGTAAAAAAGACACTTCATAGTAGATACGTTGCTAAATTTTATAGTTTTCTAATCGTTATTTTTATCCGCTGCGGGCTTTTAATTGACACAGTTCCGCCTCTACCGCAATGTTATTTTATCTGGGTGTCATACAGATAGCCTTAAGTGTGTATTCATACAGCGTCTATTTCGATACGGGAAATAAGAAAAGCTGTTTCGAATTGTAGCAGGCCTTTCGGCATTAATCAGTGCATCTTTTCTGATTTCAACCATATGAGAAATGATAAGTTATCACTTGAAACGAGCGATGTGTGCTAACCAATTATGCTTACTTATTCATCTGCATTTTTTTATGCCAGTACCATCAACAAACGAGCTGCATGGCGCGGATTAAATAAATTTGAGTGCATTTAATTGATATTAATGCGGGCAGTAATTTCCGTTGCTCTCATGTGTAATCCATTAAAGAGTGCGCCAAGCGATTTTCATGCAAAAATACACGCAGTTAATAAGCATATTTTTTTAACTACTTGTGTTTTTTTATGTTCACGTCTTTTATTTTCAAGTAGACATCATCGCTTCTATTCACACACACACACACACACACACACACACACACACAAATTATATATATACACGCACACACATACACACGCATTATTTATTCATGTATGATTAAACACGACTGAGTTCGTCTTTTGTCCAATTTTGCTGTTAAAATGTTCTAGTCACCGAGCAGTCTTTCTTGTTTCGGCTGATATTATACATAGGATGGCGCCCAGTCGCCGTTATTGTTCAGTCATATCCTCTAGACCATTTCAACAAAACTTCCGATTATCCTCAGGAATGGTTGTAGTTGTTGTTCTTTTTCGAATCTTTGGTGTATTTATAGTTAAATATATATCATTTCATTATTATATATATATATATATATATATATTTACACTATATATATATATATATATATATATATATGTATATATACATGTAGTAATTTATAAAATATATGGATTATTTCACCAACAAGAAGAGGGGGTGTAAGAAAAGGCAGTAAGGGCTTGCAACGAAATGGTTATGCTGCTTACAAGCAGTCTTTTCTTTCCTTGTAAAAGTAACAATTAACAGGTGACGTTTGCCGAACAACAGTAATGAGGTAATCAGTCTAAGCGACGCCAACCGACTAGCAAGCTAGGTAACTATCTTCTTAACTAATCACTAACCCGTTGTGAGACAACACCTTTTATACATACTGTCATTGGCGAGAATTCCAACGTGATTTCCAACGAGATTTGAATGTCTATTTAACTTAGTAGGAAATAGACACCTAGTTTCTCAGTAACGGCAAACAGCAGTTCAATGTCTTTTCTTCCCTCCGACCCACTCTCGGTAAGTCAAATCAATTTCAATTCTTACATTTATACATACATATATATATATACATATATATATATATATATATATATATATCAACAACCGACAACCCACTACCACATGACAACACTAAACGATACAACCTCCCACAACAATAGGAAAATAGTTACTACCAACCACGTCACCCAACTTATCCAAGAACCCACTATCTCTTACCCCACCCCACCCACACAAACCACCAAAAACTCTCCCTACTTATCAACCCTCACCGTAACAACCCAATGGAACAAAACCATCCCTATAGATACCACCCAATACAAAGCGATCTTTACAACACCCACCCCAGTACCCCACAGTACTAAACCGACCCCCAAAATACCCCCCAAACAAACACAACCAATCCGAATACCCCAGGTACCATCATAACCCATACATCCCCACAAAACGACACAACCAACCTCCCAACCGAATCAACGAAACTAACGACTCTCACAATCATTTTTTTAGGAATCCCTCACAAAATGACAACACCAGACTAGAGAACAAAAAACCCAATGTCATCAACCTATCTACAGAGACGCTTACAAAGGACGAACTTGAAGTATTAAAACTAGGCCTCAAATTCTGCCCAACTTCCAGAAGTAACATAGCAGAGTTAAAGAAAGACCTCAAAGAATTTGAACGCAAATTTAGACTCATAGATATACTTAACGACAGTGATAACACAACAAACGACTCTCTAGTGAAGAACAAATCAAAATACTTCCCCAACAAACATACCAACACAAAATAACTAAATACCTTCTTTGAAACACTCTGGAGCCTCAACCCCCAACAAAACGAAAACCCCACCAGTAATCTAACACGAAAACAAAATCACGCACTTAAAAAAATACAACACAAAAACAACTTAGTTATAAAGGAAGCAGACAAAGGTAGTGCAGTAGTTATAATGAATAAGAACTTCTATAAAACAAAAAATTCAGAATCACTAGGGAACGAAAATTATTACAAACCAATTAGCTCTAACATAGACGACACAACCATATCTAAAATAACAAAACTCTGCACAACATACAATAGTACATTAACTAAAAAATGACTTCCTTACAAACTTCACAACAAAAACAAACATCTTCTATGGGCTACCCAAAATACACAAATCTAACCAGGTAAGACATGCCATTAACATACAAAAGTCAGAATACATACGCACCACTAACCCCAACGACCTCACATTCAGACCCATAGTAGCAGGACCATCATGCCCAACAAGCAGACTTAGCAACCTAATAGATATACTATTACAGCCCTTCACCAATCTAGTCAGAAGTTTTGTAAGAGATAAAACACACTTCCTTAGCTCCCTACCACAAACAGTAGACGATGGGACTATACTAGCCACATTCTAGGAAAAGAAGCTATCGCATATTGGATTGACAAACATACACAGACTTTACACCCCAGATTCAATAAACAATTCGAGATTTATAGCATCGACATAATCCTCAATAACAACTCCTTTCAATTCAATGAAGACAACTACATCCAAATACTAGGCACAGCAATGGGTACCAAAATGGCACCGACATATGCCACCCTTACACTCGCCTTCCTAGGATCGAGCAAAAGTACGGGCACTATATAAAAACACTCTTCATAAAATCTTGGAAAAGATACCTAGACGACTGCTTTATCCTCTGGAGAACCTCATGGGGGGGATATCAAAGAACTCCACACTTTGCTACAAAATCTACACCCAAAAATAAACTTCACGCTAGAACAAAGCCCAACAGAACTACCTTTCCTAGACATCCTAGTACCAATAAAAAACAACAACATAATCACAGACATCTACCACAAACCCACAGACACTCAACAATACCTCCACTTCAAAAGCCACCATCCTAAAAACTGTCTAAAATTAATACCCTACTCCCTAGCACGTAGAGTCTGCACCATAGTAACAGACAGACACCTCCGTTCTACTAGACTGAATGAACTACAAATAACACTGCGGAAAAGACGATACCCACTACCACTAATTCAGAAAGGTATTGAACTGGCTGAAAAAATTCCAATAGACCAACTAAGAACCCCAAAAGAACACAACAAAGAACAAATTCTAGCATACGTCTCTACACACAACACAAACAACCCAGAACTATTCACACAGATAACAAAAAAACCTTATCCTCCTCAATCAGAACGACAAACTAAAAAATATACTTAAAACAACAAAAATAATAAAAAGCAAACGCCAACCCAAAGCCTTAAAACACATCCTAACTTCCTCAAAACTCGTCCCACATACTACAAAACGAGTTACAAAATGCAACAAACCGCGATGTGGAGTATGTGACATAATAATAAAAGGTAACACATACACATTCAAAAACCCAGCACAAACATTCAAAATAAAAAAGGATCTAAATTGCACCTCCAGAAATGTAGTATATGCACTAAGATGCACAACATGCAACAAATCCTACATAGGCGCCACCAAAAATTTCAGCAATAGAGTGGCCTTACATAAGAGCAACATCAAAATTGCAGATAAAAGACACCTCTATGTTTCAAAACACGTACACACATGCACTGGAAACAGCTTCAAAATAATGCCAATCTTCCAAACAGACAATTATTTTTATTTACTTACACAGGAAAAAAACTTCATCACCAGATTCACTCCTGAACTGAACAGAACCTAATACCATCACACAAAAACATGAAATGCAAGTTACACTCGCATGCACACCCATGCACATACACATATACACACCCACACATAAATCAGAACCGACACATTAAAACACGCACACACACGTGCGCGCATACAACCACACACAGACATAACACCCCTATCTCTAATACAACACACTGAACAATACCAACCCTACTTAACCTCGAAACCAACAACACTAGGAGACACCTAGAACCATAGTATAATATATGTTCCAACACCTCGCTCCCTCCTCAGTCAGGGGAGGAGAACCCCGTCATGACTGAAACGACTATCTCCCCTTCTATCATCCCCCTCCCATACCTACAACCCCTCCAATGCCCCCCTCTGGGGAACTAAATCTTCCCCACACTAGGAACCGATCCTGGGTCTGGCCATACCCACATGGGGAGACAAATAAATAGAAACATTAAAAATCCCCTATTTTTAATACACCCCTCTCTCTAAACAAACATAATATAAGACTAAAACGAAAAATCACAATACTAAAATCCAAGAATCTAAAAAATAAATATCAAAATAGAATTAAAGCACCCCTAACCTTACTTCAGAAGAGCCAGCCCCCCTCCCTACACATACACATTAGTAACGACCTCAGACCACAGCCGCCTTCCTAAATAAGCAAATAAACCCAAAATACTATAAAACAATATACACATTCCCAAACCAATAAATGCAAACACACACACGCACACACACGCGCACACACACACATAAACACACACGCACACACACGCACACACACGCACATACACACACCTTACCCCACCCTTAAGGAAAAGAAAAACACATAAGCAGAAAGAGATAGCGACTGACTACAGCGAGGTCAAAATCTCCCTGGACAAACCAAATAAAAAAGCAAAACAAAATTAAGCATACCAATGTATAATAAACACTTACAAGCCTTCCCCCTTGGAAAAAACTTCAAACTAACTACGAAAATCGCCATTTTTACACATTTGAAAATAATTTCCGACGAGGACGCATCACAGGCCGTCTGAAACGCGCGTAAACGATTTCAATGGCTTAAAAACATTATTACAATGATCCAAACATAATTCTCAATGAAAAACCAAGACACGGAATAATAAAATAATGTTAAAAAATACACATTGTTGGTGACTACTCCCTTATTTAAATATATATATATAGAAAAGCAAGACTTTGGAATTCCCTTCCTGTTTTTTTATTTTTTATTTCATTTGTATTATTTATATATATATATATGTATATATATACAGAGAGAGAGAGAGAGAGAGATGGCGAGAGCGAGAGAGAGACATAGACAGAGAAACAGAGAGTCCCGGAAAAAAATGTAATAGTAAAGTTAATTAAAACACTATCAAAAATGTGTCGTGCATATTAAAAACCTCTTTTTTCTGACCTGAATATACGATGTAGATAATTAAAAAATATATTTATTGTTAATTTTACTTAGTTTTAAGGCAATAATACTGTGTTTTTTTTTCAAACTGGAAAAATTATGAAGCTAAATAATTAAACTACAACTGAGAATTTTTAGATTTTTTGGCTTATTATTCATAGTTTTTGAAAAAAAAAGATGCGTTTTTAACAACAAACGAAATCCTCCACTCTCTGAGACGGATGGCTGCTTATTGAATGTAAACAATTGACACTTGCAGTATGCGTGCACATGGCATCTACCCAGATACTGAGCTTATACAAGGGTGTTTGAATGAATTCCGACTTTATTTATGCCGTTATATTCATTTATTTACAATTGACTTAATTAGTTTCCCAAGGTCATCATACACTAATACTTTAAACATAATATTTCTTCAATAACAGAAATAAAATTTAAACGAATAAACCTTTTTATTTCCAATTTATTTTCTCATGTTAACTGTTGTGGCGGCACCTACTCATTTACATATGTCAATAATATTACACATAAATAACAAGACTCGGTTAGTCTGAGTGTGTGTTTACCAGAAGCCACCGAAGGCCGAGCCGAGAGCAGATATGTTCTCCAGCCAAGACTCTCTTATCTGACAACCATTATGTAAATATACTGTAAATATACTTTTCCTAAGGCACTTCTTATTGATCTACCTTTGTTTGTTGAGTCTTCACTTGTATTGCCTTCTACGTTATTTGGTTCAACCTGCAAACATAACATTAACCCCGAAAAATATCACTAATTAGACGTGACTACTGTTTGGGAGCATGTTAAGCGAACATGAACATGACGACCATGTTGCATTTATACGTCTATCTATGAATAGAGTTAGGGAAACAGATACGAGAGCATACATTGCCAGGGCCGCTGCAAGAAAGGTGGGCTCTCTCTATCGTGCTAGAAAACTACTAACACCCGAAAGTATCCTGTACCACTATAACGCCACCATTCGCCCATGTATGGAGTATTGCTGCCACCTCTGGGCTGGTGCATCTGCTACTAGTCTCTCGCTCCTTGACAAGGTTCAAAAGAGAGTCGCAAACCTAATAGGCCCTGAACTGGCATCTAAACTGCAGCCTCTGTCCCATCGACGAAATGTTGCATCCCTCTGCCTTTTCTACAAGTATTTTAGTGGTGGATGCTCTGACGAACTGCAATCACTTGTGCCCCCACGACGTGAGCACCCTCGACAAACCCGAGAGGCTGCAAAATCCCACCCCATACTGTAGAGATCCCTAGATGTAAAAGATCTTTTTACTCCAATAGTTTCTTCCCCAGAACCGCTAGACTCTGGAATTCCATTCCAGGTCCCTGCTTCCCCAACAGTACTGACGTGCAGAAGTTCAAGTGTAACGTGAACCGACATCTTGCTGCCCAAATCCCTACATAGTATCCCAGTAGTTGTTGTCCCTGATAGTAGCCCCCAACACCAAAGTGTTAATTTGCCTTGTTTGGGGTGAAAGTGTAATAAAAAAAATAATAAAAAAAACAGGAAGGGAATTCCAAAGTCTTGCTTTTCTATGGCAAAAAATATTTGAGTGAAATACAATTCCGCATTTCGAGACTTCAACCGTGAAATAGCTGTGATTGTCCTGTTAAGCGTGTTTGTTGGCGTATGTACGTCGAGGGGACACGAGAGCGTACACGATTAAATTACTTGCAAAACAGGCACGGCGATGTAACAGGACAGGGGCATAGTTGATAAAAAAATAAAAAATAAATAAATAAATAAAAAATTAAAAATTAAAAAAATACGTAAATTTTCAAGTCTTATAAAATTCTTTGTGGTTAATAAAAAAAGAAAGAAATTTACATGCGGAGTGTTAACCTACAGATGACGTCATCCAAAAGAAAAATATGTATTTTAATAACGCTACCAACTTACCCACAGTAGAATTTCCGCGGCCCGTTGTTTTATCATTTTTATTAGATTGATAACTGGTAATTGTATCCTTTCCAAGAGGGAGAGACTATCTGTAGATGTGGAAACAATACTCCATACTTTGGTGCATGAAACTTTTATAGAGCTACATAATACTCTCAGGTGTAAGTAATCTTCTAGCATGAAAAAGAGAAACACCCTCCTTTCAGTAGTCTTCGCAATGTGCACAATGTATTTGTTCCAATTCATATTGTCTGGGAATGTAAAGCTGGGGAGTTTAAAGGAAGCCATCTCAGGAAAGGTGTTATTTATCATAGATATTGGTGGTTGGAAATTATGCTTTTAATTGTTAAAGTGACGCAGCTTAGTTTTACTAACATTAAATATTACATTACATTTACGGCTCCATTCTAGTGCGGTCTCTATGCCATTTTCAAGGGATTCTGTCTTAATTGATATACATATGCTCTTCCATCGTGCATGTCATAAAGGTTTGCCTCATAAGCAGATATATCCATCTCGGAAACAATGTTATCAGGTAGGCTGCTAATTACTATCAATTACTATGTAAAAATGTGTATTTTTAATCTATTCGCAGATATTCTTCGAAACCATCTTCTTATATCTGTGCATTTATCTAAAATATTTTCATTGTCTTTGATACTGCTAAAAATATATATATATTAAGAGCTCAAGAAATATAGATACAACGTTACCTTAAAATCGTATAAACGTTAAAATATCTTAGCGAACATTTATCATATATTGTTGATCTATTTTTATAAAAGAAAACTATTTCCGACACCAAGAAAAATGTACTTAAAATACGTGAGATAATTTGACGTTAAATATATGTGTACGCTACGCTGAGAGAGACCACAAAAATGCCAAAACCTTTTTAGTTTATTTTTTTTTTTGTTGTTGTTTGTTTTCATTCCGAATAATTGAAATTAAGTCTGGGTCTACATTTTAACATCGATAACCACAAGAATTTAGGTTCAGGTCGGGGGAGGAAGGGGAGCAGTTAGTGAAGTGTACTCAGTCGTAGCACTCCTTCTAAAGTTAGGCCTGGGTCTCTTAAAACTTGTGAGCTGGTGCCGAGTTCTGCTGCCACTCCCAGGGTCTGCCAGGAACCACCTGATTGCACCAGCGGATGGTGACACTCTTCAACACATCCAAGTTGACTTTTAAGCTGACTTCGAATATGTGAGGTCACATAATGTGGCCCTGAATGAAACAACACAAAAGACCATAACCGTGACCGGAAACGTAATTGAACTGTGACCTCAAGTGTTCAACTGTTCGGATTTGCATTTTGAAAGTGCTCTCAATGATCATGTTGTCTGAACTTGGATTAGTAGAGAGCATGAGTTGGAGAGCAGCGGCGCATCTCTGATCTCGCTCATTAAACATGATGTCACTTTTAGACATAATATAAAAAGGCTCCTATCGTTATTGGGATTTGTAGAGAACTGGCTAACTAGTACATGGTCCGCAACAAAAACAGAAAACCTGTTTTCATCAAACACAAATAGTCATGTCGTCGTTTTAGGGCGATAGTTTTATCGTTCCACCCTGTACTAATTAACCTACGTTTTTTAGAGCAACTATTTAACGGACAAAGAAAAAAATTCAACACCTTCATTGCTGATATATCTAATGTTAGAAAATCTTCTGGTAATTTTATCAGAGTACTAGACATAGTAATCCGTATCATGTTTTCCTCCCAGTTGCTTTTATAGCTTGCGGAATTTTCTATGGGAATGCTGATCTGACATCTAATCTATTGGCAAGGCTGCTGAAAAAGTGGTGAGATAGTTCTACTATCTAGTATATATCTCACTTCGGATGCAATTTAGTATATGTAGATAAGCCAACTACGTCTAAGGAAGAGTATTGTTGCCACGTCTGGGCAGGGTCTACTAGAAATACCTTATCCTTACTTGACAGAGTTCACAATAGAATATGTAGCATAGTAGGGGATGCCTTTTCTCTTTCCTTTAAATTATTTTCCACAGAAAAGACCTTGCAAGCCTGTCTCTACTGTATCGTTTAGTGCTCATTTGAGCTAGAATCTATGCCCGCCTCGTTTGACTTTCACAAAAAACTACTCGTCTATCTGAAACCTTTATCAATAATTCCCCCCTCTCTTTATCTGTGCTTAAAAGTAAGTTCCACGAACAAAGCTTCTTTCTTAAAACTGCACGCCTGTGGAAATCTGTTCCGTTTGCCTGCTTTCCAGCTGACTACCATATGGTTGTCTTCAAGTCCAACGTAAACAAATTCTCGATGAAATGTCCATTTTAGTAATTCAATTTTCTAAATTCCCACCACTGACGATGACTACGATATTTTCCAATTGACATCCGTACAATCATTGACCCTTATCCTTCAGTGGCATCCGGGCCTTTATAAGTGGTGATCCGTTGTAAAAAAATAAATAAATAAATAAGCAGGCATCTCGTGGTATTGTCCTAACAGAGACCTGTTAAACCTGATACTTACGGTAAGGTGTCAGAATCCATTGTTCGGCTTAAACTGAGAAAAACAAAATTAAACCCCTTCATGCTTGCGGTATCTAAATGTTGAAATGGCCTCGAGGCATATCCTTTATTCCCTCAGTATGCTTGACTTAGTAATCTCGTTCATGTTACTTGCTCCGCTTACTCCAGTAATCTGCAGAAGTTTAAATGCACCCTGGACAGACTTTCCGCTGCTCTACTCCTCAGTCTTCTGTTAAAACGCAATACCAATTTGTAGCCCTGTTAGAGAATGGATAAAGAGAGAGAGAGAGGGGGTGGTGTGTAAATTATATTGAAACACGTTGACCGGAAGTCAGGATCAGCTGAACGCATTGCGTGTGAGTCACGTGATCAGGTTATCTGAATCGTAAAGATTTGGTTTGAGCGTAGAAGGCGACGGCGGCTATCACAGACGTCTTCTCCCCTTCACTGAGGGGCGCTGACGTGTGTAGAAAAGAGACGAACAGTACCACGCAAGCCAGCGGTTCACTTTCCATCTTCTGCGAGACATCTGGAAAGTGAAAAAAACTGTAAAACAAATTCATCGTGTTGGAGCGAATACACCGTCGTCCAAAACAGGTACCGTCTCCCCTACAAGACACGATATGTTCCAGATGGACCAACATCCAAGACGCAGAAGGTATGTTGAAAAATACATATACCACACACACAACGGCATATGAACATATCATTTAATAGAAAGAACAGCTGGACGATCACACAACATTAACTCTGACTAGACGATCACACACACGATCCTCCTTATCCGTGATCCGTGATCCGTGATCCGTGGCGCAGTTGTTAGAGTATTTGATAAAATCAATTCTAACAGTAATATTCTCCTGAAGGTTAAAGTTTTATCTCTTAGTGTGAGTGACCGAAAAGTACAATTGCGATTACTAAGGACTTCTATAGAGTCATGGCTGACGGAACAGGAGCAAGCACCCCCTAGAGTAAATAAAGTTTACGTTTTGAATTCCGTCCAAATTCCTGAGTTAGATAGAAACATTCAAGAGTTCAACAAGATACACCTAAAGAAGGTTGGAGGTTACTTCAACCAAAACGTTGTAAAAATGACACTCCAGACAAGAACAATAGTCCGATGAATGCAATTAATACGAACAATGAGCCAATTCTTTCTGCACGTTTTTTTTTATTATTGCTTGCACAGTTTAAAGGCGAAAACAACGCGATATCCAATTAATCTTGAGAAACACTTGAAAGCTATGACTGTAAATAACGCATGAAAGGAAAACTAACATACAGTGCTTGTTGTGTATACGCCGTATTTTATCTAATTGAAGATACAACCATTCTATCAGCGCATCTCATTAGAATTCGACGCGTTTTCTGAGACCAAAAAGGATTCATAATTCGAGCTAATTAAATATTTTTATTCTTTTTAGATGGTTTTTTAAAAAAAAAATATTTTGTTTTCATTTTTTTTTAAATTATTTTCAAATTTTCCAGAGGGGAATATTATTCCAGTTTTATTGAAGTCATTTTACAATTATGGTGTTGAAGAGCAAATTGAGAAAATGAAAAGGAACAGTTTTCCTTCAGGAGGACTTTTCCTTTTCCAGGTCGGAATTAGTTGAAAACAAACCATAGACAATACAAATGTATTCAATCAATCAAATTAAAGGAGAGCATTGAATTGATGCGAGGAAAATCCTTTTTTTTTTAATCAAATTTAGTAAATTTTAACTTCTTGTATTTTATTTGGTTATTTAATAGTTTATAATACTTGAATATAGAACTATGAAGCAGAAATAAAAATTATCAAACTTCCCAGCGGTCATGAAATTATAATTTGACATTATAGAATATGTATTGAATATTTTCTGTGTACATTATAAGTTAGACGTGCATGCATGTATGCATGCTATGTATACAAAGAGACAATAACACACACAACTACTAATATGGATACAAAATATAATAATAATAATAATAATAATAATAATAATAATAATATTAATAATAATAATAATAGCAGGACCACCTACACAACATACATATTAACGCACATATAACTAAACATTTCCCTAATACTACAGACATACTAACGGAAACAATTCTTTAAGACTCTAACCTTTACTGTGCCTGTAAATATTTTGTATTTAACTTGCATTTATTTTATACTAGTCTGGGCGCCCAGCGTTGCCCGGTGTTTGTGGGTGTGTGTTGAGCAAAATAATAAAAAAAAGTAGTAGTAGTAGGCAGGCAGGCTCGAACCCATGACTCGAAGGCGGAAAAGAACGAAATTTTTACCGCTACTTCATGACGCGACCGAAAGTGTAAAGCGTTCAAATTAAACGGAGTCAATCAAAAAGATGACTTGCAGATATGGCGTTGCTTTTAAACCTACCAAATGGTCGTTTTCAATGTGGGAGAAATCACCCCCCCCCCAAAAAAAAGAGGGACACTCTGCAGTATCCATATAAACAGTAATTGAATCAGTATGAAGGGTTCCTGTTTCATTGAATAATATATAATAAAATGGAAATGGAATGTAATTGGCAAAATTATCAGTTATTAATGGGCTATGACAATAGCCAATTTCTTTCGTTCTTTTTACTCTCGAGTATATATCCGACACAGTTAGACACAGTTAATAAACCGAGAACCACATGACTCTATATAAAAAGCATAAAAGATATAAGCATATATACACTCGTGAGTCAAAGCAATGAAAAGAACATACTGTTGTCCAAGTCTTATTTATTAATATTATTTTTTTCATAAGTATATATATTGACAAAGTTTTGTATATAGAGATATATAGAGGCGAGGAGTTTGATCACATAGTTTTGAAACCATTAGGTTATATATGATAAAAACAAAACCCCCTTCTCTTCATTTAACAAATTCATAAATCAGGCCAATCCCAGGGGTAAAAGCAATTAACACAACAGACGTCGCAAACAGAATTAAAATAACGAGAAATCTCTCCTCTGCTGGCGACAAGGACGAATAATCTATCAAACACCGGCAGCAGGAAAACCTAATTTATTAGCGGAAAGTGCAGCCGGTAGAAAATCGCATCGATATATTTGTTATTGGTCCGAGATAATGCTGTAATCATGCGGACGAAGTAAAATCTAAAAAGTTATAGAGCACAAATTATGCTTTATCGATAATCATTGTTCATCTCACATGATGGACAAATTGATTTTGCTATATTTTTCTTTCGCTCCGTCAGCAATGCTGTTATTTATTTTTCAAATTCCGATAACGTTAAGGTCAATATGCCCAAATGCCCAACAGCAATTTTTTATATTATTTCTTCTCTCTCCCTCTCTTTTCTCGCCCTCTTTACGTTTCTCTCTATGACCCTTCCCTTGTTCTCTCTCCCCTTCCCTCTCTCTCTGTATATATATATATATATATATATATATATATATATATATATATATATATATATATATATATATATATATATATATATAGGCAATTTATTACTGTGAGTCCAGAATGAGTTTACAAATTGTTTCAGCTAGAGGAAAATCCTCAAAGAGAGGAAAAAAATCCAACTAGCATCGCCAGAATTCATAGATGGACTCATGGAGTCCATCTATGAATTCTGACGATGCTAGTTGGATTTTTCCTCTCTTTGATGATTTTCCTCTAGCTGAAACAATTTGTAAACTCATTCTGGACTCACAGTAATAAATTTCCTATATACTGCTCTGACTACACATTGAGCACTCTAGTCCGGTTTTTTCACCACTGGTAAATGTATATATATATATATATATATATATATATATATATATATATATATATATATATATATATGATGAAAATAATGGAAATAGCATTCCGACAAAATAGAGAAATAAAAAGGCACAAACCGTATTATGTGTTCATGAACGTTTCGTCTTTATTTCATATTTATTTTCATCCAGAGGAAGTCTCGAAATAAAGACGAAAGTTTGACTACATTTATTTTGGGGGACTCAAATCATATTATAAAGTTTGATCCATTTCAAAATAATCTTTATTTAGCATTTCAAATTTAAATTCAAAATTGGCGGAGGAGTTTGGTTGAGTTTTCAAAAGTCAAATAGTTGAACTTTGACCACTTGATAGCAAACTTTTAGTAGAAAACATACTAAAAAGATTTTCGCAAATCTCAATATCCTTATGTAAAATCTCATGTCTCTAGACCTAAAATTGACACAGTTACTTAGTAAGGAAATGCACACTGACATATACACACAGACATGTTCAGTTATATATATATATATATATATATATATATATATATATATATATATATATATATGAGTTTTTATGCGTTTTATTTTTAAAACGCATATTTTCTCTACAACAATGTTGAGCACTTTCTTCAGTTTTTATTAATTACCATCTCCACTATATATATATATATATATATATATATATATATATATATATATATATATATATATATATATACTAGAAGTTCCGCCAGGCTTTTCTCAGGCCCTATGCAATATTCTTTATGAACACATGTATATATTAAAAAGTGTGAATATGTATAGTAATGCCTTTCTATATAATAGGCTTCCTTAACTACCATAGAGAAACGTTGGTAGAGACCGCAGACGCTAATTTTTTTTTTTTTTACACACATTTTACCCCTTAACATTTATCGTGTGGGCTCAAATTGAATTCAAATATTTGACCTATGTCCAAGTAACATACATCTAAAATTTCAAGTGTCTATAACCAAAACTGGCGGAGAGTTTGGTAGAGTATGCAAAGGTCAACTCTGTAAACTTTGACCTCTTTCTAGACAAATGTTCACCCAAAAACCCATTAAAATCTTGCTGCATGTCTAAATACCCTTTATGTAAAATTTCAAATGTTTAGCCACAACGTTGGCCTGATAGTTTGCTAGAGATAACGGAGGTCAAATCTTTTGAACTTCGACCTTTTGGCCCACACACGCTTGCTCTATCTCCGAATACCCTTCATGTAAAATTTCAAATGTTTAGACCAAAAATTGTCTGAGTAATTTGGTAGAGACCGCAGAGGTAATTTTTTAAAAAACTTTGATCCCTATTATGAGCCCTTAACATTTATTATTTTAGGCTCAAATTAAGTTATTAAGTTGGATGCTTGTCCAAGGAACCTATATCTAAAATATCAAGTGTTTAGACCCAAAATTGGCGGCGGAGTTCCGTAGAGTTCCCAAATGTAAAATCTTTGAACACTGACCCCTTAACAGCCAAAATTCTGGTCGAAAACGGATTACAAAGATTTTCCCAAACCCCCGTACTCTGTATATCAAATTTCGAGTCTGTAGACAGAAAATTGACACAGTTATCGCGTATGTAAATGTACACAGATACACACACAGACACACAGACACGTTCACTTTTATAGATATATGGATAGATATTATATAAAGGGATGAATTAAAGTTTCAAACAAAAAAATGAAATCGCAAGTTGTAATGCTAGCTTTCCTCTCTTCTGATTAACATTTACGTATCTATCTACCTATACTCCTATAAAGTCCCTTTTCCTTTGTGTGTATTGATATTCATATTAAACCCCCTTTTTAAGGAAATTAGAATATGGGTTTACTTTATTTTCAACAACGTTAAAACTCTCGTGTCGCTTACATTGTCTATTATTCCTCACATTCAATGAGCGATGTTTCTGACAAAAAGCGGGAAAATACTGTTTTCCAGGGTCAGAATTCATCCAGCTAACACTGATCGTGGACCAGATTCGACCTTGCAGTTCTATGTTTGTAGCTTTTTACTTCAATTGGTTTCATGCTTTGTTTGGGGCGATTTTTTAAAAATATATTTTTCCTGTACTGTAACTGCTTCTATCTGCTTATATCTTGAGTCCTCGTCTTTCTCACTCTCCCTCTTTCTCTCTCTCTTCTTAAATTTCTCTCCCTCTCTACATCTTTCTCTCTATATATCTTTCCTATCTCTCTCAATATTTCTCATTTCTCCAGTCTCTTTCTGTCATATAATTCAATTTCCTGCCTTTTTTCCATCCCTCTTTCTTTCACTTATGATCTTCCATACACATGCACCCTCACTCATGTTTGTACAGCTCTTTCACACTGGTTTTACTCCATATTCCCCATATTTGTCCTCTTTGAATCTACCCTTTCTGTCTTTATCTTTTCATATGTTTCTCCTTAACTCACCCTCTCTATCAGTTTTATTTTCCATCGCCATTCACCTCACCTAATCATATCCTCGCGTCCTCACGCCAATGTGAATTGTGTCCAGCCATTTGGTATACGATTGACCCCCCAACCCCCTCTCTTTCCTTTTTATATCTTCTAATCGCTGTGTGTATTTCTAAGCTTCGCGTTCTCTCTGCATATTTTTCTCTCTTTTATTGTAGTTTCTTCTCACTTTTCTTTCTCTCTCTCATTTTCTCTCTTTCTCACTTTCTCTCTCTTTCTCTCTCTCTCTTCTTGACATATTCTACTCTCTCATTTACTTGGTCCTTGATCCTGTATTGTTCACCGTTTTCCCTGCCTCCCTTTCCCTCCCTCCCTCTCTCTCTCTCTCTCTCTGTATCGTTCCATCTTCTTTGTGTTACTCTCTATTCTACTATTTTTTCTCGTGTTCTCCCTCCCTTTATATTATCTACTCTCACCCTCTCTGTCGTTCTACATGTATTTCTGTACGTCCTGCCTATTTCAAACTCTCTTATTTTCTCTCGCCTTTTCTCTTCTCTATCCTTTAGTTTTCCTCTCTATCAACATTCACTTCCTCTAATGAAACATCCGCAATCTTCATGCCAACGCGAATTGTGTCCAGCCATTTTGGATGCGATCTCTGTAATCGCCCTTTGCTTCATGCAAATAGATTGGAGATCAGTTTGAGATCCGGAAAACTGACTTCTGACCACAATCCCTGACTTCCGACACGACATCTTTGATTGATCGCTTTTTAATAAAAGCCGCTCATGAGCACAAAAGACGCTCGGAGATATCCAGCCGACAATTCAAGAGATACCCGCTCATGTCGCATAGTCGCGGATACTTTTGATGAATATATATTCCAAGCGAAGTTCACAAGTTCCATTCTCTCCTTGGCTACCCCTTTATTTAGCGTTTTGTATCATCTTTAATTCCTGCAAATCTTTGCTTTTGCTTACGCATGCGCGGACAGATACTTCCTTCGCTATTTAATTGTGTCCACTGTTAATAAACCTTACATTACACGTTGTATATCGTGTGAGAATTGCAACTTCAGCTTAGCTATGCTAGAAGATTTGTTGAATTTCCGGCAAGAATACATTGTTACATATTACGTATAATACGATATTTTAGACACTAACCCCATATTCGTCTTTTTCTTTTTCTATTTCATTTTCTTATTCCTTTCATCTTAGTCTCTTTTTTTACTATACTAATTCTTTTTCTCTTTCTTTTACTTCTTTTTCTTTTTCTTATTATCTAAATATTAATTTACTTGTCCGTGCGTAAGGTGTCACAAAACACCATCATTCTCAAAAGCATTACTTTAGAAGTAACGAGTTATCTCCCTTTATAGTCGATCTTTATCAGTTTAAAATACGTAAAATCATTTGCTCTACAAAATATTTCCAAAAAAATTACGGTTTCAAATTGGATATTTTATTTTATAATTAAAAAAAGTCATTTTGAAAGGAGACTGTAAGATTTTTAAAATTATGATGCATTTAATTTTGTTAAGAAATGCGCAAGTAAATTGCCATCTGTTCCTTTCTCATTTATATAAAATAATTGTTCAGAAAAATACAAAATAATGTGATGTGTGTTGTATTTCCATTAAAAAAAAATAGTTTTAAATCAATTGCTTTTAGCTTTAAAAGTTTAAAAAAAGAATTCGCATAAAATTGTTTTAAGTTTGTCGTTATTTGTTTTATTTTCTGTTTTTATTTCTCATGCGTTTTCAATATTTCAAACTACCATTGAATCCTACGGGTTCTACTCGTATTTATAGTAATATTAATCCATATATTAATGGCGTAGTACCTTTAACTTATCTACGTGGGTCACGGTTTCCAGATTATAAACTGACACTTAAGCATGTATTAAAACACTACAGTATTTGAATGATAAAAACATTATGTTTGCACCAACAATATTTTCCCGTACAGACTAAAACCGACATCATTGCTGCTTTTGACATTGCGTCCTCCGTGGGCGGGAGATGCTGTTTATTAAAAAGATTGACAGAAGATTATAACGCACTACGGACGTAAACAGTATAGAGTTAGGTTAATGTAATGTTCCTAGTATGTTATCTGTTTCTATATCCTTTTTAACAAATAGGATCTCCCGACCACGGAAGACGCAATGTTAAAAACAAAAATGATATCGGTTTAAGTCTGTGCGTGGAAATATTAGGTTGGTGCAGAAATAATGTTTTTGTCTATCATTCAAATACTGCCGTGTTTGAACAGATGGTTAAGTGGCAATTTTAGTCATTTAGAACTACTTTAAAGCTTTGCCGCTCACTTATTTTTCGACCAAATTTAAAACAATTATTAGAGTTCATAGATAACCTTGTCAGCAATATGGTGAAAAAAATCAATTTTAGTTCAGTAAAACCAAAGTTATGATGTATTTTCTGGTGTTCAAAATCGTAAAATTATGTAGGCAGGTGAGTGACGTTTTTATAGCAACCACGTCGCTTAAGCGACTACTGTTTCTATTAATTCACTGCTGTCGCGGAAAGAGAAGTAACAAGTGAAACGGAGAGAATGAAAGCATGAAAGGGAGGTAATTTAGGGGATTTTATTGAAAGCAGACGAGTGCAGTACATTGTTATTACATAGGTGTTTATATGGGCAAAAAATAATAATTTCAAACTCCATCTCCATCGCAACTACAAGTCACAGCGCGGCGTTAGGTGCCTCAAATGATTTTACGGAGAGTTCATATGCGTGTCATTTTAGTACAGTGGTTATACCACCAGCTTTGAACGCTGCAGTTTTCCTTTGAGTTTCGATTCTAGCTGAGTATACCCTAATCACGTCTCTAAAATAATATATACGAAATCTGGAAGAATTGAAATGTAATATTTAAGCCTATTGTATGCCCGGGAAAAGAAGCTTTTCAACGCTCGTACATTAATATCAGATCTACCCCTGCATTTCATGTTTAAAAAGGATGTGTCCTCTATTGTACCAGACCTGACGGAAGGGTAAAGTGAAGGTATAGACCGTTTTATACCAGCAAAAATGTAACAGTCAGCCGTGGTTCTCTCCGGAATGTGCTGCTGCCATTGCGCACCGAAATCACCTTTTCCATTGCTTCCAACGTAATAGATGTAGTGAAACTAAAGCCACTTTCAGTACTGCTTGCAACCACTGTAAAAAAAAAAGGAAAAAAAGAACGCAAGAGAGTTGTATGCTCAGTCCGTCAAGTCCAAAGTAGCTGAGCAGCGGCTTGGTTCCCATCAGTTTTGGCAAATAGCAAACAGAATCCTGAACAGAAGCGTGAGTTCTATCCCAACTATCATAAATGCACCTGAGGTAATCTCGTCAGCATCATACAAAGCCAAACTCTTTGCTAAGAACTTTGCAGCAAATTTTACCCTTTGCTATCAAGGCCGATAACCCCCTAGTATTCCCTCCTGGCGCTATGTGATATAAAAATATCTGTACGTGATGTTGCAAAGCTAATCAAAAACCTTGATTCAAGTAAAGCAACCAGCCCTGACGGTATTCGAAATATAATACTTAAAAAACTTCAACCAGAATTAGCGCCCATAATTAGAAAACTCTTTAAACGTTGTCTTAAGGAGAATTGCTTTCCTTCACCATGGAAAATCTCATCAGTATGCCATGTATTAAAGAACTCAGGTGATCGCTCACCCCCCCTCTCAACACAGGCCAATAAGTTTCCTGTGTGTCATGAGTAAGTTGCTGGAATCTGTGTTAAATAGAGAAGTAATCAACCATCTCAGCAAAAATACCCTTCTTAGTGACACACAATATGGTTTCCGTTCTGCTAAATCTACAGCAGATGAGCTTACAGTTATATCTCATAGTATTAGTGAATCTCTTGACGGAGGCTACCTTTCAAGATCAATTGCTCTTGGCATAGCAAAGGTTTTTGATAGAAGATAGCAAAGAGGTTTACTTCACAAAATCTCCAGCTACAGTGTAGCTGGAAATGTCTTCTCAATTATTAAATCATTTTCCTCAGATAGGTTCATAAGAGGAGTGGTTGATGGGCAGAAATAAGAAGCTCACAATATTAATGCTGGAGTCGCTCAGGGGTCAATCATGGGCCCAACTCTCTTCCTGATCTACATTAACGATTTTCCAAATCACATTCTTACATCATTCATGGACATTTATGCTGATGGCACTACTATCTATGGTGGCACATCTAAAACTGTAAACGACCAAGTTCTCTTCGATTCTCTCTCCTCTGATCTTGAGCAAGTGGTACAAGGTGGCAAGTTACTTTTAATGCATCTAAAACCAAGTTTTTATCTTTACATCATCAACGCTCTTATCCCCACCTGGCATCAATTAAAATGAATGGCTCTCGTCTTTGGGAGTCCTCATGTTTTGACAAGCTTCTGGTCTTGGCCTTAAATTCTGATCTTAAATATAACACATACATTAAATCTATTACCAAGGCCGCTGGAAATATGATCGGATCATCATATCGAACAAGGAGATATCTCACTCCGAATTCAATTCCTTATCTATATAAGAGACAGCTACGTCCAGGGATGGAGTACTGTTGCCACATCTGGGCAGGAACTGCTAGAAAGGACTTGTCCTGCCTTGGTAGAATTCAAAATAGACTTCGTAACCTAGTAGGGCTGTCATTTTTTTCTTCCCTGCAACCTCTTTCTCTCAGAAGAGATATTGCGAGTTGTCTCTGCTTTATCGTAATTTTCATGGAAAGTGCTCGACTGACCTCCAATCTATAGTCTCACCTCGCTAATCGTTTACAAGACACAATCGTCTAGCTGTAAACACTACCAATAATCCCCCACCCTTTATCTGTGCCTAAACCTAAACGTAGAACTGCACGCCTACAGAATTAGCTTCCGTGTTCCTGCTTTCCAGCTTACTACAATATGGTTGTCTTCAAGTGTAACGTAGACACGTTCTTGATTAGCCGTTCCATATAACTTTACAAATTTGCCGAATTTCCATTACTAACGATTAGTATATTGTCCAATTTCTACTGTAAACTCTTTAATCCTTATCCTCGAGTGTCCTCTTGGCCTTGACAAGCGTTGATGCCTATGTAAAAAAACAACACAGTTTATTATTAACAAATGGTTTTGATAACTATCATCATTCATTTATTTGCTAGCCTGGATGTCCAGCGTTGCCCGGGTGTTTGAAGGTGCCAAAAAAAAAAAAAAAAAAAACGGAACTCGTTCTTACAATGTTTTCAAATAAATTTCCGACATCGCAATAATCTCTTGCCGTTGATTTCTCGCTAATGGCCATTGGTTTCCACTGAAATTTAAATAACAGTAAGCATCTCTTATATCCTAGTCCCCTCCGAATAAATCCAGTAGAGGTCGTGAAAGTGCGTTCACTCTTCGGTCTTTCCATCCTCCTTAATCCTTCAACAATTTGGTGTATCGGCTGACACTATAATTTCTTTGGAGGGGAAGTTAGGGTTTATTCTTCTTCTTCTTTTTCTCCTTCTTCATCTTCTTCTCCTTCTTCTTCTTCTTCTTCTTCTTATTACAACTGACTACAACCTGGATGTCTTCAAGTCCAACGTAAACAAATTCCTAATGAACCGCCTCCTTAAGTAAACACTTCAATAAATCTCCACACTAACGTACTGTACTTGTAATAACATTTATCCCTGAGTGGCTTCCGGGCGTTGATAAGTGGTGACCACCGTGTAAAAATATTATTATTATTATTATTATTATTATTATTATTATTATTATTATTATTATTATTATTATTATTATCACCTATATATATATATATATATATATATATATATATATATATATATATATAGCGCGTGTGTTTATTTGTGTGTTACGCTTACATCCGGGCCGTTTAATTGTTTTGTTCCTCTATTTCTTGTCCTTTATTGTAGTTTTGGTTTCGGTTGCGATTATAGCTGATGGAGGTTAAATCATCTATTTTTTTTTTTAATGAATAATTTTATCGAGTATTCTTTCATATGTCTTTGTTTCGGTTTCGGTTTTGGCTGAAGGCTGAAGGCACTTAAGTTATATATATATATATATATATATATATATATATCATGAGTTTTTAATTCGGTTTCGATTTAAGCTAATGTACCCAAGTCATATGGATATATATTTTTTTTAAATTTCGCAACTTTATAATATATAAAAATCGATAGAACATTAACTCTATAATAATAATAATATATACGAAACCGACAAGAATTAAAATATCATATTTAAGCGTACTTCACGGCTGATTTTTACCAAAGGTCCCTGTTAGCTTAGATAAATACTTTTGCAGTTTTAACAAAAAAAAAGCTACAATAATATAAGCGCGTCTCCCTTTATACAAAACATCTACAAAATGCCAACATCAATATATTGCATATGAATGAGTTCCCTGTGGAATTTCCACAGGTCTCGCTAGATATTATTATTATTATTATTATTATTATTATTATTATTATTATTATTATTGTTGTTGTTATTGTTATCATTATTGTTATTATTATTATTGTTATTATTATTGTTGTTATTGTTATTATTATTATTGTTGTTGTTATTATTGTTATTATTATTGTTGTTTTGCTTGATATTATTAGTATTATTATTGTTATTGTTATTATTTTTATTATTGTTATTATTGTTGTTTATTGTTATTATTATTGTTATTGTTATTATTATTGTTATAGTTATTATTGTTATTATTGTTGTTATTTTTATTATTATTATTATCGTTATTTTTATTATTTTTATTATTATTATTATTATTATTATTATTATTATTATCTTCTTTTATATCGTGGGTGCATCACGAATACTTTGTATTCTACTTTTTTTATATGATGTTTCTTTTTTTTGTATGTCACTACTTATATAATAATCTTATTTTTACTCCTTTTCGGTCTTTTTTTTTCTTTATTTTCTAATGGACCTGGTCATAAGAATGTTTCCACTTCTACCACTGCTGTTGTTAAACACTACTCTTTCTTCTTTCACCTGTACGAATCTCCTTCCAAATGCAAAGCATCCTATTTCTTAAACGAAAACATTCACGGGTTGCGAAGACAAGGATAGTACCTTATAAACAAGCTACCGTTTGTGCTCCAGACTATAGTTTTCATTCGCCCATATGTGGAGCATTGTTGTCACATTAAGGCTAGTGCACCTGCTACTATTATCTCTCGCTACAGGAAAAGGTAAAAAAAAAGTCGCCAACCTGATCCGGAACTGTCATCCAAACTTCGACCTCTGACCCATCACCGGAGTTTTTTTTTTTACAAAAGAATCGCCACTAATCAAGGCTCAGGAGCCACTGGAAGATTAGAGTTAAATAGTATACAGTGCACAAAAGGACAATATCATAGAAATCGTTAGAAGGGTAAATTTGGGAAGATTGGATTAGTTCATGGGAACGGCTCATCAAAAACTTGTTAACATTGGAAGATGGCAACATAGTAGTAAGCTGGAAAGCAGGTAAACGGAAGAGAGTTCCACAGGTGTGCAGTTCTTAGAAAGAAGCTTTGGTCATCTAAGTTTAGGTTACGGCACAGATAAAGAGTGAGGGGAAATTATTGATAGTGTTTACAACGAAACAAGTGTTTCTTGAGAATGTATTGCGACGGGGAACCAGAGGGTGGAGGTCAGATGAGCATTTGACATGAAAATTACGATAAAGACGAGACAGATTCGCAACGTCAATTTTGTGAGAAAGGGGTTGCAGGGAAGAGAAAAAGACATCCCCCACAAGGCTACGAAGTCTATTCTGAACTCTGTCAAAGCAGGATAATGTTTTCCTAGCATCTCATTTCAAAATGTGACGTACCTGGCTCTTATATAGGTAGATCATTGCATGAGCAGGTGTATATCTACTGGATCGATAGAAGGATCTCACCATTTTTAAGCGGTCTTGTCAACGGATTTGCTGTATGTATTCCATTTTAGATCAGGAATAAAGGTTAAGCTCAGAAGCTTGTCAAAACATGGAGCTTCCCCTAAGACGAGAGTCATTCATTTCAACTGATGCCAAATGGGGATAAGGACGTTGATGATGCAAAGATAGAAGCTTGGTTTTAGATGCATTGAAAGTAACAAGCCACTTTTTCCCTCAGTGTACCACATGCTCAAGATCAGAGGAGAGAGAATCAAAGTGAACTCGGTGATATCGGCTGAAACGTTGTGAAAATAAAAACAAAAACACAGGTGATAATAATAGCTTAAATAATACACAAAAAAGTCTGGATTATATTTAATTTAAAATAAAATCATTGCATTTTCATATAATGATTTTCCCCGTATGATCCACTGTAAAAATAATTTTAAATCCGACGAATTGTAGATTTTCACGAACAATCCTCCACGACCCTCGTTTGCTACTTTATTTTTCATAAAAGTTTTGTTACAAAATTCGGAATGATCGGTTAATTAGTTTTGAATAAATCCATAAAAAATGTGCACGTATCTAAATTTGTCGGCATACGTACATAACATAAGAATATCTAGGCATATACGCGCACCTTACTTTAAATAGAAATAAGTAGCAGCCATCTTAATTATAATACCGTAAAAAACAAAAGCATAAAACTTTGGCTATGTTGAGCCCTCGACAAGTAAAATAATATATTTTTCACTACAAAACAACTAAATTCGCTATAACTCCATCTATTCTCTACATAGCAAATGCATCAAGTATTGATCGTGACAGCCTATGAGCTTTTTTCAAGCCAAGCGATCGATCAAACGTTTGTTCGATTCTGCACGAGAATTGTACGCCTTCATGGGGCCCTGCGGCCATAAAACACTATTGATGATAACGCAAAGAATGCCCATCAATGAAAACGCGCCGTATAGACAAAAGAGCCGACCGAGTTAAGGATAGGCCTAAGGCTTGCAGGCTTCTCGCCTAGTGTTCAGGAAAACGGGCCGGCCTCAAGAGTAAATGCGCAAATTGATAAAACCGTATGCAATGAAAGAAAGCTGTTCGAAATCTATAGCACAACGACCCGAGGGCCTGGCCGTGACCAACAAGAAAATTATTACAATGAACTCTTTTTAGAATATCTTTATAATAAATGGTCCCTTTTCAGAGCTCAGCCGTCCCATATAAACACTACAAGAAACCTGCTCGATGTAAGATTTTGTGAAGAGCAGAGAATATTGTAATTGAACTAATTTATAAAAGTAAATATGTATGCCTGTCTGCCTGTATCAATGTTTATAAGAACAATCTCGGAGTGCAAGGCAGGGCTGGCAAGAGGATTACATTATTTGTGGACTGTTGTTTTCTGTGTTTTGTCTCGATATAAACAGTTGCTAAAAGGGGTATAGTTATATAAAAAAAATCAGGCGGAAATTTAATTAAGCTACGTCTAAAAGCATATGAAAAGATACGTTTGTTTTTGTTTTTTCTCGACGCCTCTTTTTATCTTTTCATATACTGGTTAAAGTCGGTTAATTTTTAAGTATTTCTAATCCATTTGACGATAGCTTAAACGGAAAGAGCTAACGCTAAAGCATTACATCTGCTGGGTTCGATTCTACCTGAGAGAATACAAGTTATAGATGTTTAAACTTTTGAAATCCCTACTATATATTGTGTACAAAAAAAATCAAGGCAGAATCTACTCTACAATAATAAATACGTAAAATCATGTATATATATATATATATATATATATATATATATATATATATATATATATATATATATATATATACTAGCAAAAGTGGCAGTCGTTGAGAAACCCCGAGTTGTTGCAAATGCTCTTTGTTTTTGTTTGCTGCATGAATCTTGTTTTCCCGACTGCTGGAAAACCGCCTCTGTTGTACCAGTCTTCAAGAATTCTGGTGAAAGAACTGACCCACTAAATTATCGCCCCATTAGCCTCCTCCCGCTTTTCGCCAAAATATTTGAGTCCTTAGTTAATCAAGCCCTAGTCCAGCACCTAACAGCTGCTAAACTCCTGATTGACAAACAGTATGGATTCAGGCAAGCCCGTTCAACAGCAGATATCTTAACTGTAGTTTCTGAACGTATATACCGTTCATTGGACAAAACAGGGGAGGGTAGAGCGGTGGCCTTCGATATATCTAAGGCTTTTGACAGGGTATGGCACGATGGTCTTCTAAGGAAAATTAGATCATATGGAATCACTGGAAGAATTCATAATGTAATTAAATCCTTCTTAAGTAATAGAAAAATCAAAGTTGTCCTCGACGGTCGTACATCCAAACAATACGACATAAATGCGGGAGTACCTCAGGGGTCTATCCTTGGACCTCTATTATTCCTGATATTCATAAACGACCTCCCTGATAAAATTGTTTCGGAGATGGGTATATTTGCCGATGACACCACTCTTTATAACAGATATGAGGGGAAAACAAATGAACACATATCCAAGGAAATGGCAGAAACACTAGAGGATGACCTCCAATCCGTAGTGGAATGAGGACAAAAATGGTTGGTCACATTCAATGCTGCTAAGACTAAGCTTGTTTCCTTCAATAACTACAAGAAACATTCTCTACCACCAATAGCAATGGCCAAGAACACATTACCTGAAAGTACTTCTTTTAAACTCCTCGGCCTAACGTTTACAGGGAATATGAACTGGAATAGATACATTGAGAGCATTGCCAAGGCTGCTGCAAGGAAGGTTGGCTCCCTCTACCGTGCTAGAAAACTACTTACGCCTGACAGTATCCTATACCTCTATAAGGAAACCATTCGCCCATGTATGGAGTACTGTTGTCACATCTGGGCTGGTGCATCTGCTTCTTGTCTCTCTCTCCTGGACAGGGTTCAAAAGAGAGTCGCCAACCTGATAGGTCCTGAACTGTCATCTAGGCTACAGCCTCTGTCCCATCGACGAGATGTTGCATCCCTCTGCCTGTTCTACAAATACTTCAATGGTGAATGCTCTGACGAACAGCAAACACCTGTACCTCCCCGACGTAACTACCCCCGTCAAACCCGACCATCTACTAAGTCTCATCCTTTTACAGTAGAGATCCCTAGGTGCAAGAAAGCCTTTTACTCCAATAGTTTCTTCCCCACAACTGCGGGTCTTTGGAACTCCCTTCCGGGATTCTGCTTTCCCAACTGCAACGATATGCAGAAGTTCAAGTGTAATGTCAACAAACATCTTTCTACTCATCTCCCTTCATAATGACCTCACTAATAAAGTCCCTGATAGTAGCCCCCTGCTTCAAAGTGGCACTATGCCTTGTTTGGGGTGAAAATTGAATTTAAAAAAAAGCGAGGGAACAATATTCTGCCTAAAAATAATTGTTCTTCTGAACGGCAATCTTTGCTTCTTCAGCCATCGTTCAAAGTGGTCTTTCAGAAAAAGCTATGTAAGCATTTGACGTCATTTTTACGCCTTTTGGGTCTCTCCATGGAACAAGTAACGTACCTCCGATAATCCCAGCCCAAATCATTATCCAGCCACCACCTTGTTGACGCTTTAAACGCTGATAATACGTATAGTTCTGCGATTTGCGACAACCTTATGAATAACAATAAGTGTGCCATGAATTTCAGTGCTAACATGTTTACAATCTTGACAAAGTCGCACTCTCCCGATCAATTAAATATTTTAGAGCCTATTTTTACAAAGTCTTTGAGACATTCTCTTGCAAGCAAAAAGAAAATCTTCTAGGACTTAATTTATTCTTTATGTAATTTTTTCCTCTGGTTATTTTTCGCCTCCCCCCGCCATATTCATGACTTCTAAATATCATATTTTCCTCGATTTGGCTCTGTTGAGCAAGGAACGTAACCTGGTTAACTAATCTGTATTTTTAATTTTTATTTTTTAAATCATAATGTTGATTGGTCTGTATTTAGCCATTATTAAGTTCTGTAGCCCCCCGAAAGATTTTCATATATATATATATATATATATATATATATATATATATATATATATATATATATATATATATATATATATATATATATATATTATTGGAGGTAAACAGTTGCATATGGTCGCTATCCTCTTTTTATCCTCTTTTGTAGAAGGCTCGCATGCTTTTTATTATCTTTTTTTTTATGAGCTCTTCCCCTCCCCCACCCTTTTTTTCAATTTCTTTCAATTTCTTCCATTCTTCTTTGTGTCATCGAGAGGTTACGGGTCGTCAGAGAAAATCTCATTCTGAAACAAATAGTTACCATATGTAACTGTTACCGTCAAATAAAAACTATCTATATACATATATATATATATATGTATATACATATATATATATATATATGTATATACATATATATATATATATATATATATATATATATATATATATATATATATATATATATATGTTTTGCTCTTTAAATTTAGCACTATCTAACAACCTCGGTGTTTTCATTAGTTCCGATTTTTGAACATCTCAAACATATATATAAACACAAACACACACACACACACATATATATATATATATATATATATATATATATATATATATATATATATATATATATATATATAGATATAGATATAGATATTAAGGGGATTAGAACAACAGTCCGAGGAGCAGAGTATATTTTAATGTATTAGTAAATTAATAAAATTAAAATAAAATAAAACATATATATAAACACAAACACACACACACATATATATATATATATTAAGGGGATTAGAACAACAGTCCGAAGAGCAGAGTATATTTTAATGTATTAGTAAATTAATACAATTAAAATGAAATAAAACAGTGCTCATTTCAATGCAGACATATAATAAGCTCGATATGCATAAGATGATTGATAATTTATAATTAAAAATTAAAATTAAAAATTAAAAATCGGTTTAATAAGAAGAACAACCAAATTAGGAAATTGTACGATCGTTTCGGAAACGATGCTTTTATTTTTTTTATTGATGGCCAATAATTTTATAATATAGTTTTTTAATACAAAGTCTCCTCATGAGCAAAAATATTGGATGTTTTTTTTTTAAATCAAACTAGCATTTTAGGTAAAATATTAAAAATATAAAGGAAAGTAGTTACTTTTTTATGTTGAAAAACAAAGGGTATATATATAGGTATTAAGTCTATACACGTAAAAATAACAAGGAAAATTTTACCTTCAAATTCATACTAAAAGCGATAAGAATGAGAGCTTTTTGAAATTCATTGAATTTCAATTTAATATATATATATATATATATATATATATATATATATATATATATATATATATATATATATATATACACAAACTAGAAATATTATAATATTGAGTAAGATGATTGCTAATTTATAATTAAAAATTAAAATTAAACATAAAAACCGGTTTCATAAGGAGGAACAAACAAAATCAATAAATCCTACGATCGTTTCGGAAACGATGTTTTTATTAAAATAGACAAGACATCTTGGACAATAATTTTATCATTTAGTTTTTTGAAACAAAGTCTCTTTATCAGCAAAAATATTGGGTGTTGTTTTTTTATAAAGACACCAAAAATAAAACTAGCATTATTAAGTAAGGCAGATGTATCTGGAAAATATATATTTTTTTTTTACACAGTGATCACCACTTATCAAGGCACAGAAGCCACTCAGGCAAAAGGGTTATTGCAAGTAGATTACATTAGTGGTGAAATTTGATGAAGTGTTTACTTAAGGGGGCGGTTCATTAGGAATTTCTTAACATTGGACTTGAAGACATCCAAGTTGTAGTCCGGAGAAAAAGCTTTGTTCATGGAATCCGCGGTTTGATTTAGGCACATATATAGAGTGGGGGAATTTTTTCACGGTGGATTCAGCTAGACGGGTGTTTTCCTGAAACATTAGCGAGGGGGGACCAGAGATTGGAGTTCAGACGAGCACCTGCCATGGAAATAACGATAAAACAAGGATAGGCTCGCAACGTCTCTTCTGTGGGAGAGAGGTTGCAGGGTAGAGAAAAGGGCATCCCCCA
Organism: Euprymna scolopes; assembly: GCF_053919585.1. Taxonomy (NCBI): domain Eukaryota; kingdom Metazoa; phylum Mollusca; class Cephalopoda; order Sepiida; family Sepiolidae; genus Euprymna; species Euprymna scolopes. The sequence continues at coordinate 10,570,958 of NC_136492.1, read as the reverse complement.
CTAAGCCACGAAGTCTATTTTGTACTCTGTCAAGGCAGGATAGGCTGTTTTTAGCAGCTCCTGCCCAGATATGGCAACAGTATTCCATCCTTGGACGTACTTGACTTTTATATAGATAGAGAATTGCATCAGTAGTGAGATATCTTCTGGAACGGGTGAAGGATCCGACCATCTTTCCAGTTACCTTGGCAACAGACTTGATGTACGTGTTCCGTTTCAGATCAGGAGTAAAGGTCACACCCAGAAGCTTGTCAAAACATGGAGTCTCACCCAGACGAAATATTTAATATATAAAGGAAAATAATTATTTTTTATGTTGAAAAACAAAGTCAGATAAAATGAAAATAAAATTAAAATTAAAAATAAATAAAATAAAATGTACTACAAACTGAAAACATATATAAAAAAAAAGAATAAGGGCGCTAAAAATTTTGAAAATAACTTCCTTAACCTAATAAAAAATATTACATTTAGACATAACAAAAAATATTTCCCACCAACTCTTAAAAAGCTAAATAAATTTACGAAATCAATTCCCAAACGCCATCAAAATTCACTGATAGCCCAGCTGATAAAACTAGAATTTTTTATATCATATATTATATAAAATATAAAAAATCTAATATATAAGGAACTTAACAAAAACTCTAAAACACCAAATAAGTCAGCATTAAATAGAATAAATAAGGAAGCAAAACATAGTTTATCTAAACTTAAAATAGATAAATACACGAAAATAACAGTATCGAGCACCCCGAGATTTTCTTTAAAAGATCACAACCAGGACTTTAATATAAACCCTACAATTAGACTCATCTTCTCCTCTAACTCAGATATAGGATTAGTTAGTAAAATATCATAGGTATAAAAAATAAAGGTCCTCTACAAGGTGCCTGCAAGATAAGAAAATATGATTTATAGCTGCACAGTATCACAAACCCAACAAATAAATTATGTTAATAGCAACCATACAAATCCTTTTCCACATTCTGATGCGACCACACAAGTATTAAATAACTGCACCCGCATTAACCAATCTATCAATCAAATACAACCAAATCTATTAAATACCAATACCACTCGTAATCTACTTGACAACAAATACATTAAACAAAATGTAGTCTACTTCTGTTCCACATCCGGGCTTATTAAACATAGGATTTCAACGCATAAGCACTCCGTTAAAAACCCTTTCTTTAGAAACCAGATTAATTTATCTAAACATATTTGGCGACTCAATGATAGAAATACTCCCGTGAATTTAAAATGGGATATAATAGGATCATATAAAGCATATATGCCGTCGGGGACAGATTCTGTGCACATTGTAGATATTAAACCCTTAAGATTTTAAAATATAATAAAAAAAAACATTCTCTTAAAGTTAAAAGACGACATTCTTTCTAGCTGCATTCATAAACGTTTGTTTAGTTTCGACAAATTTAAGCCACCATGAATCAACTTTTTTTATTATTACTAATCTATCTTGAAATTTATAATTTCTAAATTAATAAATATGATTCTTATAGGATTTTATTATCTTATCTCATATTTTTACCATTATTTTCTTTTTATTTTATTATCGATTTCACTTTAAATTTATATGTTACTAATTTTTATTAATATTTCTGTTTCAAAAAACTATATGATAAATTATTGTTCAAGACTTCTTGTCTATCTCAATAAAAACACCGTTTACGAAAAAATCGTACAATTTATTGATTTGTGTGTTCTTCCTTATGAAAAGGATTTAAAATTTTTAATCTTAATTTTTAATTATAAATTGTGAATCATCTTACTGAATATTTATCTATCTATCTATCTATCTATCTATCTATATATATATATATATATATATATATATATATATATATATATATATATATATAACACTGTATGTAATCCCACGTACGATTCTATTTCCAAGGTAATACTAGTTGTAAAAAGAATAACAGCGTTTTTATTTTATATTTTATTTAATTATTTAAAGCAGTCCTCTGATTTTTATTAAAAAATGTAGATAAGAAAATACTGAAAACAACTTTGTAAATGATGTAAAATTATTTAAAGGTTAGAGTGACGTTGACTATGATGGAAACCCAATGGAAACATTGTTGGTGTGTTTTTTTTTTCATTAAATTATACATATAATGTCA
>NC_136492.1:10543802-10566302 GCF_053919585.1 Euprymna scolopes | reverse complement strand
TTTCATCATATATATGTGGGTATGTGTGTGTGTGTGGGTGGATATATATGTGTATATGTATCTATCTATCAATCTATCTATATATATATATATATATAATTGAGTGTTTGTGTGTGTGTCTGTGTGTCTTGTACATTTCTCTACGCAATAACTCTGTCAATTTTAAGTCTATATATTCGAAATTTGGTATACCGGGTACTGAGATTTGGAAAAATCGATGTGATCGGTTTTCGGACATATATTTGGCGATTAAGTGGTCAAAGTTTAACGATTTGACCTTTGAAAACTCTACCGAACCCCTCCTACAATTTTGGCTCTAAACACGTGAAATTTTACATATAGGGTTGTTGGACATGGATCTAACTGAATAACTTGATTCGAGCACAAAAGAATAAATTTTCAGGTGTGAAAAAAGGGGTCAAATTAAAAAAAAATTACCTCTGCAGTCTCTTCTAAATTACTAAGACAATTTCTGGTCTAAATATATGAAACATTACATAAAGGGTATTCAGAGATAGGGCGAGCTTTTTCATCGGTTTGGGTTTAAAATTTTTAGTTACCAATATATAAATGTATGTATGTATGTATGTATGTTTGCATGTCTACCTTATACTTTCAATAGAGGAGACGGACTTACCAAGATCAGTATCGTTTTGAAGTTCGACCTTTCATACGGCAAATATCGAAAAATTAGCTAAAAGCATTAATATCTTCCCGTTCAACTAGGCACTTTTCTACAGGGGGTCACTTTTTTCGCCGATATTTTTTAAAGTCATCTTATCCTTTAGATTGTCAAGGCTTAATTTTTAAAAATGTCGCTTCCGGTTTGGCGGTGGTCGTAACAGTATAAACGTTAGGTTTTACCCCGTTCTTTTCCTCCTTTGCGGTACGGGTTTGAGCCTGCGTTCCTACTACACCTTTTTATGTTTGCTCTACATACACATCCAAACACCCGGGCAACGCCGGACTGAAATGCTAGTATAATATATAAAAGTGAAAGTGTGTGTGTGTGTCTGTGTGCTGTGTACATTTCCCTACGTCATAACTCTGTCAATATTAAGCCTACAGATTCGAAATTTGATATACAGGTTACTGAGATATGGGAACATCGATCTGATTCGTTTATGAACAGAAATTTTGCGGTTCAGGGGTCAAAGTAGAACGATTTGACCTTTGAGAACTCTACCAAACTTCTCCTACAATTTTGAGTCAAAACAAGTGAAATTTTATATATAGATTCCTTGCACACGGATCTAACTTAATAACTTTCATTTAAGCCCTAAACAATAAAATTTAAGGGGTCATAATGGGGGTCAAATTTTAAAAAAATGACCGTTTTGTTTTGTTTTGATCAGCATACACCTCAAAACACCCAGAACACTCCGGGCACCCATGCTAGTATATATATATATATATATATATATATATATATATATATATATATATATATATATATATATATATATATATATATACTATGTGACCCCCAAAAAACGGACCTCAACTCAAATTAGGGCCCCGTTTCTTAGTGGTTTGTCCAAACGAAATATAACACAGTGTATTCTTCGTCCCAGCTCCCGCTGGGTTCTTGGTGTACTGACGGTCGTTGATTCTTCCATGTCCTGTAAAATTAGGGCAATCGGTGAAATATAATGGAGATATCACGGTTTTTTTTTGTCACCCTATATATATATATATATATATATATATATATATATATATATATATATATATGTATATATATGTATATATATATATAATTCATATATATATATATATAATTCATATATATATATATATATATATATATATATACTAGCATTTCAGTCCGGCGTTGCCCGGGTGTTTGGAGGTGTATGCTGAGCAAAAATAAAAGAGTAATTTTTTTTTTATTTGATCCCTATTATTACCCCTTAAAATTTATAGTTTCGGGCTCAAATCACTTTATTAAGTTAGATCCAGGTTCAAGGAACCTATATCTAAAATTTCAAGTGTCTAGACCCAAAATTGTCGGAGGAGTTTGGTAGAGTTCTTAAAGGTCAAATCGTTGAAATTTGACCCCTTAACAGCCAAATTTCTGGCTGACACCCGTCACATCGATTTTCCCACATCTCAGTACCCGGTATTTCAAATTTCGAGTCTATAGACTAAAAATTGCGTAGGGAAATGTACACAGACACACAGACAGACAGCCAGACACGTTCACTTTTATAGATATATAGATAGATTATCGCTACCCTTTCATTTTCTCTGCACCGTGGTTTTCAGAGACGTAATATTACTAGTATCAGTCTTTTTTAATAAATACTATTATTGAACGTGCCCCTCATAATTGTTTCATATATCTTCTGCTTCTTTTGATCGTATAGTTTGCCCCTATCCTTGTACAATACCTTATTCCAGTAGTTTCCTTCTACGTATCGTGTTTATCTTACTTTATTACTGCTGTATGTTTCAGTATTACGGGTGGGTTTGATCTTTGAAAATCTTCTTTTCTGTGGCATCTCTTTCACGGACGTGATGTTGCTAGTCTTAGTCTTTTCTACAAATACTCTAAGGACATGTGTTGTATTTTCCCTGCATCTTTTGTTTCAGCTGTTTTGACTCGTTGGTTGATAGACTTCGTGAAGTCGCTGTTTTAATATCCCATTGTATTACTGCTTCCTATTCCAGTAACTCCTTTTTTAAAAGACTACAAGTTTTTTAGTCTCTGTCTTTCTCACTGGTGTCCTTCCACTTACGGCCTTAGTATTTTTTAAGATAAATATCTATAGGCAACCTGACGCAATAATCATTTTTCTTTCTAGTTGGCTATCTATATCAAGTGGCCGCATACCTTGTTTCGAGCTTTTTCTATTTCAAAATCCGGTGTTTCTCATAGATTACTGGGGCTTATAGAGTCCCTTTATATTTTGCATAAATAGAAAACAGAATTCGTATATTTACGTAATATCTTTTAATTATTCCAACAATTTATATTCCATTTCTCAAGTATCGTAAGATCTGTACTCCAAAGCAGGTTTCGTTGTCGCTAAGAAATTAGCTAAATGCAGTGACCTACAAATGGATATGTTCTTAAGCAATTTTTTATGCAAAAATATGCAAAACATACTTAATTAAATCTTTGCTTTGTCTCTTCGTTAATACAGGGTGCCCTAATGAAAACAAAAGCTAAATGGAGGTAATCTAGAACATATGCTGTAGAACGGAGAATAAAGGCCCTAGTGTTTTGATGTGATGCTTTGAATACGTATAATAAACTAGTTGTGACCAAAGTTTCATTTCATTTGGACAAAACACTAGGAAACGGAGCACAATTAGAGTTGGAGCCCGTGTTTTTTCTTGGGGGGGGGGGGGCGTCACCCTGTATTGCCTTCTTCTCAAACGTAACATTAATATCTTTATACAGCATTAAATACTTATACAATGTGAATCGTCTACGTGTATTAAGTATATATCAAATGTGATTCTATATATTTTGCATATAATTTATTTTTTATTTTTTTAATTATGAGTTTAAGGAAACAAAGTAATGCAGTTGGAAACTAAATGAATATATTTTATAAAGTGTAAACACATATATATATACATAATTTGTTCTTGATATATATATATGTATGTGCGTGTGTGTGGTGAAAATGTACATTAATAGGTGTATATATATATATGTTTGTGTGTGTGTGCGTGTGTATGTAGATATAAGATTTGTATTAATTCCCATAACTTTTATACACATGTCTCAAGGGGAAAGTAACTTCATAAGAACAAACCAAGTTTTAATTAATATAAAAGGAAATAGAATCTCTTCAATCGGAAACTACATATGTGTTTGATGTCATATATCAGGTGAAAGTAATTATCTTTTGAACTTAAACCCAGCAGGAAAATAATGACACAGAGAATAAAAAAAAGAAAAACATATACATATATATATGTATATATATATATATGTATGTATATATATATATATATATATATATATATATATCACAAGCCTTCGTTCATAACGCATGAATAAATGACACCCAAATAGTGTAATTTACATTTATCAAGACAGAGGTAACGCGAGCATAAATGTGTAAATAGAAATAAATCATAATCGATGTTTAAATTCAAAAAGGGACTACGGAGTATTATACACCGTTTTCGGGGAGCTCTGCTATTCACACAAAACTTACAGTACACTGGACACACACAGGATGAAATGAAATTGAGCTGAAATACCACACTTTGTGATTATCAAACTGTTATACGTTACTAGCGAGGAGGTGGCCGCGCGGTTTCACCCGGTCTTAAATAACGCTTAAATACGGTATTTATATTAGTCCAGATTTCGCATATATTATTATAGAGTCGTTATTCAAAAGGAAATGGAAAGTATTTGAGTACAACCAGCTACAATCGAAACCGAAAGCTAAACCGTGCAGTCAAAGCTGGTGATGTTACTACATTACCAACATGACACGCATATGAACTGATTAAAAATAGACTAAGATGAATGTACAGAATATATAATGAATTTTATTTTCAATTTTTACCTCTTTTTTGACACCTTAAAAACTATTTAAACTGGCTAAGGACCCATCAAACAACGGTCCTTAAAAAATTCAATTATAAGAGGCCGCTAAAGACGTAGAGTTTGAAAAAATGTAGACGGACATACAAACAGACATAGCGAATTTTACAAATTACGTTAGCGAAGGATGGGGGAATACTTTTTTTTAAAAATCAATTTAACATTGTATAATCAATTCTTAATGATGCATTATTTTAAGTTATACATTTATTATACTTCTTTACTAGAATATCTTATCATTTCTTTTCCAGTTTTAACAACTAGTCCTTTTACTTCTCCATATTTGAATCTTAACCCTATTACGTTATATGCTCGAATTTATCTATGTAATCCATGATTTTTTTCAGGGTTTGCTTTGAAATAATTTTTTTCTGTTTGTATTTTACTTGTTACCTGTGAATTATGAGTGACAGTTCATCTGGGCGACAGCTCGGGACAGCGGTAAATTATTAGCAACAGTCTTTCATATTCTGTTATCCTAATCATCTCTGTTGTTCCCAGCCGATTTTAGGTAGCGTAGCAGATTTGGTTGATATGCTAACCAACAGCTGATCGAAAATCCGTCTCTTTACAGATTCAGAGAATTTTTAAACACAGTAATTTTATTATAACTTTGGAGTTACTGAATGAAAATTGCTATATTCATTTTCAAAATACAGTTGAGAAAGTGACCAATGAATTGTAAAATAGTTTTAAACTTGGTCGCAAAATGAGTGAGTGGTTAACCTTTAAAGCATTACTAAATGAGTAAAACAAACACTTAACTGGCCAATAAAGAATTACTACTTTAAACAATTGACGATTTTGACATCAATTTAAACTAAGTAAACAAATCTAAAAAAATATGATTGCAGTCATTTCTATTCATTATATTGAAATCCAACTTCTCCAACCATCGCATATTAACGAAAAAAAAAAAAAACACTAAAGAATAGAAATCTCTGAAAAATTAGTACTTCTCCAGTGTAGAGCCCGTTTTTTTTCGGCCGGTAACGCCCGGCAAACGACAGATACCGCCGATAATATTGAGTAAGCAAAAAGAGGCGCGAGCGAGCAGACGGTAAAAATTGGAAAGAAAGGAAGGGATGTAAAGGAAAAAAGAAAAGAAAGGGCAGACTATCATTGGACATCTTCCAGCAACAAGTCTTGTGAAAAGGAAAGAAAATGACTAACTAAAGGTTGTAGTATAAACAACCCCAACCTCCCCATGCTAAGAAAGGCTTTCGGAATAAACACCCCCAAATTCCTCTTGTTAAGAACGACTTTCGAGGTCAAATGGTTTATTGCGAAAGCCGCTCTGAACATGGAAATTGTGGTCGTCTTTATTCCTAAAGCCGTCTTAAACATAGGGAGATTGGTGGTATTTATACAACGCTGGGGCAAGTCGTAAAAAAAATACCATAATGATTTTCATATATTTTTTCTACTAATTAAAAGAAACAAAACTTTTATTGCCGTACAAAAAAAAAACAAAAATAAAAAAAAACAGAAAAACCACAGTTTCCATAAAAAAATAAATAAAGCAGCAAAATTTATAAAATTATTACGGTAGGATGTTTGTTTTCTATGCTTTTTTTATGGACTTCCATTCTCTAGAAAAAAATCCAGCGGTTTCCATCGTCCGACGGGCGTTGCGGAGCGAGACTCGTAGAAAACATCGGGCTTTAAACTGCAGAAGTGCAAAATGTTAATAACGAATAACAAGTAAAGAATGTAATCAATCTGAACAAAATAAACATATTTAAAGTGCAAACAACACCAAATCTCCCGATGACAAATATTTGCTATCTATTAGAATATGTTTCGCTGACAATTTGTGTCCAACTCGTCGTTTTCCATACTTCTGAACACTTATACACTTAGATGGTTCCATAAAATGATAAAAGTCAACTACAGACCCACATAGTACGACTAAGCTTTTTCACAAAACTTGCTTACTTCGTTGCAACTAACTTCACACAGGATATGATAGAATCAAAAAAGTAACAAAAAAAACAGATGAAGTAAGAATAAATTACATTACTTTTCCGGGTATCAAATCCAGTTCCTCACCTAACACTATCTGTCCGCTTAAAGTGGTTTGCATATATAATACTGTTATATACAAATGCACAATTTAAAAATGATACTGACTATAACACCAGTAATTCAACAACCTCCTGTATGTTCGCTTAAATACGTTATTAATAGGGGTTCAAACATTAATTTTCTTAATTTATACCAGGGCCGGCATTCCTGGACTGACTGCTAGCATTAACCATATTCCTAACACCATCATTATACACTAGATAATTTCCTAAGTATATTTAACTTTTTTGAAGGTAAATAAACATCCAAAATTATCTATGTTTATTTTCTTTTTTCTATTTTGTGTCTACTGATTTTTGTTGTACACCTGAACAACACTCAACGATCGGTGCTGTAACAATATTTATAGTCGTTAAAACGTCTTTGTATTTATTTATTGTTCTCAGTAATATTTACGTATATGTAAAAGCCGGCTTATCTGTATGTGTGAATTTGTTCCATAATCACCTGAAACGACTGGATCATACTGTATGAAAGTTCACACAAATATGTTCCTTGTCTCTGCGAGTGATTGTAGATTGGTTTCTATCGGTATTCGAACATCTTTAATCGATGATCGAAACATCCAATTAAAGAAGGCAGTCAGATTTTAAACAAACTTAAAACCTTATAAAGATTAACATCACAAGAGCATTTGAGGATTTTTCTCTTCGAACAAGTAAAAAGTTCTGTGAATAGGTTGATATTTATAAAAGCATTAAATCGGGCTGCTTTTTTTATATTCGGTTTTGTGATTAACGATTTTTTTATACTTATGTGAGGCATTCCGACATGGAATCATGTGCGACGTTTCAAAATTATTACACAAACCGTTTCGAAGTTCATAGGGAAGAAACTCACACACATCAAACACACCCATACACCCCCACACAGACGAAATACCTTCCATATATGAGCAGAGATTAAAGATTTTGTGTTTAGTTTTTTTAGAAAAGCGATCTCGTTGATCTTCCTTTAATTTTTTGAAATCGCATTTTTTATTGTATTACTTTTATTGATTGAACTATTGTTCTAATCTTCAGTGTTATTAATAGCTGATCAGATATGGAAATAAAAGGAACACACTTTGAGGAACGAGATCAAAACATTAAACAAAGATTAAAGATGGAGGGTCAGGCAACTAAAGGAAGCACATATGCTGAAAAATAAATTAAAATTATTAAGACCAGACTTGGAATTTAGTAACATTTACACGCATCTGAAAGTGTAAACGCCTCCTTCGAGAGGTGGTGGCTAGGACTCTAGGTTTTTGGCACGTGGTCGTCTAGACTCCTCGGAGGTTGTTACATAATCTGGTATGCTGGAAGCAAATATCGAAGCGGAAAGCAGGAAGAAAGACGATGATTGTAGTCTATATACAAAAGCTTAATTCTCATAAAATTATGTACAAATGATTTTACAATTCTCATTCAGATTTTGTAAGTTCTTTTCAAAGTCTCAACTCTCTTCACAGCCAGCGACAGACGGATGGATGAGGTAGGGAGGGGTCACGTCTCTTCTCTACTCTGATCTGAAACTCTCTTTGACTCAACTCCGAAACTCTTCTCTGAAACTGACTAATTTACGCACGACAGTCGTATTTATAGTAAGGTAAGTGGATGGGGTGGTACTTCTCCCTAGCCAATAAGATTCCGCCACGAAATCTCCACGAAATCCTAAGCCCCAGGGTTTTGCGTGGGTACAATTCCCACACTGAATCTAAGTATGATTTTCAAGGACAGATGTCAATTCTGACCTCCGACCCTGGGGTTCATCTAAGGCCAGACAAGGTTCTAAGTGAAATTTCCTGTCGTCAAATTTAGCCGTAAAAATACATTTCTCTGATGTTCAAACAATATCTATTTTGACATGAAATAAAATATGTATAGTTATCTTCTCTATCTTAAATTCTTGGGTTATCTGGCGTCACCCGGGAATACAAAGCTAACTCAGCGTAGTTCTAACGCTTCTCAATGGGGGATTACGTTACAAAAGTAAAAAAAATCAAATATTGTACACCTTTAAAATTTCGGCAATGGAAGGGGAGCTTATTTTTTTTCTTACTAATTCGGAACAATAACCATAAAATATAGACTTCCTCACAGAAATACAAAAATATCTATGGAACCAGTTACTATTTCCTTTATTATCCAAACAACAACCGGCATGCCTGATGAAGGTTTAAACGTTGCACTAAAGCACACACCAGATGAGAGCAATAGTCCAATCAATTACAAGTAATATGAACAATCAACACATCTAAAAATAATCAGAAATTTAATGCAGCTGTGGTTATTTGTCATATTGAATTTTAAAATATGTATTTCTTGTGTTATAGCGGTTCTGTATTTGTTATAGCAGAACAAAAAATGTATTTCTTTTGTATGGGTACTGTTTTCTATTTCTATTTGAAACGTCGTGCTTCTAGAAATATATTAGTTTTGGTTTTCTATATCTCAAATAACATAATAATCTTCTTTGACATGCTTCAATTTAAAATTGCATGTCTTCGCTTTGTCATGCTTCACTAAGTAATAGAAGTTTTTAGTCGCGTGCAAGCGACTCTATAAGTCAGTCGATCGGTCGGTCGGTTGGTCTGTCCGTAACACCTTTGTGCTTGGCCTTTTTGGTTAAGACTAAAGGTCTGTTGTTAATAGATGCTGTTCTTATCTTTTTAAGCTTTTCTCAGCCTTTTGACCGAGATAAAAGTTATTGAAATTTTTTAAATTGTAATTTTTCTTTAAACGGAATAAATTACATATGAAGATCAAAGTGTAGTATCTGTTCCAGCAGATACTTCAAGCAAAGACCATATGTGGGGGCAACCACACATATAAGACCTTGGTCAATGTAAGGGAAAACCTTCATACAAATTGCCACTATCCTGCTACCCTCCTCCCTGGGGAGTTGGCCCCCATTTCCCCTTCACTCCTTACTTTAAAAATCGGCCTTGTGCCTAATTTACTCGGTGTGGGGGGGAATAAATACCCTTTTCTTTGGCCTTTTGCTCAAGATTAAAGTGTAGTATCTGTTCCGGTAGACACTGCCAGCAAAGACCATATGTGGGGGTAACCCCGCATATAAGACATTGGTTAATGTAGAGGCAACCCTTCATACCAATTGTCACTATTCAGCTCCCCTACTCCCCGGGGAGCTGGCCCCCATTTCCCCTTCACTTCTCACATTAAAAATGTACCTTGTGTCTAATTTCGTCGGTGTGGTAGCAAATAAATATAAACTCCACATATAAGACCTTGGTCCATGTAGTGGCAACCCTTCATACCTATTGTCACTATCCAGCTACTCTACTCCCCGAGGAGCTGGTCCCCATTTCCCCTTCTTCCATTAAAAATCTGCCTTGTGCCTAATTTGCTCGGTGGGGGAGCAAATAAATACCAATTGTCACTATTCAGCTCCCCTACTCCCCGGGGAGCTGGCCCCCATTTCCCCTTCACTTCTCACATTAAAAATATACCTTGTGTCTAATTTCGTCGGTGTGGTAGCAAATAAATATAAACCCCACAGATAAGACCTTGGTCCATGTACTGGCAACCCTTCATACCTATTGTCACTATCCAGCTCTCCTACACCCGGGGGAGTTGGTCCTCATTTACCCTTCACTCCTCACATAAAAATTGGCCTTGTGCCTTATTTGCTCGGTGGGGGAGCAAATAAATACCCTTTTCTTGACCTTTTGGCCAAGATCAAAGTGTAGTATCTGTTCCGCCAGATACTGCAAGCAAGGACCATATGTGGGGGAAACCACACGTATAAGACATTGGTCAATGTAGGAGCAAACCTTCATACCAATTGTCACTATCCAGCGCCCTTACTGACTAAAAACGTTTTTGAAAATATGTTGGATTTCCTTTATTATTTATAAATGAAAAAAAGAAAGAAAGGAAAGAATTTCTGACGATCAAATAGAAAAGTCGAACTGATTATATTCTAATTGGATTGAATTATTCATCTTTTATTGTGTGAATTTTTTATTGTTCCTTTCTTGTTTAGCTCAAGTAAGTTTAATTTCAATTCTTGTAAATATTTTATTGAAGAGAATGTATATAACAGAAGGCTTATGAGTACGTATAACAAAATCAGAAGAAGTCGCTGGTTATCGAGAATTTTAGAAATAGGAGCCGTTAAACCGCGAATGGAAATTCGCAAGTATGCGCAAACTTGCGCCACAAGAAAAGGAGAGAACAAAAAAACAACACCTGGTCAAGCAAAGTAGGCGATTCGACTTTTTACTCGTTAGCGGCGAGAGAAAAAATGCACCACGTGGCTAGGAGCAGAAAATAAAATGCTCGTCGTGTGAGATGGACGTGTGTTCCAGTGCTGGCGTTTATAGACTGTTAAGCTGGTGTTTATATGGCATAGTTTCTTTAATCCTAAGGCAGACGAAATGAACTGTGATAAAATAAGAAGCAGCCATTGTCTGGAAAATAACGGCAATAAATGCTTTTTGTTTAAATAGAAAAAAAAAAGGTCGTGTTCAACTATTATTTCTTTCCTTTTTTATTTGTGTGTTTTTTGTAGCGCTGCCGGACAGCATGTGAATCCGAGAGGTTTAAAGTGTAACTACACACTTAAAAGGTAACGGTCAGCTTACAATTGTTTTTGCTATTGAAATATTACGTATTTTTACCGGAACTCAGCGATCATAATTATCCAAATAATTTGCTAACAAAATTGCATAGTTATTACGAAAGTGCCAATGTCGATCAATAGTATGAATTGTGTTTTATTTCTCATGAGGCGGTTAATGCCTAGCATTTATGATTACAGACTTGAGGACTACTTATTGGTAAACACTATTGAATCAGTCTCGTTATGATATGTATTACCGACAAGAAGACCCCTGCAAAAATGCATTGTTCATACAAATTAAAAATTGCGTTAGAAACATATATATATATATATATATATATATATATATATATATATATATATATATATACGATATACCGTGCAATAAGTAATGCCCCTGACCCACTTCCCATAGAAGTAGAGCAACGAAACTTGTCACAGTTATTAGTCTTTCTCTAAAAAGGAACCATCCAGAGTTATGCATTTCTCCCATCGTTTGATGAAGCTCTGGAGACCGTTTTTTGGAAAAGACCCCAGGTTGGTCCACCAACCACGATGTGACTTCAGAAATACAGGCTGCATCATCTGGGAAATGATTTCCTTTCAAATACAACTTCATGGGTGGAAAGAGGTGAAAGTCAGAGGGTGCAAGGTCACAAGAGTAGGGAGGATGGGGGAGGATTTCATAACTGCACGCCCGTGCTTATGATCTGGCGACATGCGAGTTGTGGACCGGAGCGTTGTCCTGCAGAAGGAGGGTACCTTTTGCCCCGCCTCTTGATTTTGATAGCTTCCCGTAATTTCCTCAAGAGTGGAGCCTTATAGGCTCCTGTAATTGTGGTACCTTTTACCAGGAAATCTGTCATAACTACTCAGTCCTGTCCCAGAAGACTGTGAGCATGACCTTGCTGGGGGAGAGCTTCACCCTTGCCTTCTTTGGCGGTGGTGAGTCCAAGTGCTTCCACTGCATTGACTGGGCTTTGGTCTCTGGATCATTGTGATGGACCCAAGTTTCATCCTGTGTAATCAGTCTTTTGAACAACTTTGAATAATCTTCTTGGCACAGCTCCAAATTCATCCTGTAGCACTCGACGCGTTCTTGCTTCTGGAATGCTGTGAGCAACCCGGGAATCAATCTGGCAGACACCTTATGCATATTCAAATGGTCATGAATGATAGTTCCCATATACGCTGTACAAATCTTGACATCTATGACTATTAGTGAATAGTAATGATCCGATCAAAAACTATATTCTGAAATTTATGATGTTGACCATATATTAATTTATTCCTTTTATTACGTTAGCTTGTACAATTCTTGACAGTGCCTGTTTCGTAGCGCAAAATCAACCACTTAATTATTATATCAATTTTATTGAATAAAATTCAAACGGGCGTAATGGAAATATATTAAACGTTTATGTAGTTTCTCTTCCAATTTTCGGATTTTTTATCATGTCAAATAATACTTCATTTCATTTTGCCGAATTGATTGTTATTTCTTCTGATGAGTTAAGGGAAGAATAGATTCACTGATTGATAATATAATTAATTGATTGATTTTGCACTACAAAGCTGATACTGTCAAGAATTGTATAAGTAAAGTGAATTTAAGGAATAAATTATAAGATGGGCAACATCATAAATTTTGTGATATATATTTTTGTCGTTTATTCTCTATATTGCTCTGTAATTACATTGAGCTTCTTAAATAAGGATTGATATCTCTTATAAGAAAATATATTTCCACAGAAATATATATATATATATAATAATAATAATAATAATAATAAAAAATAAATAATAATAATAATAATAATAATAATAATAATAATAATAATAATAATAATAATAAACGCCTATAGGCACTAATGTTTCATCATTTCGGGAATCATCAATCATAAGCGATACGATTACGGCTGGTCTGGAGATTCGAACCCAGCAATGAAGTCAGCTCTGACTCAATTAAAAAGGAAAAAAATTGTCTCAGCCAACCTCATCCGCGGTAAATATCGTTGAAATTCAAGCATTTATTTTTAAATGTCTTCGCGTCTATGAGAGTAATCTAATGATCATAACATCGTGTGTATGCGAGTGAAAATGGCCGACTTTATTTTAACCGTAAGGAGCTAAACGATAAGACCCGATTGTTTTAAAGGAGTTGACATAATTCTTTACTATAACAATTATTAAATAATTACACACTCTAGTGCTTTATTTTTTCAGGAATCATCAGTGCAGGGTAACACGATTACTGCCGGTCGGGATATTCGAACCCTGCCACAAAGCCATCTCTGACTCCATTAGCAAGAAACATTCTGTTTCTTGCTGTGTATTTTGGAAAAGGCTGAAGCAAATATACGACTTGAATACAGCACATCGCATGGAAATAGGAATTTAGATATATAGATAGATAGATAAATAGATTGTTTTTTTACACAGTGATCACCACTTATCAAGGCCCGGAAGCCACTCAGGGATGGACATATAGATAGATATATAGATAGATAGATAAATAGATTTTTTTACACAGTGATCACCACTTATCAAGGCCCGGAAGCCACTCAGGGATAGACATATAGATAGATAGATAGATAGGTTGAGAAATAAAGAAAGAGAGAGAGAGAGAGAGAGAGATTACCAATATCACTAAAGACACGACTCACATAGCTGCATCTAAAAATAACTGCTCTTGTTCCGTATGCTTACGTTCTGGCATTTCTTTATAGATGTTGGTGACAGCATACCTTAAAATGTGTTGTGTTGTTTTTAATCGACCAAACAGGTAAGTGAGAGTTGTCACGATGCCGGAACACGTTTACAGATTCTGACTACTTTAAGAAATGTATGATCGATATCATTTGCCCTCGGGGAAGCCTTCAGGACAATGTCCTCATAATTATTTACGGAAAGTTTCACGTATTTGCTTCGTTGGCTGAGATTCATTAAACGATAGCCTTAAGGTCTAATGTCATGTTCATTGGATTCTATATGACCCGACGACATTTTCCACAAAGTTAATGGTAATCTGTCCGTTTTCTTTCAACCCATATAGGAATATGCCTTTTTAAAGACATATTCAAGAATAAATGGTGTAGTTAGATGTGCGGTACTAGCAGGCCGCCCGGTGTTGTTCGGTCGTAAAATGCGCTTAAACATCTGAATAAATGCAGATTTCATCTTACCTAAGATAAACTTTATTCTCCATTATAATAATAATCTAGTAGTAATATACGGCATAATCACGTTGACACACCGGTTCCCGATGGATCACCGAAGGTAAGCAACGTTGGACCTGGTCAGTACTAAATGGGTGACCATTTGGAACTTTCAGGTGCTGTATGTGCTCTCCGCTTATCTCGGCATTGTTTCCAGTCGTCCTGGTCTTCTTGTCACTGGACTCAAAAAGTGCCTATTTAGGAGAGGTACGCTTGGAAATTGCGAAACCCCTGCCTCACAATTACACGCGATACTGCCCCTCCTAAGGGGTATTCTTTGTCTTTCAAGACTGAACGGAAGCATCGATATAGTAGTCACTATGTAGTAGTGATTTCACAAACAAACAAAAAATATAACCTAAACAAAATATTCTCTATCTGTATAATAGCCAATCTATAGTCCCCTTTGCCAAACTTTCACAAACACATTCGGCCAACTACAACCACTATCAACAATTTACCTTACTTATCTCTAAATGTGCTTAAATCTAAACGCAGATTCCATGAACAAGGCTTCTTTTCTAGAACTGCCCGCCCGTGGAACCCTGTTCCCTGGCCTGATTCCTGATTGAATATAACATGGTAGCCCCAAGACCTATATAAACAAGTTCTTGTTGAACAATCCTTAATAAATTAGCCATTTTGTACCCAATCTACACCATTAATGATTATCACGCTACCATCTTACATTCATTAACCCTTATTTTTCAGGTGGTCTTCTGGATGAGTGGTGACTCCCAAATAAAAAATAGGCATTTTTTGACAGTCGCTTGGTTTGTCACATTCCAAAACTGGTATTTTCTCGGACCATAATGTGTCGTTTCCGCTTTATCTATTTTAAGGCCGGCATGACATATTTAAACATGAGCTTAATTAAATATTTATAAAGTACATATTAATACATATTTGCTCATGCGTACAAGAACAATATATATTGTTTTAGGCTTGATTACTTTCATTTTTTTTTTCAATTTAAATACTTTAACATATTTTAACCAGCTGAAAACTAAATCAAATCTGCTCTAATGACCACTATTTATCAAGTCTCATGTCTGTAGACAAAAATCGAAAGAGTAGTTTGGTAGAGACTATTCCACAAGCAAACAAGAGAGGCAAGATACTTTATATATAAAAACAAAACAAAAATATCGTGCAACCATTAAACACGTTTCGCGCCGTCTCACTCTCAGAAAAGATGCACATTACAAGAATGGCGACAGACAGACAGGCAGACAGATACAAAAACACAGTTTTCGATGTTTCTGTTTGTCGTCTTCATGTCTAAAATATAATGTCCATGTTGAGTCGCTCTTTATAATAATTAAAATCTACCCAATTTTCACTATTTCAATCAGTATACGTTCGACTATTTAATATTATTAGTATATGTGAGGAAGAGTTGGTCAAAGCACTTATTCCTAATTAATACTAGTTGATGTCTATTTATTCTCTTGCACACTCTTTCGTGAAAAAAAGAACGTTATTTCCGTAAGAGTATATTATTACTGCAAAATTATAGAGAATATATTTGGTTTACATTTTTATTTAGATTTTACCCTACAGATATAGAAATAAGCATAAAATTTGTGACAATTTTTAGAAAATATATTTAGGTAAAACAAAGTTACTTAATCAGTATAATTACGTATTGTTTTCATATGCCAAAAACACTAGAAAGCATAGCATTCGTTGTGCGAGTTACATATTACATATATAACATCTATAACATGAACAAATTTAGTATAAACTGGGTTTTGTCAGGTGGTAAACCGCGACCGGATAGAAATGCTGAGTCTTTTAGCTGTATCCTGAGTAATTGTTTTTCATAGTTTTCGTCTCACCATGTTTTGGCCAAGTAAAGCCAAGCAGATGATTACTTGGCTAAAACCTGATGAGACGACAACAATTATGGAAGGCAGTAATTACAGTTAATAGAGGCAGCATTCCTATCCCGTCGAGGCATAGTTGAACGAAACGTTGTAAAAAAAAAACAACTAGAAGATGAGAAAAATCGTGCGCACATAAGTAACTTTTTTCAAACTTCCATATTTTTATTCTCATCTAAATCGGCGAAATCACATATTTTTAAAACAAATCGATTGATAGGCCGCACTAATTGGAGGCTAATCGCATTACACCGGTAGGGAACTCCACATGTTCTCCGCAGTGACATTACATTTTAGTATACATTGCACTGTAGAGAATGTACTGTTTATTTTATAAAATATATTTTTATATTTAATGACTTGAAATAAGGCGTAAAGTCTTAATGTCAAGTATCATGCTTTAATTGTGTCCTAAACAGAAACATTGATTTCAAAGAACCTACTGTCGATTGTGTATGTCGCGCATTTCGGCTTGTGTGCTAATGAATTTCTCAAATGCACTTGTGATAGAAGGCTGTGTGAAAGCCTATCTAGGAACATTGCCAGGCACATAAAGTAGTTTCGTGTGAAATTTCGTAAAAAAATTCGCCGAACCGTTTTTGAGTCCATAGGAAACGAGTTCAAACACACAGAAAATATCAATTGCGGTGCAACGTGAGTAAATTTCACATGCCCCTCCGCAGTACATTTTAGTTTACATTGCACTTTTAATTTTATAAAAACATATTTTATGTGTAATGATTCAAATAATGTTTAAAATCTTTAAGTCAAGCGTTGCCTCTGTTTTGCTCTAAACAGAAACACTCATTTTGAATATACCCTTTTTATATCGAAAACCTTTTAATTCTGTATGTCGGGCCTTTCGGCTTGTGTTCTAATGAACTTCACAAATGCACTAGTGATGGCAGGTTGTGTAAAAACCTGCCAAGCACATTAAGTAACTTCTTGTGAAATTTCATAAATCTGACCAGACGTTTCCGAGTACATAGGAAGCGAATTTAAACACACAGACAGTGTTCATTTTATATAATAGTAGAGATAACAAAATTAAGATTTAAGATCATACTTTCTGCATACAAAATCACAAGAGATTTTAATAAATTAATATTTATTGGGTTTCATTTCTTACAGGTGATATTTATATTCATGGATTTATAAACATAAAACGCCATTAACGGTATCCACGAATGTCGATACGTTTGAAAATAAACCCTCCTATCTGATAAGGAATTGTTTTCTTTCCTCAAAATATAATTTGAAACACGACCACACACATAATATCGCTGTAGAGAAATTTGGGATAATCATGTAGGATGTTCTATTGAAAATGTAAATGAAAAATCACTTCTTTTGCCTTTTTGCTCAGTCTCTTACTCTTTACCTCCGCCTCTCTCTCTTTCCCTCCGATCTCTTTCTCTCTCTCTCTCTCTCTCTCTCTATATATATATATATATATATATATATATATATATATGTGTGTGTGTGTGTGTGTGTGTGTGTGTGTGTGTGATAACATAACGTTTCAAACAACGCAACCTCAATAATAATAAATAATGCTTTTAAAAAATCTGCTTGAATGAATGCTGCCTAATCTATTAATCACTAACTTAAGATATATATATATATATATATATATATATATATATATATGTTTTTATTTGTTTTTTGTAAGCGATACTTTATTGAATGAATTCAAGTATTTATACGAAAGTGCATTTTTACATAAATGCTTGTTGGGAATAATTTTCCCATTGACCAATCTAGTAGTACCCCCTTTAATGGGGAGCGGCATATATATTATTTTTTAAATATAATTATCCACTGACACGTGTTTCGTCGTCCACGACTCATCAGAGTGGCTGAATTTAGCGAGATTCGAAATCAGCACCTCGTGATAAGATTTCACGAGGTGCCGATTTCGAATCTCGCTAGATTCAGCCACTCTGATGAGTCGTGGACGACGAAACACGTGTCAGTGGATAATTATATTTTAAAAATAATCTCTCTCTCTCTCTCTCTCTCTCTCTCTCTCTCTCTCTCTCTGTCTCTCTCTCTCTCTCTCTCTCTGTGGGTGTGGTTTTGTGGGTGGGTGAATTTAATAAATCAGTAAAATACGTATTTGATTGACAATCCGTTAGATTTACGCGAAATCCGAACTCGAATTTTCACATCAGAATACTGCTAAATTTACCATACGCACTCTGCTAAATTAATTGTAGCTAAACAAATACCGTATATTTAGCCGTATGAGGCGACCGTCAGATAAGACGAGGTACAAAATTTGAGTCAATTTTCATAAATTTATGATATATCGGTTGTATAAGACGACTGTTAAATCAGGAAACCATGGTTGTTTACCCTAGGTTTGAGATTGTGACACGCGGTATTGTATGAAATATTGTTTTTTTTTACAAATGTTTTTTTAACATTAAGGTTAATCTTATGCGTCGAAATATACGGTACATATCTCCAAGCATACGAATACTAAAATCCAAAATCACCATAAGCTTTGAACAATGTAGAGATTTGATTGAAGACTATTACTTTATTAATATATATATTTCTTATAGTAGAACTGTTATGAAAGCCATGTTAGGGAACTCGTATCTGCAATAAAAAAAAATATGTTGAAATGTTTTATATTATCTCAGAAGCAAAATTAGCAAAACGTTAATTCAAATGACAATATATATATATATATATATATATATATATATATATATATATATATATATATATAATGGAAGTTACAATTAAATTTACCAAAATGATCTAAGATGGTAAAATTAAAGTATATTATAAATATTAAAGAATTAATATTTATAAAGTTATCTCGGCCAGATGTAAAAGCTCGATAAAACCAAAAAGGAAATAGAGCTTATAATACGAGCAAACAATTAATAAACCATGTTAAAAAACACTTTGAAATGAGTCAAAACATATTTAATCTGAAAAGGAAACACTAGATAAGTGGATAGTCCGTAATCCGCGGAGTTTCGAAGAAATATTTTCCTTCTCGTCAGAGGATAGGAATTAACAAAATGCGGGATCGGTTTTACATACAAAAGTAATTAATGAAACAAAAAGTAAGTCAAAGATCTTACTTGAAAACATAAAAAGTGAAGCAGAGGCAGTATGGTGAAGATAAAGGTGATTACACATGTATGGATAGTCTGGTGGAAGATAAATAATCCAGGGACGGTAAAATCCAAAGGTGTATATATAAAGAAACAGAAAAAAAATGTAACTGCATGGTCAGCGAGAAACCCGCGCCGAATTTTTTTTTTTACCGCTTTTTATTTCCTCTCGCCATCCTCCTCCTTTTACCGTCTTTATTTTTTCTGTTTTTATACATACACAAGTAATAGCGGTTTTCCCGCCATTGCCCGTTCATTAAATGCGCTTAAATATAATATTTTAATTTGTCAAGATTTCGTTAATATTATTATAGAGTCGTGATTTCAAAAGTAAAAAAAAAAGTATTTGGGTGGCATCAGCTAAGAATCGAAACTAAAAGCAAAACTTTAGAGCTCAAAGCTTGTGAGTTTCCCACTGTACGCACGTAACGTGCTTTCGAACTGATTAAAAATTAAAAAGCACAAAAAATTAAGATGAATAAACAACATGTATACCGTTTTTTTTTTTTAATTTTAACAAATTTTGGGCACCTTATAAAACTATTTCAAGCGGTTTAAGACCCATAAAAAGAACCGTCCGTCAAAGGTCCAATTATTTGAGGCCCAACGCGCTACTTTGCGGCTTCTAGTTTCGGGGAGATAGAGTTTGAAAATTTTAAGACAAGCAAACAGACATATAGCTTTTTATCTAGTTGATTTATTATTTGACATTTTTAGTTTCAATAACATTACATGTATTATGTTGACATACGGTTATGCAGTTACTCATAATACCATAGTACATGTAATTGTTACGTGTATTTTAGTCATACAATGCTTCTTTCTGTTGCTGAAATTATATAAACCCTTTTTTATGTTAGACGTAAGTTGTTATATATTTTTATGTAGTTAAAATATCCTGCATGTAATACACGGTATCCAAAAAATGACTGAGGATTCTGAACTTAATAGATTTTTTTGTTAAATTTGGATCATGTCTTTCGACTATTTTAGCACAATCTGACTTAGACATTGTTTAATTAAAAAAAATACAAAGTTCAAACAATCTTTATTTATGAAAATAATGCGTTCGCATATTTGTGCTCTTTTCAAAACGTTATTCATTACAGATTGCAGAATCTCTAGATTGCGATTTCACTACCTTATTTCGTTCTACGAGCTGGCAGATCTGGAAACGTCAAACGCCAAACACTGCAGGAATTGTAGGAAAACATCATGAACGAAATAAGGGAATTAAATCGCAATCCATAGATTCTGCAATCTGTCATGAATAATATTTTAGAAAATATGCGAACTGAAAGTAGGCAATATTAAAAATATATGATTTTTTTAGAAATAAGTATTGTTTGAAGTTTAAATTCATTATAACTTACACACTGGCTTTTAAAAAAAAAATACATTTTCACCCCAAACAAGGCACATTGCCACTTTGGTGTAGGGGGCTACTATCAGGATCAGCAACTACTGGAACACTATGTTGGGATTTGGCAGCAAGATGTCGGTTCACGTTACACTTCAACTTCTGCATGCCAGTACAGTTAGGGAAGCAGGGACCTGGAATGGAATTCCAGAGTCTAGCGGTTTCTGGGACGAAACTACTGGATTAGAAAGACCTTTACATTTAGGGATCTCTACTTTGTGGAGGTGGGATTTAGCTGCCTGTCGGGTTTGTCGAGGCTGTCTACGTCGTGGTGGCGCAAGTGTCTGCTGTTCGTCAGAGCATTCACCATTAAAATACTGGTAGAACAGGCAGAGGGATGCAACGTTTCGTCGATGGGACAGAGGCTGAAGCTTAGATGCCAGTTCAGGGCCTATCAGATTGGCGACTCTCTTTTGACCCTTGTCTAGGGGCGAGAGACTAGCAGCAGATGCACCAGCCCAAATGTGACAACAATACTCCATACATGGGCGAATGGTGGCCTTATAGAGGTACAGAAGACTCTCAGGTGTCAGTAGTTTTCTAGCACGGTAGAGAGAGGCTACCTTTTTCGCAGCGGCCCTTGCAATGTTATCAATATAATTGTTCCAACTCATGTTTCCTGTGAACGTTAGGCAAAGTAGTTTGAAAGGTGTACTCTCAGACAGGGAGTCACTGGGCATTGCTATTGGTGGCTTAATCAGATTTTGTTAAAAAAGATACCATAAAAAAGATATAAAAAACACAAAAAATATATCATAAAAAATAAAGAATCTATTAAAACTTAAAATCTTTCAGCGACTTTCTGGACACGCTGTACATATTTCATAACTTTATCCTATACAGAATTCAAAAATTTCATTTTAAAATCTGCATATTGTTGTATGTTATCTCTTTTTCCGCTATTCTTTCATCAGCAACATTTTTTATTCGTACCTGATATACGTTTGTTATTAGATATCGCCATATGATGCATAATTTTAACGCGTCCAGCTCAAGTTATCGGAATGCCCCGTCGTTATTTATGTTAATTAATTCGTTTTTTATTTGTACACGATTTTAGTTTAGTTTAGGTTTCATCGATTCTACGCCCAATGTAACATCGTATTTTTCTCTTTTTTTTTGTTTTTTTCGGTGCCATCTTGAATATTTTTTTTGTTAGAAAAAAAAAGAATTTTAATGCCACTTATTTACATGTGCAATAATATATGTATAAAGAAAACACCGTGATTTTTCAACCTCTCATTAATTTCTATAACTTACGGTGGAGTTTTTTTCTTTGCATTTTTTTCACGAGTATATATTTTTATATATTAATCGATCAATGAGCATATCTTGCTTTTCATCCACTGTTGCCTTTATATATTTCCTATAAATATTAGTATAAAATGATGTTTTTATCATAATAATATTTAGCTCCTCTGAAAGTCGTACTGTTAATACATATACGAGGTGCCTTTCATAAATTTCCGGATTTCTCTCGTACGAACACTTTTAGTGATAGTACATGTATTAAATTCTAGTCCCTTTCGAACTAATCTTCTCCGGTTGCACGGCACATGTTTTACTGTTCTTAGAACTTCTGGAAGGCCACATGTAATTCTCTGTG
>NC_136492.1:10423802-10536302 GCF_053919585.1 Euprymna scolopes | reverse complement strand
TCTTCGATGATTTGATGGAGCAGCATTAGGACGGTTGTCAGAAATAGGGTAAACAGTGTTCGGTCCAGTGCGCACTCTTGTTTGGTTCTGTGGTTTACTTCACAGAGTTCACTTTCTAGATTCTCTACTACAACTCTCCCTTTTGTTACTTCGTGAAATTGTTTGATAATTCCCACAAAGTGATCGGGACATCCAAACACTTTAAGGATCTTCCAAAACATTCTTCAGCCAACCATATCAAATGCTTTACGGAAGTCTACAAGGACTATGTAGAGTTCCCGGTATTGTTCAATGGCTTTTTCTTGAATCTGCCGTAAGCTGAAGATCATATCTATTGTAGATCTTTCATGTCCGAATCCACACTGGGATTCGCTTAGGACATTTTCTGCCAGTCTGGCTAGTCGTGCTTGCACCACTTTAGCCATTATTTTACCGGCAATAGTCAGCAAGGTAATTATTGCAGTTATTTTGGTCACCTTTGTTTTGTAGTTTGGGATGATCATAACATCTTTGAATTCTTGTGGCAGCGTTTCTTGTTGCCGGCATTTTTCTATTAGTTAGTAAATTTTTCTCATGAGTTGTTCTCCGCCGAACTTGTATACATCAGCTGGTATGCCATCAATTCCTGAGGATTTGTTCATTTTAGTTTTATCAATTGCTTCTCTTAATTCCCCAATAATCGGTGTGTCATTCAGATCCAACTGCTGGGGGAAGATATCCTAATCTGTATTGGATTCTACATTCAGTAGGGTGCCGAAATACGCTTACCATCTTTGAATTATCTGTTTTAGTTGGGTCAGTGTGGTGTTCCCATCTTCTGATAAGAGGGTGTTAGTCATCTTGGATCTGAAGAAACCTGCAGAATTGTTTTCCTCCGCTTGCTTCTGCATATCTTCAGCATTTTTCAGTCACGATATGCTTTCCATTTCTCTTAGTTTTTTTTTTTCTGGACTTCTGCCCTCACTTGTTTCAGCTTCTTCTGGTTTGCTCTAGTCGGTTTGCTTAGCTTTGATTTTAATGCTTGGTTTCTTTCATTTATTACATCTCTAATTTCTTGGTCATTCTCATTGTACAAGTCCGCATACCGCTATTTTGTGTAATCAAGTACCTCTGCCGTAGCGAAGAATACAGGCCTGCTTAGCAAGTCCCACATTTGTTCTGGTGAATCAGAATCATCAATGTGGAATATAAACAGCCAATCTACAAACATATATCAGTTTTACTCAGTAGGCGATTTTTTTTCGTTATTTTATGTGAACCCGATGAAACAGCATGCATTACGAACCTGATAATACGTATTTTTTTTATTTACAAAATAGGTGGACGATAATCTCATTTTTATATCGTATTGGGTATTATGCATATACATCTGATAAAATCCTCATCAACTTCCAAAACGCTTAGGCGAACAGACAGTTTGTCATCAAACAGAAACATAAGGAAAACGCCCGCCGGGACATCTTCATAAAATATAAATCAGCTATCAGCACCCTAGCAAAAATAGGATATGCTCTAAAATATGACCAATCGTATTTGTATCAAATGCACAAGCGCAGAAAGACATTTTCAGGAACAACAGACATCTACAAATGCCGAATACTACCGCAGCGCATCTATAAAATAACCACAGTCCTAACTCTTTACCACCTGCTGCCAACAACTAACACATTACGATAAAATAACATACCCTATACGCAAACACATCCGTACACAAAATAATAGATATCGACTTACGCATCAAGTTCCCAAACTTTGACACATATCTAGTGAAACCCAAGCAGCAATAACCCCTGCCACAATACATACCTTTTCAATCGCAGGTATTCTGTATACCAAATACAATGCGCGATATACGATAAATGTAATGTCGATTGAACATTTAGGACATTGCACGTAAAAGAACACAGTCCAACAATCTAGTCTTCTCTCTATAAACACCTATTCTATAATCATAATGCCAACAAAAATATGAAAATAAAACTATTAGGTATAGAAAGATACTTAAGTAATCTAATATATACAAGTCTTAAGTTGTGTCTGCCGAAATCTTTTCACAGACGCATCAGATAATATTGATATCATTAGACTGATTGATCTCTCGGATCAAAAATATCTTAAATTGGCCAAAAAGATTAATTAGGTATTTGAAAATTTAGCCGTTTTTTGCAAGTAGTGGGTGTAACGATAATTGTATATGTGTACACATAAAAAAACAAAAAAAAACAGATGACCTTAATTGGATGATGATGATGATGATGATGATGATGATGATGATGATGATGATGATGATGATGATCACATAAAAGGAAGCGAAAGGATCACCCGATTCGGAAAGGAAAATCATGCGATCCAAATGGACCAATAAGATGGGAGGAAAAATAAAAAAAATAAAAATATTGGCGCCGAAATTCAACAACCAAAAATCGGAAAACTTTGGAAGGCAGTTGCGGAAACATTTCCAAAGATGACGGACGTCAATATAAATATATATATATATATATATATATATATATATATATATATATATATATATATATATATATAGGATACAGTGCGACTCCGTGGATGGAATATCAACGATAAAAAAAAACAAGATATAAAAAGAGAAAACGTTAATCTCAATTTAACGTAAAAAAAAACAGGGTCCTCTAAGAAGGTGAGTTTGAATTTCTGTTATTAATATAAACTGTTATCCCCGCCGGCTGTCGCCAAAAAAAAGTAAAAATAAAATAAAAACACGTTATTCCAGCACTACACTCACAGAAAAAAAGGGAGGATTTACAAATAAATAGATACATACAATAAACAAGGGGAGAGAAAATATATATAGGATTTATTTCCCTTGGACAATTTTTGTATTTTGTGAGACTAACCTATTCAGGCATCTAAGGGTCGATACATATGTGGAAAAAAAAGGAAACAAAGCAAAACAGATTGGAAATAAGAAAAATAGGGAAGGGGGTGGAGGAGATGAACTGACCTCCAAATTGAACTATGGCCAACTGGCTGGAACATTTTTCTTTCTCCTGTTTTTATGTTTTTGTTTTTATACATTGTGAAAATAAAAAAAGGGAAAGCTGTAAACATGTACATACAATGATGTGTTTGTTCTTTCTTTCCTTCTTCCACGCGATCTGACAATGTTCGCTCATCTACAAATTCACCCTAATCCTATGAGTATCGTTCCATGTCAAAGATTGAATATACATATCATATTCAAGTAAACTTGCCTGACGGAGGAGGGAATAACGGAATGATACTTGGCGCGACCTGCCATTAACTCTCTCCTAATTACCTAGAAAACATCAAGTAGAAATGTAGGGGGGGTCCTCACAGGGGTCACCTTTTGCGTCTACATAATCATAACCCCAATAATAACATATTAACTAAGCTATATGCTATGAAAAGAGACTTAGCTAAACTTAGAATAAAGGTAATCAATACTATTAAAGACATCAATTAACCAATAATAAACCTACAAATATTAACACGATTGTGCACGACTAACGATTTAATCTGGAACTCGTCCGTACAATAACACACATGCAAGATAATTAACTTGAAATAACAATAAATATATATCATGAATAAATGTATTAATACTTATCAACGCAAATAAACCAATAATATAATTAACCACAATTACTCCCTATATAAATTATTAAATAGGTAATAGAATATATACATTAATGTATTAATTAATATATATGGACCCAAATAAACAAATAACACGATTCACCAAAATTACATTCCTTATAAACTACAAATATGTAATAGAATATATGAATAAGTTAATTAATTAATACATATCCACCAAAATAAACTAACAATATAACTAACCACAAGTATTTCCCTTATAATCTATTAAATATGTAATAGAATATATAAATAAATAAAATAATTAATAGCTATCAACCTAAAGAAACAATAATATAATTACTCATTATTCCTTCCTTATAAAGTATTAAACATAGATTGGATATATAAATAAATAAAATAATTAATAACTATCCACCAGAATAAACTAATAACATAATTAACCTGTATTACTTCCTTTAAAAATTGATGAATATGCAATAGAATATATAAATAAATAAAATAATTTATAGCTATATAATTAACCACTATTACTTCCTTTACAATATTAGTAAATGTGTAACGGAATGTATACAAAATTAGAAAATTAAGTTATAATTACAATAAAACATCAAAGAACAATGATACGCATAGAATATTAACCATCCATAAATATATCAGCTTTACCCGGAAATTACTATACCTCTTATTCCTCTAAGATAATCATAATAGCATAAGAACACGTATATATAAAATACTACCTATAAGAAATAGGAATTGCAAAATTTACCGAGGGTTGGTAGAAGGGCAAGTAATGTACCGTTTTTCTATAATTAAAAAAAAACTGGGGCCACAAATTTGATAGCTTTTATACACACGTTAGTCTGGTCAAATTTCACTAAACAAATGATTGGATATAACAATTATGCCTTACTTGGACTTTATTTCCTAGTAAATGTTTCGTTTTTCAGACAGAAGAAACAAAAGGCTGGATTAAAATTGCTTGTATTTCGTTGCAAACGTCTTTTCTTCCTCCCTCCTTTATAAGTCGGTAAGATAATTCCGACATAAGTTAAAATTTGCGGTAAAACTACTACCTATAGATTTAACAAGGCAAAAGTAAATGATACAATGCGTAAGCACGAGGGAATGCAGAGAAAGGACGGCACTCTCTTATTAGCATTTGGAATCAATTGTACGGTGTGCAACTTTTGATCAAATGTGCTAGAAACATTCCGTATATGGACGTGTCTGATTCATATATGTCGAGGTTTTCATCTGAGCTATGATATCCTCTGGAATAATACAACGATACAAGCATAAGTTCAGTGATTTTAGACAAAATCTTCATATGCATCTTCTAAAATATATATTATATCTATATAATTATAAAACTCAAATGTCCTTGTAACGGGTGTTTTAACCCAACATCCGGTTCAGGACTTCCGGTTGCGCATGAGTACATAAACAAATAACCACCGCGACTTTAAAATTTATTTTAACGCAATTTTCTTACAAATGAATTTACTTTATCCTGTTTTTAATTTACTCTCCATTTTTAATACACATTTCTTCTACACTACCAACATAAATAAATAACCCCGAAAATATGTTTTTATTAATTTACTTTATGAATAAAAAATCAACGCGACAATAAAACGTATTGCTCTACTGTGTACGTTTTCCACGTCCCAATTGCTTTTTTCACGTTTAAATTAAAAGATATATCAAAATTTGAATTTAGCTTTAAGTATTATGGTGTCTGTTCAGTGCACATTTTCCTATCAGTATAGCAAACCACTTATAGTTCAATGGCTGTAAGTTTTTTTTCTTTTTCAAAAATGAACAATTATAAACCGAACGACTCATAGAAATCTATCTATATTCTTTTTTCATTTTAATATAATTTTATAGAACTGTTTCTTTTGTGTCACACAAAAAAACTGTTTTCTTTACCTCACAAGCGACACGCTCATGCATTAACTCCATAGCTAATACAACGTACTGGCCCAACGGGTCACGGGTAGTCTAGTATATGTTATATATAAAGATTTTATTAAATAAACTAATATGAGTATTAAAAAAATAACACATTTTAAAAATATCTCTCAGACAATCTACAATTGCAAAAAGTGTAAAAGATTAAAGAAAAAAACAGGGAAAATGAAATAGTGTGCCACGTTTAGGAATAGCGTCAGATTCCCGATACATAATCAAAGCAAAAGCGCCTTGAATCCGCGACAAGAAGATGCGCAAGTCTCATAAACGGTATTTATGACTGTCTTTTTATCGTCTTTGGCGCATGTAGTGCAATTAAACACGGAAAACTGCCACATTCTGTAGCGATTTTCTGCTCGTCTCATTCGCCAAGAATGTGTAAACCAAAACGTAAAGTTTAAAACAAGATAGGAAATAAAATTAGAAAACAAAAAAACAACAACATGTACTCTTTAGAAAAACGACAATAACCGGAAAAATAACAATTTGCATTGTTCATTTTTTTTAACGTAACGAAATACGGGATTCCATACTTATGTCATTTACGTCATTCCCAAACACAATAACAATAAACAATATATAATACTGCAAACAAACACGCAGAATAAAATAAGAACGCGGAAATAAATCCTTTAAATTGTATTAAGTTTAGAAGAATTAAGAAAACAATAAGAAAACAGAAAAGATTTATCCTGTGGAATTGTATGCATTTAAAGTGCGTGACTTATTTTAAAGCTGCTAATTATAATGACAGCATCGTCGTTTGAGTTTTATTTTTTTTTTTTTTTTTGCGTCGAGGTCGGTACAGTCATGCGAAAGACGCTCGATGTATCGCACGTGTTGATGGTGTGACTTTGTAAAATGGGATTTAAAAAGAAAAATAATAAATATAATAAACGGGTGAATTGAATAGAGTTAAATACTAAACAAAGGATGAGAGGAAAAGAACGCAAATCGATTTTCAAACTATCTTCCAGCTCACAACCGAACAGTAATCCGTTAAACAAGTAATAGAAATGTAATAAATTGCAGTTTATTCAGTGTGATTGCCAATATTATTTCTCTATAAGACATTCTCTGTCTTTATATATATATATATATATATATATATATATATATATACATACATTTATATACTAATATATATATACATATATATATATATTTATATATATATATATATATATATATATATATATAAGAGCAAGTAGTTAAAAAAAACATGTTAAAAACACTTTGAAAAAGAGTTAAAACATATTTAATCTGAAAAAGAAACACTTAATAAGTGGGCAGTCCTTAATCCGCGGAGTATCGAAGAAATACTTTCCTTTTCATCAGGGGCTAGGAATTAGCAAAACCCGGGATCGGATTTTGCATACAAAAGTATTTGATGGAACTGCAAGTAAGTCAAAGGCCTTACTTGATAACAAAAAGTGAACAGAGGGAATATGATGAAGAAAAAAGTGATTTCACGTGAATGGATAGTCTGGTGAACGGTAAAGTATCCAATGACAGTAAAATCAAATTATAACCTCTATCTCCTATTTGGTTTCATCGAGCTTTTATATCTGGTTGAGATTACTTTATAAATATTAATTCTTTGATGTTTATAATATACTTTAGTTTTACCATCTTGAATCATTTTGGTAAATTTAATTGTAATTTTCGTTTTATTATATATATATATATATATATATATATATATATATATATATATATATATATATATATATATATATATATATGCTCATTGGCTGATAGAAAGGGCGCGGTAGATACTAGAAAGCTGATTGACTAACTAAAATCTCAATAGAAGAGGAGCATATGAAAACGATAAACAACCACAAAATTCGCGCATAAGCATGAAGAGTCCTAGAGTGGATGAAACGCGGAATATTCAGTGTAGTCTAATCGCCATAAATATTTTATAACTTACTAACTAGCTCTACCTACGTATTGAGCATTTTAGCGATGGAAGTTAAATTCTTAAAACCAAAATATAGACACATATATCAGAGTAAGGAATTTATTGTTTGACAAAAGGAATATATAGAACGGGGTTATGTTAATTTCCTTAATCCAAGTATCGTCAGAGGAAATGAAATGCGGTTAGTAAAATGTTCAGCTGTGAATAGACACGTATTTTGCTTTTCAGCACAAATATTTAAAAAAGTTTTTGGGTGGTAAATAATAATTATAGGAAAATAATTATAGGAGAAGGAGGTTCATACAACCTGGGCAGTCCATTATCGGAAGGAATACAATGCCCTCCGGGCTTTTATATGCGGGTAGGCAGAATATTGGTCCAGGGGAGAAGGCAGTAATCCCATATAACAAGAGTGTGTGGTTGTTCCATACTGATTTTCCGAAAGTTATATGGGGCGGACTTATTCGTTGGTGAGTTTTGGTCCAAGTAATCCAAAGAATTTGTTGGTGTTGAAACAGTGTATCAGATATTGCAACTATTCCCGTCGTGATGGAATTTGAACGTTGAATTATATATGCATATCTGCACCTCGAAAATCAATAGCCTGGGTTGAAAAATATTCGGAGAGGTGATTCAGAGAGTATTACCTCAAGTAATATCTATCAGGATTTTCACCTGATTTTTTATCTGTGTCTTATATATATATATATATATATATATATATATATATATATATATATATATATATATATAAGACACACATATATATATACAGAGAGATAGAGAGAGAAAGAGAGAGAGAAGGAGAGAGAAGGAGGGGGAGAGATAGATATAGATATAGATACAGATGTTGTTTGTTTTTGTTTTTACGATACGTTTTGAATGAATTCAATTATTTACGAAAGTGCATTTTTATCTGAATGCCAGTTGGGATTAATTTTCCCTTTAACCAATTTGATACCCCCACATGAGCGGCATATATATTCTTTTGTAAAATCTTATATATGTGGGGGAAAATTATTCACAACTCACATTGAGGTAAAAATACACTTTCGTAAATAATTGAATTAATTCAAAACGTATCGCAAAAACAAAAACAAACAACATCTGAGTAAATCGAGGTATATTCAAACAGTCCTACGAGAAGGATGAATGGTAAGCGGTTTAGGCTCATTACTGTGGGGTCCCGATTTCGAATCTCGCAGGATCCAGCCACTCTCATGAGTCGTAGACGAGGGAACAAATTTTATTACACAGTCGTCACCACTTATCAAGGCCCGGAAACCACTCAGGGATAAGGGTTATTGCAAGTACAGTACGTTAGTGTGGGGATTTAATGAAGCGTTTACTTAAGAGGGCGGTTCATATCATTCTCTTTCTCTCCTTCTCCCTATTACTATACACACACACACATATATATATAAATATATATATACACACCCACATATATATTGTATTTATATATATTATTTTGAAAATTGATTCTAGATTCAGCCACTGTGATGAGTCGTAGACGATGAAACATGTGTCAGTCAGTCAGTGGTGACGATTTTGGAGTACCAAACACGATTAACCAGAACATTATTCTGAATTCGCATTTAGATAAAAATACACTTCCGTGTATATAATTGGATTCATTCAAAAAGTATCGCAAAAGAAAAGCAAATAATATGTATATATATATATATATATATATATATATATATATATATATATATATATTTAATTATATATATATATATATATATATATATATATATATATATACAAAACTACAAAAAGCTCTCACTTCAGAATTTACCATACAATTTGGACCTGATATTCAATATCCTGTTCATTCTGCACCCATATATATTATATCCTTATTCTATGATTTACACGTTTTAAAAACGTTTAATCATACTTTTCTATGTTTATTGCATTTAGCAAATTACGTGCAAACCATTTATCATATTTGCTAATATTTTTCCTCTAATAAATATATATTACATTCACCGGGCATACCACAACTTGATTGTAAATTAATTATGTAACGAAGTGAGGAACGATAGATGAATAAACAGTTAGAGATTTCTCTACTCGAACATATCCGTCAATTTTTTTTCTTCTTCTCAATACTCTTGTGATTCCGGCCATTTCCGCATTGCTTTTGGCTTTTAAAAGTCCAATATATTCCTTTACCAGCAATGCTTCTAGCTAACTACCATTTACTTATATATATACACACATATATATATATATATATATATATATATATATATGTATATATATATATATATATATATATATATATATATATATATAAATATATATATATATATATATATATATATACTAGCAATCGGTGCCCGGCGTTGCCCAGGTGTTTTGAGGTTAATGCTGAGAAAAAAAAACGGTCAATTTTTTAAAACTTTGACCCCTATTATGACCTCTTAACATTTATTGTTTAGGGATCAAGTAAAGTTAATAAGTTAGATCCATGTCCAAGGAATCTATATCTAAAATATCACGTGTTTACTGTTTAGACCCAAAATTGTAGGAGGAGTTTGGTAGAGTTCTCAAAGTTCAAATCGTTGAATATTGACCACTTAATCGCCAAATTTCCGTCGAAAACCTATCACATCGATTTTCCCAAATCTCAGTACCCTGTATATCAAATTTCGAATCTCTAGGCTTAAAATTGACAGAGTTTTAGCGTAGGGAAATGCACACAGACACACAGACACACACAGACACTTAAACATGTGTGTGGCATCCGTCAGTCGAAACGACTATGGATCAGCAGCGCCGTATTAAGATGTTGTTATAAACATAAACATCATATATATAAGGATAATAGTACGCCATATATATAACAAAAGACCATTATTTACTCAAGTGAAAGGAAAACCCGGGGGAACTTTACCCAAAAATAAATCTATATTTTTTTTGTGTGTAATGATAGTCTTATAAGCGAGTAATTAATAATTCAGCCATCTTGATTCTTAACCAAACAGAAAGCGATAGCGAGGCCAAATTTCGCGAATTTGGCCTTTTTTTAAAGCAGTTTGGCCTTCAAAATTTCTGTTTCGCCTTTTTCTTCACCGATGAGATCTGGAGACGCAACGGGAATTTTCGGCAAAAAAATGTTGTTACTATGCACATCTATGTAATGAAATACAATTTGTGGCAAAATTTCAGGAAAAACTAATGGATGGTTATCTCGCAATAGTCCGGACAATTCGCTAAATTATCTCGTCAAAACCTTAAATCTCGAATTTTTGTGCATTTTTTTGGGGAGGGGGCTAATTTGGCATAATAGTGTCCATTTAATAGTATTATCTTGAAAAAATAAAAAAAATAAGGAAAATTACCAAAAAAAAACAAACAAGAACAACAAAAGTGTGCCGTAGTTTTAAATGTTTTATTGCGTTGTTTTTATTTGCTTTTATTTATTTCATCGGTGAAGAAAATGGCCAAACAGAAATGTTGAAGGCCAAACTGCTTTTAAAAAAGGCCAAATTCGCGAAATTTGGCCTCGCTATAAAAAAAAAGGGAAATCCCCCATACTTGAACTTTCTGTTTAATTTCGCTTGTAGCGTTGATTTTTTTCTTTTTTCGCTATAAAAAAATAACTACTTGATGAAATTACGTGATTTTTTCTGTAGGAAAACTTTATCCCATGACGAGTACGTACAATATATATTTTTTTAAAATATTTCCATTTTTTAATGTCAATGGAAAACTGCACAAGTACCCAAACCCTACAGAAAAAATCACGAAATTTCATCAAGTAGTTATTTTTTTATAGCGAAAAAAGAAAAAAAATCAACGCTACAAGCGAAATTAAACAGAAAGTTCAAGTAGGGGGATTTCCCTTCTTTTTTTTATAGCGAGGCCAAATTTCGCGAATTTGGCCTTTTTTTTAAAGCAGTTTGGCCTTCAAAATATCTGTTTGGCCATTTTCTTCACCGATGAAATAAAAAAAGCAAATAAAAACAACGCAATAAAACTACGGCACACTTTTGTTGTTCTTGTTTGTTTTTTTGGTAATTTTCCTTATTTTTTTTATTTTTTCAAGATAATACTATTAAATGGACACTATTATGCCAAATTAGCCCCCCCCCCAAAAAAAAATGCACAAAAAAACGAGTGAACGCGCGTATTTTTTTTTTTGTTTAGTTTCATAATGGCGGCCGTGATGTCGGAGGTTCGATTGTTAGATTGTAAGTTAGTTTCGTATTTTTTTAAGTTTTAAATCGCAAGTTAGAAAAAAATTAAACCCTTCCAAGATGGACAATAAATAAGACCAAAATATTTTATGGTAAAGTTAAGAGCGTAAGAACTATACTTTTTTAGGAGATGTGATTATTGGATTAACCAATCAGAAATCGACTGTGGCACACACATCTCTGTTTATATAGATATATAGATAGATAGGTAGATAGATATAATGGACTCTCCCGTCGATTTCGACGTATGAGGTTCGGACAACCCATATTTCTAAAACTCATGCTTTTGCCTCTGATGACGTTTTAGTCCAGCAAGGTACTTGCAAATAAGGCCACGAATAGAACATGAATGTGGATTTAACGCTGCAGATATTGGTGCGGCTGCTAGTCGTTTTGCTCTTACTCTTTTTCCTTTCAGTTGACTTAAGCTTTCAGATTGAAACCTCTGGAGACCTTCAAAATACTTTGATCTCTATCCTTTTCGGTAATTCACCTCATCTTCAAGACTCCTGTATGGTATATTCACTGCAGACAAGTTACTCTTCAGCTTGTCCTTGTACCTAAGCCAAGGACGTCCGTCAATTCTTTTACCACCCTCAAATGAACTGTACATTGCAATTTTTGGAATTCTGTCATCGGACATCCTCAATACATGGCCAGCCCACCGCCATTGCGATTGAATAAGGAATAATTCAATGCCAGATATTTTGCATTTTGTGAATAATTCGGCATTTGATACCTTATCGCGGAGGCTAAGACCACATATGGAGCGTAGACAGCTTTTGTGGAAAACGTCCAGTTTATTAATGTGATGTCTGTATGGACTCAGATCCATAATGAAGAATGGAAAGAACAACAGCACGGTAGACAAGGATTTTTGTGTCTAGTCGAATACCCCTTTCATTCCACAAGCGATGACGAAGATTTCCAAAGGCAGAAGTGGTCTTAGCAATCCTGTTGACAATTTCATCATCAAGAGAACCGCCCTGGTTCACCTTGCTACCAAGGTACGGAAAGGACTTGACATACTTGATATCATGACAGTCGACTTTCAGCTTGCGCGCAGGAAATTTATACTCTGGTGGATTTTGCTTTACGCCTTCAACTTGTTTTGGGGTAGGGTGTGGCTGATGTACTACCTCAGTCTTCCCTATGCTAATTGTCAGGCCAAAGGTCTTGCACGCGGCTGAAAATCGATCAAGAAGAACCTGGGCTTCCTCAAAGGACGTGGCTACCAGTGCGGCATCGTCAGCGAATAGTAAGTCGCGAATGATTTCGGTGCGAAGAAGAGTCCCGACCTTAAACCGTTG
Source organism: Euprymna scolopes (assembly GCF_053919585.1). Taxonomy (NCBI): domain Eukaryota; kingdom Metazoa; phylum Mollusca; class Cephalopoda; order Sepiida; family Sepiolidae; genus Euprymna; species Euprymna scolopes. Next base: position 10,523,280 of record NC_136492.1, on the reverse strand, counting down.
ATGGTTAAATAAGCCACCGGATGACCGAAATTGAAAATTGACACCAGTGTCCAAATCATCAAATGCATGTTTGAGCATTAGTGAAAAGAAGAGCGCAAAGAGGACTGGCGCCATTACACATCCCTGTTTGGTCCCATTCGTAACATAAAATGGATCAGGCATCATACCATCTGAGACAACACTGGCCTTCATCCCCTCGTGAAAGGAAATGATCACATTCAGCATGTTTTCTGGAATACCAAGCCTTCTTAAAACTTGCCAAAGAGCATCGCGATTCACAGTGTCGAAGGCCTTCGTCAGGTCAACAAACACCATATACAATTCCTGATTTTTCTCACGGACCTTTTCTGCCACCTGACGTAAGGAAAATATCATGTCAATGGTGCCGCGACCCGACCGAAACCCACACTGGGACTCTGGATGCACCTTATCAACGAGACGATTTATGATTCGGTTTAGAATGAGCCTAGCCAGAATCTTTCGTGCAATAGAAAGCAGAGATATCCCCGATGGTTGTCACATACATTTTTGACTCCCTTATTTTTGTAGAGATGTTTGATGCAGGCATCTTTGTAGTCCTGTGGAACTCGGTCTGCTTTCCATATCTTTACAAAGAGAGCATGGAGCTTTTTTACCAGCACATGCCCACCATGCTTGTACACTTCAGGCGAAATTGGATCCTTGGTGATGGGGACTTGCCAGAAGCAATTTGTTGGATGGATTCCCATACCTCCTGATAAGCAGGTTCCAATGACAATTCTGGAATATCTGGATTCTGAGGAATAGAGGACACAACATCGCTGTCAATGACAGATGAGGTGTTTAAGACAGTTTCAAAGTGCTCCTTCCAACGATTGAGAATATCTGATTTATCAGTCAGCAATGCCTCTCCATCGGTTGTGCTTAATGGGGAAGCACCACTTTTCTGAGGACCAAATACCTCTTTCAGACCATCATAGAAGGCTTTCGTGTTCTTGCTGTCAGCAGCTCCCTGCAGTACAATTGCCTTATTGTACCACCATTGTTCTTTCATAGCTCGGAGAGCTCGTTGTACCTCACCTTTCCACTTTGTGAGATGTGCATTTGGTTAATCAGTGCTTTAACTTCATCGTCACTTTCGTCAAACCAATCCTGGTGTTTTCTTTTCGGTATTCCAAGGACTTCTACTGCTACAGTTTGAGTTGCTTCTCGCAATGCTTTCCAAGAAGATTCAACATCATCAGTTACATCAACACCCTCAAGGTTTTCATCAAGCTTATTGGAGAGCTCAGTTCTCTTTTCCCTGGATTTAAGAGGCCGCATATCAATGCGTTTTGGGGACTGTTGATCTTTTAACTCTGTGCCTTCGCACATGCAACGACAGTTTACTTCTGAGAAGGGCGTGATCCGAAAGATAGCAAAAAGTGTGGAAAGAGCGAGTGATTTTGAAGTCACTCATGTGCTTCCGCTTTGTTATGACGAAGTAAATAAGATGCCAGTCCTTTCAACGAGGATGCATCCATGTCGTCCTCCGATGCACATGTTGTTGGAATATGGTATTGGTAATACAGAGGTCAAACTCCCTACAGATTGTAAGAAGTCGCAAACCATTTGCATTTACCTTGCCTATGCCATGCTTACCAAGTACACCGGTCCACGACAGATGGTCACTACCAACACGAGCATTGAAATCGCCAGCAAGAACGAGTTTATCATGGTGTCGAACTCTGGAGAAGATATCACGGAAGGTGTCGTAGAAGTCATCCTTCTCTTGAATTGAACTGGCTAACTTTGGGGCGTAACAACTAACTAGCGTCACCCTGGTGTTTCCTTCTAACTCTAGGGAAAGAGTTGCCACACGATCAGATATGCCTTTGGGAAAAGACGATAAGGACTTTGCCATCTTGGACTTAATGGCAAAACCAAAGCCTGATTGGCGGGGTTCATTTTCTGCCTTTCCTGGCCAAAAGATGTCATATCCACCCTTTTTCTCTCGAAGTTGAGAATTGCCAGGCTAGCGAGTTTCACATAAGACAGCAATGTCAACATCATACCTCTGTAACTCAAGAGAAACAAGGGCTGTCTTGCGCTCGGGTGCAGCATTATTATCCTGGAGGGTAAGGACATTCCACCACCCTATTGAGAGATTATTTGTTGAGTTTTTTGTTGTATTCTATTGTTCTGACTGCGTAACTGGATAACCAGACAGCTGCAGCGGGCTGCCAAGTCAAGTGGTGAGCCAGCAATTTTTAGGGCTCCTTTTATCGCCCCCCCCCCGCCACAGGGAAAGCAGTGCTATCCCTAAATAGGGCTGCTTTGTACCTGATGGAGGACACGAACAGCACAATTGCTCACAGGTTTGTGCTAGAACGGCCATCTACCACCAGCCGCCACTGTGCAGAGATCCGGCTGAGGACTTCCAGTAATATCCTTTACCTGTCCCCGTCGCTTTCAATCCATCGCTAGTGGACTTCTTGCAGAACAGTATGAGGTTTTCATAATGAAATTACGATAAGCTGTCAGAAATCCCCACAAATGACTTGATTTAAGTGGTGAAGGCTCGTGTAGGACCATCCACACTTTTTGGAACTGCTGATTAACTCACTCGGTGCAAACCAATTGCCACAGAACAAGCAGACAACAACCCTCAGGTTTGATGTAAGAGTTTCCTTCTCTTAGTTGTATAACCGCGCCCCCAGGCACCAACCTGGTAATTTCCTTGTACCGGCGCAAATATATATATATATATATATATATATATATATATATATATATATATATATATATATATATATATATATACACATGATGCTAGTTGGCTATTGACCCCGAAAAGGGGTTCATTCGCCCTTTGAAAGGTCTTGTTTTTAAACCTTCAGGGAGACTAGCCGCCCTCCTCACCAAACAAGTCTGGTGGGGGAACCAGTTTAGTCGCCGGTGACCCGACCATGAGGCAGGTAGTACTGGGTTACATGGTACCAGTAGCATATGACATGACCTGACTATATATGTATATATATCTATATCTATATCTATGTATATATCTATATATATATATATATATTAATTTCCTGGATATGACTTTAAACTATATCCGATGGTGAGGCCCCAGCTTGCGGACTTTCAGGAGTGTGGAGCAACCCTTTAACTGCCATTGCTCCCAGATCCACTCTGACCTAGTGTAGTATTACCTGTTAGGGTCCCAACTATGGGTTAAATAGAAACCGACTTAAAAACAACAAATATTCTATTAATTTTGTTTTCGAAATCTTTGGATTCGGCATTAAATAACCTGAAAAGGGTTTATATGCCGTAAAAAAAAACAACCAACCAACCATATATAGTAACCTTTCCTCCGTTCAATGTCAAGAAAATTGGATAGCAATTAAAGGGCACCTATGCCTTTCATTCTGAGGCAAGGGCTGTGCAATAACAAATCACTCGTCTCCTGAGTCCATTTATTAGGCGAAGTCCAAGACGACTTGCAAAATGTGCCAAGATACGCGAAGAGCACATATACTACCTGGAATTTCCAAATGCCCACCCATTTTAGAAATGACCAGGCTTACTAATGCTTCGCGTCGATGACCTAACAGAAACACTAAAAATCCAGAAAGTCAATGCTTCTCAGAACACACTAAAACTGTATATTTTTTTATCAGCAATATAAGAGAGAAGAGACAGAAATTGTCCGGGATAGACCAAACATAAAATTAAAACAATATAAGCGATTGGTTTCAGATAGACACTATGATATAACACGTTATTCGAGCAAAACCTACTTACATTTATGGGCAAAGGCTATTGAATTAGGAAGGAAGGTAGGATGCCTGCCGTTTTATTTATAAACGTATAGTTTACACAAAGGTTTATAAGCATACAAGGTTTGTTGTATATATTTTTTAAAAATCGTTTACTAGATAGATGTACACTAAAAGATTGGGTTTTCTAAAGACGTTCCTGGTTTCCTATTATATTAATATGCATACATTTAAGCAACAGCTGTGTACTTACATATTGTAGAAAAAATGTAATTACTACCTCTTAATATATATATATATATATATATATATATATATATATATATATATATATATATAGTAATTTATAAAATATATATGGCGATTAAGCTACACTGAATATTCGGCGTTTCATCCACTCTAGGACTCCTCAGGCGTATGCGCATACGCCTGAGGAGTCCTAGAGTTGATAAAACGCTGAATATTCAGTGTAGCTTAATCGCCATATATATATATATATATATATATATATATATATATATATATATATATATATATATATATATATATATATATATATAAATGTAATTCTTGGTTCGTTCAAAGTTGATAGAACCATATTTCTACATTACCAATTTAATTGAAATTTTCAGAAAATTTATCTGTAAAGTCAAGGAATGTTTGCATGTTATTAAAATAAATTAAGATCGTTAAGATCGCAAATTATAAAAATATATTAAATAAAATAAAAATATTTTTCGTAACTGCGAGACTGTCCACCATTTCATTTCCAGTAGAAATGAGCCTTTAACGTGCACCACACGTTGACGACTTTCGAATTTCAACATTTAACTATCTAATTAATAGATGGGTAAAAAAGAATCCCTATTTTTAAAATTATATATATATATATATATATATATATATATATTTTTGTACTTTAATCTTACAATTGAATAATAAGAAAAAAACTTTAATTATACTTGGAAATATGATTTAAAAAAATAGCGCGGATCGGTAAGTGCACTAGCACCATTTGTTTATCTTATTTTTTTATTTTTAAAAGCTTTCCTAGCGAAGCTTACCTAAAATAAATTTGTCTAATTCTTAATTTCTTATGTTATTGGGAAAAAAAAGGTAAATATGAAGAATTACTCCACCCTCGAAAATTCCTTTAAATTTACCACTCATAGGTTTTCGGGGTCGCTAAAAACGAAAATAACGTTTATAATTCAGGCAAACGAGTAGTTTCCAAGATATGAAGAAATGTTAGTTTAAAAAAGTGAAGGATCACTTTTCCATAATCTAACGTAAAATGATCACCCACTTTGTGGCCACAATTTTTTTTGTGGGGGAGGGAAGCTTTCTTTCTACCCTTGGAAAATCCTTTAAAATTACCTCCTTAAATTGGTTGGAGGGGCGGGGGTGTTTTGGCGACCCCCCCCCCCACACACACACAGAAAATGCCCCTCTCTCAGGTGGCCAGAAAGTGGGTACTCATTCTAAGTTAAATTTACATTGAAAAGTGATCACCCACTTTTCGAAAAAGTAATTTCTTCATATCATGAAAACGTTTTTTTGCGACGGAAACTGTTTGCAGATTCGTTTTTAGTACACTGAAATCTACAATAAAATATTTCGTTATATACGAACATGAAACGGGCCTTAAAGTAAAATAATATCGGATTTTTGGGGCAGATTTGCCGTTTAGTTGTATAATATCCTCAAACCAGGTAATCACTAAAAGGGACTCTTAAAAGTCGTCACCTGTATCGAGCAAAATTTTAAAACCACTGATTATATGTCAGCCTACGTCACAGTAACATATATTGAGCGAGTTCCTAACAGTATTTTGTATAGTTTTTTTAGTTTAAACTCATTTTCCCAAAATTTCCCCAAACTTAACGTGTTCGATACAGTCTGCCGCCATTTGTATTTTTCAAATATACCGATAAACACTGCATGATTTTGAACCGATTAAACTTTATAAATTACATAAAAACACTACAATCTTATCCAGTTAGGAAGAACATTTACTTTTCTTGCCTTTGATAACATTTATTTATTATATATTTATTTTTTGACAACTTCTTTGTATCCGTGTTTAGTAATACAAACCCTTTTCATTTCATGTAACGTTTAGTCGGCTCGAAAAACAGTGTTTATTGGCATATTTGAAAGATACAAATGGTGGCGGACACTGTTGATTATGTTAAGTTTGAGAAAGTGAGTGAAAACAAAAAAAAACTATACAAAATACTGTCACAAACCCACCGATTATGTTAGCCTATGTCATAGTAACATATATTCAGTGGGTTTTTGACACTGTATTGTATAGTTTTTAATTTTCAACTTACTTTCCCAAACTTAATGTATTCAACAGAGTCTGCAACCATTTCTGTTTCTCCAGCCGATTAAACATTTTACATTACATAAAAATACCAAACAATTATCCAGTTAGGTAGAAACGTAACTTACCTTACCTTTTCTTTAATTTATTTGTTTTATGACATCTTTTTCGAATCCGTGTATAGTTACCCCCCCATCACTCAAATATTAATTACTAACTTTATATACGGAAAAAAAACATTTAGCGTTTCAACGTTTTTGCTACGTTCAGCTTTATCCACTGATTGTTGGTCGAGCTCAAGCCATGATTGACGGTAATCCCGAGGATCAGGATCCAATTCTGCAAGAGTACCATTCTTTTTTTCATTTTCGCCTTTTTTTAATTTTTTTTTAGTGGATTGCTGTACTAAGAATATAAGAAACATGCATTTTCTCTTTTTATTAGAATTTTTCATGACACGAAATTTAACCACAGTAACGCGTGGCAGGGTACAGCTAGTATTTTATACATTACTAAGTAGCTCTACCTACGTATTGAGCACTTTTTAAGTAAATACTTAAAGTTTACGCATAAATCTATACGTTCGTATATCAATTGTATGTAAGTATATATATATATATATATATATATATATATATATATATATGTATATTGGTGAGAAACTTGAATGTCTCCAGTGTCTAACGTCTTTCTGTCAAGAGGTTTGTCTGAAAAACGTGGCATATGGACCTTTTTCTCTAGAAATAAACAATAAAACAATATTCAAAATCACATAGTATTCGCAGCCCAAATAGGATGACCATGTTTATGATTAACAAACATTTGCTTTTACGAGGAATTGTGCACCTTCTCAAAGTGATGTGACCTAAAGTAATGGCACGAATCTGGTTACTCTACCAGACTAGATAAATTATTGTCCTGGAATCCAGTAAAACCAATCGATCAAAAAAAAAAAGAAAAGATATACTATAGCATATAAAAAGGGTGCATTTGTAAGAGGAATCTTATCTTCTCAAATTCTTTTCGAAATAAGTTTTTTAGAAGATAAAAAACTTTTCATTGAATATGCGATACCTATGTATCTAATATAGAGTTAAGATGTTAGACCAAGCTTGTAGACCTCTTTAGTTATATATATATATATATATATATATATATATATATATATATATATATATATATATAACTACTTCATTTATTCGCATAAATTTAATATACGAAAGTATAGATTAATGCGTAAACTTTAAGTATTTACTTCAAAAGTGCTCAATACGTAGGTAGAGCTAGTTAGTAATTTATAAAATATATATGGCGATTAAGCTACACTGAATATTCTGCGTTTCATCCAACTATAGGATTCGTCAGGCTTATGCGCGAATTCTGTCGTTGCTTCTTGTTTTTATATATGTTGAGGATTTCTAGTCGGCCAATCAGCTTTCTAGTATCCACCGCGCCCCTTCCTACCAGCCAATGGGCATGCATTTTATCAAACAAAGGATCTGTTTTAGAACTAGGTTAGTGGTTTTAGGTAGTCGTTCTCCTTTTTTTTTATACATATAAATATACCTATGTGCACAAACAATGCACATACATATACATATATACACACACATATATATATATAAATATATATGCATATACGTATGTGATCGTTTATGTATATTCATATTTATTTAATTAATTTATTTTTTTCCTATTGTTATTGTTAGTTTTAAAGCTATTTTGTATCGCTATCCTAGAGTAAGTTTTATTTTGTGAACACAGTTGTTTGCTATTTCCCGCCTACAGTTTAATAGATTTTGAGGTTCTTTAAAGTATAGGATAGAAAATAAAAGGAGAACGACTACCTAAAACCACTAACCTAGTTCTAAAACAGATCCTTTGTTTGATAAAATGCATGCCCATTGGCTGGTAGGAAGGGGCGCGGTGGATACTAGAAAGCTGATTGGCCGACTAGAAATCCTCAACATATATAAAAACAAGAAGCAACGACAGAATTCGCGCATAAGCCTGACGAATCCTATAGTTGGATGAAACGCAGAATATTCAGTGTAGCTTAATCGCCATATATATTTTATAAATTACTATATATATATATATATATATATATATATACATATATATATATATATATATATACTAGCAAAAGTACCCGTCGTTGACAGCCTACAGAAAATTGACTCTGATTTATGAAAGTATAATAGGTTATGAACAGTAAGGGGTGTAAAGAGATAGCTTCGACTTTGGGGTATCAAAACCAAAGCAAAATATGATGAAAGTAAAAATAAAATAGATACACCTCATAAATTATTATACCCAAAAATTTAAAAAAAACAATAAAAACGTTTACAAGTGTGTTAAATATATATGTACATAATAATACTTTTATAAGTATGTGTTAACTTAAATAGTGATGGTATAATAAAATTGTGGGGTCTGCGTTCGAGCCTGGCCGCCATAGAATTGAAATACGCACACACTTTAATAAAGACTTTTCATATCTATCTGCGTAATTATACTTTGATAATCAGGTTTCAGTTTGAAGAAATATGGTATAATAAAATTAAGGGGTGTCCGTTCGCGCCTGACCTCCATAGAATGGAAATATGTCACAAAGTTTAGCAAGGTTTTTTAATATAGATCCACAGAATATTGTGATAAGTGTTTCAGTGTGAACAGGTATGGTATAATAAATTATGGGGTTTATCTATATTCTTTTCACTTTCATCATATTTTACTTTGATTTTGATACCCACAAATTCAAAGCTATCTCTTTACAACCCTTCCTTTTCATAACCTACCATACTTTCATAAATCAGAGTCCATTTTGTGTAGACTCTTTTTGAACCCAGTCAACGACGGATACTTTTGCTAGTATATATATATAAAATACGGTAGTGTTTGAATGTGGTTAAGTTTTAGCTTTAATCATTTAAAAATAGTTTAAAGCTTCAGCGCTTACACATTGTGCCACCAAATTTCAAAATAATATTACAGTTCAGATTCAATTTTTGATGGTTAAAACCAAAGTTAAAATAGAATTACTTGTGTTTAAAAATCTTCAGAATAATTAAGGAACGTAAGAGACGGTTTCTTCTGACTGGGTATTGTTTACCACATAAACGTTTTAAATTTGCTAAATGCAAGAATATCGTAATTAAAATTTTTTAAAGTGTTTAAATCATAAAGTAAGGGAAATTATATATTGGTTAAAAATGAAAATGTTAGTGAACTCCATATCCAAATTATATGGTAAAACTCAAAATTGTTAGCAGTGGGGTAAAGGGATCTGATGCGTATCTTGATTCTTCCACGACACAAGGTAACAATCAGAAGTATGCATGATACTTGTTCTCTAATTTTGTTAGATAATAAATCCGGTATTTTATTATATAAGTTCGGTGAAGATGTTTTTAATATTTATTTAATATTTTTTTTATATATGAGGTTCATAATCTCCTCCAAATGTAATTTCAATTCATGAATAAAAACACAGTTTCTGGAGAAAGATTAAAAAAAATGAAATGAAATAAATAAATGAAAAGAGGAGAAAAGAAAATGCTCATGCTTCATGTTTATAAATCAACACAAGTGAAGACGGTATTCGATTGAATTCTCAGGAAATGTATGTATGTATGCATGTATGTATGTCAGTATGTATGTATGTATGTCAGGTCATGTCACATGCTACTGGTACCATGTAACCAGTAATGCCTGCCTTATGGTCGGGTCACCGGAGACTAAACTGGTTCCCCCACCAGACTTGTTTGGTGAGGAGGGCGGCTAGTCTCCCTGAAGGATTAAAAACAAGACCTTCCAAAGGGCGAATGAACCCTTTTTTGGGGTCAACGGCCAACTAGCAGCGTGTGTTTTTGTGTGTATGTATGTGTGTGCTGGGGTGGAGGGGACTCCCGTAAGCCGTGGTGAAGGCAACCTTTCTAGGAGAAGCAACTCTCTTTTTAAAAAAAAAAACATAAAGCGGGAGACCAGTATCCGCATTAAACTGGTCTGATGTTTAACCTCTTGATGGCTATCTTGCTCTTGCTTGTTGCTTGATCTACACATCTTGAACCGAGAGAGAGACTTAGCTGTCGTACAAAGCTAAGACTCTGTAACATCATCTGTGTATAGATACTCCCTCGCGCATTTGTCTATGAAAATGGTCCTGTGGCAATGGAAGTCATTTTTGGGCTCGTGTCTGAGGGAATGGCACTCGTCTGACAAGACGTTGCAATCATCATCATGTATGTATGTATCTCTCTCTATATATATGCATATATATATATATACATATATATATATATATATATATATATATATGAAAAATATATATATATAGCGTGTCAAATGATCTATTTGCGCTGATTCCATTCAACCTCTCTTGGTTGATTCAACGCAATGAAACCATAGGAACGCCTTTGAAATATGTATATACAGGTTGGAAATCAATATATATATATATATATATATATATATATATATATATATATATATATATATATATATATATATAGCTTCCTTACGTCTTGAAGACTATGGATCCTTAAATTGGTAATGTAGAAATATGAGTGTATAAACTTTGAACGAACTAAGAATTACATTTATATATATATATATATATATATATATATATATATATATATATATATATATATATATATATATATATATAGCTTCCTTACGTCTTATATCATTATTATAACATGCTAGTTTTCCTTAAAAAGAGAAGTAAATTTGTTAGTTATATCCTCGCTCAACTATTCGCTTATTGCCTGTTTAATTTTCATCGAAAATATGTATGTGATGTATACTTTTATCAATCCAACATATGGTCCACTTTCATGAACATCCTAACAAGAAAGTCTACTAGGTGTATCTCAACCGAGCAAAGCCGCGAATATACAGTAAGCATATATAAATATATATATATATATATATTTATATATATATATATATATATATATATATATATATAACTACTTCATTTTCTCACATAAAATTAATATACGTAGTAATTTATGAAATATATATGGCGATTAAGCAATTAATCGCCATATATATTTCATAAATTACTATATATATATATATATATATATATATATATATATATATATATATACATATATATACATATATATATATATATATATATATATATATATATATATATATATATATATACTAGCAGTTCAACAATGCTTTTCTCGGGCTCTATGTTTTCCTCATAACGTCATGTGCTTACGTATATATATATATATAAATGTTTACTCATGCCCAGGTAACCTCTATCTGAAATTTACAGTGTTTATACGAAAAATTAGTGGAGGACTTCCGTAGAGTTTTATCTAAAATATCAAGTGTTTAGACATAAAATTGGCGGAGAAGCGTGGTATTGTTTTTAATTACAAATCGTTGACATTTAACCCCTTGACAGCGACATATCTGGCGGAAAACTGATAAAAAAATATTTTCCGTAATCTCAATATTCTTTATGTTTAATTTCTAGTCTGTAGAATGAAAATTGTCAGAGTATTTTTGCAGGAAAATGGATACACACAGATACACACAAAGACAATGTTTCTTATATATATATATATATATATATATATATATATATATATATATATATATATATATATATATATATTATTTTTTAAATACAATAATCTTCGGACACGCGTGTTTCGGAGTCCTAGTCCTCTTCAGCGTTATTTGGCTGTTGCTAGGAGTCGAACCCCGAACCTTATGTATTTCAGTCCAGCGCCTTAACCCATTACACTATAATGGACGTATTTTTTATTAATTTATTTAAAAAAAAAATTAACCTTAATATCGTTTAAAAAAATTTCCTCTGCCATCATAGCATAATGGGTTAGGGCGCTGGACTGAAATACGTAAGGTTCGAATCCTAACAACAGTCAAGCTACGCTGAAGAGGAGTAGGACTTCGAAACACGGGTGGCCGTAGATTACTGTTTTTAAAAATAATAAATAAATAAATAGAAAATACGTCCAAATAAAAAAATTGGGGACGTTCTGAGAAAAACACCGGGCCTCCGAGGCGGAGACGTTAACTTTCATATCGTTTAGAAATCAATAAACAAAAACTGCGTGTATATACACATACACACACACACACACACACACACACACACATATATATATATATATATATATATATATATATATATATTAGTATTAGTATTATCAATTTATTATCATTTTTTTTTAATATTACGTGAATCAGATGCCTACCCATAGACGTGCATGTTTCTAACTCTTAGTTATTTCCAACATGGGTTAGGATCGAACTCATGACACTAACATGCGCAATCGCAGTCCGACCAATAACTCACTACTTATATGCACAGTATGCACGAGAGTTGAGAGTAATAAACAACTCGAAGACCCCAGACACCCTCTCTATGGCTACTCGGAGGTGGCTAGACGACTTGTGTCCCGGCGAAGCTTTGCCACAGCGGAGGAACAACCGGACACTCCTACATCCTCTTACCGGCTGTAGATGTGGAGAGAGGTAGACCCTCAGTCTACAAATATAGCACTGCCAGAGCCCAGTGAAACCTTACCACCTGGCACACACCTGTCCCGTTCGGAGTGGGTCACTCTGAATAGGACAAGGGCAAAAGTTGCAAAGACTGGCGACAACCTCCTCATGTGGGGTTACTCTACAACTGCTGAATGCCCCTGTGGTGCCCAAGTTAAGACCATCGAGCACATTTTAACATCTTGCCCACTGGGGCCCAACTGCACGGACGAAGACCTCAGTGTTGGTAATGAAACCGCACGCCGCTGGTTGAAGAGATGGAGCGACAAGATATGAATGCACAGTTTGATATATATATATATATATATATATATATATATATATATATATATATATATATATATATATATATATATATGCGTATGTGTATGTGTGTGTACGCTTTACCACTATGTCTCATACGTTTTTCTCAATCTTTCTCTGCCTTTTTCTTTTCATCTATCCATCTACAGATCCAACGTACTTGTCGTAAAATCCCTTGCGTTTACCTGGTAGAACATCTGCTCTCCATGTTCGCACGGCATGGCTTACACGTCAGCCGGTTCATTTCTGCTCGTTTTGCGTGAATGTATGGACGATATAAATTTTTTAGTGCGCTGTTTACATTTCAATTTGCTAGGATCCGCCGACGTGGTAACATCTGCGAGAATATCTCTTTCCACCCTAAGAAATACGCGCTCCGTATCGATCCTAATCACAGTGTGTCAGAGTGAAAGGCGAGAGTCGTGAAGTCGAGCTGGTTGTGGTACATGGAAGCGAAGGGGGACGAGGGGTATTAGCCGCACCGTAAAGTGCATATAAAGAATAAGAAAAGTAAACGTTACGTCGTGCTTAATATCAGATTTCGTTTCTCATTCGACTAAACGTTAGCGGGAATGAAGACCTCGACGACTGACTAAAATAAATAAATTATAACAGCATTATTTAAGTTTTAATCTATCATTCTACCGCTATTTATACATGTATATATATATATATATATATATATATATATATATATATATATATATATCTATCTTAACTTAAATGACTATTAATAAATGTTCACGCCGGATGATGTATTTTTCTACACTCTTCATCGTGACGAAGATGTGAGTTAGACAAACTTCAAAAAAGGATTTCGCAGTGCATTGCAAATTTGCCTAGGTTTGCGTTAAGTCGTAAACATATAACAAGTAATGTTACTAAGTACTAATTAATAATGTTACTAAGTATTAATTAATAATGTTACTAAGTATCAATTAATAATGTTACTAAGTATCAATTAATAATGGTTACTAAGTATTAATTAATAATGTTACTAAGTATCAATTAATAATGTTACTAAGTATTAATTAATAATGTTACTAAGTATTAATTAATAATCTTACTAAGTATTAATTAATAATGTTACTAAGTATTAATTAATAATGTTACTAAGTATCAATTAATAATGTTACTAAGTATTAATTAATAATGGTTACTAAGTATTAATTAATAATGTTACTAAGTATCAATTAATAATGTTACTAAGTATCAATTAATAATGTTACTAAGTATCAATTAATAATGGTTACTAAGTATTAATTAATAATGTTACTAAGTATCAATTAATAATGTTACTAAGTATTAATTAATAATCTTACTAAGTATTAATTAATAATGTTACTAAGTATTAATTAATAATGTTACTAAGTATTAATTAATAATGTTACTAAGTATCAATTAATAATGTTACTAAGTATTAATTAATAATGCTACTAAGTATCAATTAATAATGTTACTAAGTATTAATCAATAATGTTACTAAGTATCAATTAATAATGTTACTAAGTATTAATTAATAATGTTACTAAGTATTAATAAATAATGTTACTAAGTATTAAGTAATAATGTTACTAAGTATCAATTAATAATGTTACTAAGTATTAATTGATAATGTTACTAAGTATTAATTAATAATGTTACTAAGTATTAATTAATAATGTACAACACCAATGCACATGTTACTCTGAACTGCACTAGATTATCAATGTGTTCTGGAAGGCAAGGTTAACGGTATATAAGATAGCGGTGTCTACATATATGTAACGAAGATATATAATGTACATGCGTATATAATGAGCTTCTTGTGTCGCCTAGTCTCCATAATTTCTTGTGCATGTGCGTATAGAATGGGTTAGAGGATATTTACAAAACGGAAAACACAAAGGGAACTGGACACAGTTCTGGCTAGTTATACATCTTGCAAATAAATTAAACATACTTTCATTTATATGTGGTTTTGATTAGCGAATCTGCCAAAATCTGAAACAATAATCCATTCTAAGAGATCATTAACAAGTCTCAGTTTGTATTTCAGGCATCTTTCATCCCTAATTCTTCCCCGTTGAGAGATTGCAGACGTCATAGATTCAGCTTCCCTGAATCGTTTCCTACTTTCCAACTGTCTACTGCCCAACTTAATAACTCTGGTATATATCTAACTATTCTTATTCTATTACGTCATAAAACTCACATATTTAAAAATCTGATGTTTAATCACGTTTCCTCTATTCCGATTTCTTATTTGGAAACCTATTTGTTTGAGTAGTTTTGCATACATTTCGTCAAGTTCACACTCCTGCTTATTTTCTTTTATTTTCTACTAAATTCCAAAAACCTATAAATACAAAAAAACTTCGCAATCCGACAAATAATAATGTTCTTTCTAAAACATTTAACTTTTGCTAATAATAGTCCATTTCCTAAATCGACTATCAGTAACGTAACCCGGTATCGCATTGGCATAATCTAACATACGTTCATATATATATATATATATATATATATATATATATCCGCACCCACTTTGCTTATCATCTACATCTACTCATCACTCCCCAGCTGTATATGTGATCACGTCCATAAATGTGAGTGCGCGTATCCTGTGTATGTATATGTACATGAAGAAGCATTTGTGGTAGTGCGCGAGTGTATATACATGTATGTTCACGTATACGAGTGTGTTAGTGAGGTGTCGTGGAGGGACTTGGTTTTGAATAGAGGCCACACAAGTTGCTGACCATTCCAAGTCGAAAATGCTGGAAGGACCATATTCAGATAGATTTTTACTTTAATGGCTATACCCATGCCCCTTCCTCCCGCTGCTAACTCTGCCAGCTCACTCATGTTTTCTATCATTCATACTGAGGAAGATCGAAGGATCGGTCGAAAATATGTGATTTTGAAGGAAACATTCTTGTTTTTTTTTTCAAAAGACTTTTTGTATTCCTACACGTCAACACATAGGAAATAAATACAGAAAATATATCAACATTTATATATTTTTCGTATTGATTTTTTATTCATACATATTTATTTATATATATATATATATGCATGCATATATATGTGTGTGTGTATGTGCGTGTGTGTGTATATATATGTGTGTTTGAGTGTGCGCGTGTGGTTGTGGTGTGTTGGTGCGTGTGTGTGTAAGTGTGTATATATATATGTATAAATATATATATGTGTATATGTGTGTGTTGTGTGTTGGTGTGTGTGCATGTAAGTGTGTATATATATGTGTATATATGTGTGTGTGATGCGTGTGTAAGTGTGTGTGTGTATATATATATATATGTATAAATATATATGTGTGTGTGTGGTGTGTTTGTGTGTGTAAGTGGGTATGTATATATATATATATATATGTATAAATATATATGTGTGTGTGTGGTATGTTGGTAAGTGTGTGTGTATATATATATGTATAAATACATATATGTGTGTGTGTGTGTGGTGTGGCGTGTTTGTGTGTGTGTGTGTTACAATGTATAAAATGTAAAGAGTAGGTTCGTATTTTCAACCTATGTAAACGCGTTTTAGATATAATCCCAGTTAATTAATTACAGAAAATCAACAAAAGATAATTAAAAGTAAGTAAAAATAATATTTTAAAATAATTTCTTCATAGAACTAAAACAAGTTCAAAACACTTTTTTTCAAAAGTTGAATAAAACCTGTCTTTACAATATGAACTAAGATGGCTACCGAAACACACACGCAATGCCGAGTCTTGTATGAATATTATTTTTCTTTTATTATTTTCCATATTAGAGTGTCATTTTTTCTTTACAAGCAAAGAATTGCTGAATTTTTAAGAGGTCCATGCACGCAAAGAGACGGTATTCACGTAATAATAAATGATTGTTTTCGCATAATGAAACAAAGATGTACATTTTGACATGATGGATGTGGCGTTTTGCGTGAAAAATAAATGTAATAGAATGGAATGTAACTATACTGTTATTCTATTATCTATGATCTGTTATTATATTTAATATTGTGCTTCTAAGTAAAAAGATAGGAATTCAAAAGGAGTGAAATATATACTTATAGTACAATTTACTAAAACATATATATATATATATATATATATATATATATATATATATATGTGTGTGTGTGTGTGTGTGTGTGTGTCTGTGTCTGTGGGGGGTGTATTTCCGATACAGCGTTGTTTGTAGTAGCATGGTCCAGCATTCCTTCGGCCAGCCCATATTAAGAGCTGTCCTTTCAAAGTGAGCGAAGTACTGGTCCACTTCAGTTTCGACGAATGTAGCCTTACGTGTTTCGTCACGTCGAAGCTATTCAGTCTATTCTCGTTTGTTTGGTGCCTCATGGTTAGCTAACTCATCCTCGTTTCTTGTTCAATCCCGGCTTTCTCTATCTCCATCCTAGCTAATATTTTTGCCTTCTCTAATTCTACTTCGGCTGGAGTCATAGTTGCCGGTTCTACATCTGCCTTGAGGGCTTCTGCTGGAATTCCATCTGGGCCGGCTGCCTTGCCATTTTTTATCTTCTTGATGGTGCGGGTGATCTCTTCTTTTGTTAGTTGATCGCAGTCTACATCAATATCAGTGTCTGCTTCAGTAATGTCTGGAGGGTTTTCCGGAGCTGGTCTGTTGAGAAGTTCCTCGAAATGTTCCGTCCATCTCTCAATGTTTTTTTTCAGAGTTTGTGATGTTTTGTCCTTCCTTGTCTTTAACCGGTCGCTCTGGTCTGTTATACTTACCTGCTAGCTTTTTAGTTATCATGCACATGCCTTCCATGTTGCCCTGAGTGCCTGCATCTTGCGCATCTCCTGCCAGGCTGTCTGTATCGTTTTTTTTGTCTTTCTTTCCGCTTTTCCTCACTTCCTTGTGGGCTCTTGTATATTCTGCTTGGGTTGTCATTTTGCTGCTCCTTGTACGGCTCTCATTGATTGCCTTTTTCTTGAGTCTTCTGGTTTTAACCTTCTGTAAGGCGTTCATAGAGATCCAGTCTTTGTGTTTTTTTCTTCTTTGGCCCAAGCACTTCCTGGCATGTTTCCCTTCTACCCGTCGACCTGTCCGGCATGGGTGGTCCTGCCAAGAGATGAATATCCCACCGGGTCTGCTCTTGGGATCATTAAGGCACGCAAGCTTCGCAATAAACTTCAAGTTTGCACTGCGTTTGGGAAGTTTTTGTAGATATACTGTTCAGAAAAATAGCTCTTTTTCATCAGAAAGAAATATGAATGGGAATATAATTTCAAAACAGAAGAACTCCATAGAAGATCAAACTTGCGTATTTAACCGGCCATCTTGAAATTTACACGCGCTCGCACGCACACACACACACACACACACACACACACACACACACACATATATATATATATATATATATATATATATGTATAAAATTTCATTATTGCAATCATGACAGGAAGACTCGTTTTGATGTCCATGATTAAAAGTGGGAAATGAAAACGAAATTCATGAGGAATGCCAGCCGACGGTTTCCCCCTCACTTTTCGTACACTGGATCGAGGGATTTCCTTTTTTATTAATTGCATCGAATGAAATGAGAGACAATACGATTAAAATAATATGGGAGATTATACGTGTAAAAAATAGCGATTTAATATATGAGAAAAAAAGTAAGATACATTATATGTAAAAATGAATGATACGTATGATACCACCTAGAGACGGATCTCGTTCAAACCTAAGAGACACTCCTTCCCTTTGCACAGGAGGCTTCTTCAAGCGAACATTAATAGTGTCCAAGGTCTTCAGGTCATAGGTCAAATAAGCTGGACTCAAAATAGTGAATGAGCCGGTGCTTACGTTCGTTGCACACACCGAGTCTAAGGAAATCCTCAGCTATAGAAGACCGGATGTGGCTTACATATGTATATATATATATATATATATATATATATATATATATATATATATATATATATGTGTGTGTGTGTGTGTGTGTGTGTGTGTGTGTGTGTGTGTTTAGAGGTACAGAATTTAAATAAAGTTTAAAATATAATGGGCGGAAGTTTCTCGAGAGCTCTTTCAGCTATCATCTCATCAGGAGAAAATCGATAGCGTAAAAATAATAACACTATGTCGAAAGTAAAGAGTTCTGATGGGGAACTATTGAATGTGCCAGAAATTACGGGAACACTAAAATAAAGTTTATATACGTTTAAAAAAAAGATTAAAAATAATGGCACAATGAGGGGGAAAAACGGGAGAAAAGATTCACAATTCCCTAAAGAGAAACAATGTGTTAGATGTTTCTTTCTGCCGGCACAAAGGTTTCCGCACCGCAAAATCTTTAAATGGTTTCTGGAGTCCGCTCTATGTAGCACCTCGAACCATTCAATTTTATATCTATCGGCACAGCACGGGTTGTCAACCAAATGCTGGCAATTAGCAGAGTCGAAGGCTGCAGAAGGAGGGAGACTACCAGACCCCATCCTCCCTTGTCCGATCTTCGATGGAACTATCCTGACAAACTTTGCACCTGTAGTTATGTACCGCATACAGTTGGATAGAACAATCACTAAATGCCTGCTGCCAACATAATTTTTTTCAAATAAATTATTAGGACCTGTTTAAGAAATGGCTTGTAGGACCCCTCAGATAACTCACGAAGCCCTTGACCTCCTGGAGCCTAATTTGATACAGAATAAGTAAAAAAACAACACCTAATTAACCCTCTGCTATTGCTCTTAACCCTTTGTTTCTCTTCTCTGCTGTTTATGGCCATCTCCCTATTCCTAGTATATCTTTAAAGATCCGTTTATATTTTCTTTCTATCAAGTTTCCCTCCTGCTAAGCGAGTATAGCTTGATTTTATATCGGAATGCGATTTGCACATTTTATCCCTAAATTTTGGTGAAAAATATCTTATTCTTCTTAAATTGTATGAGGTAATTTTATTCATCGCAATACTTACTTCTCTCGTTCACATAACCTTGGATGATTTGTGTTGAACTCTGATACGATATTCCTGCAACTTGATTCTGGACTTATATCCTAACAAATAGTTCATTTCAACACCCTTCCTTACATGTAGCTGAATCTAACTTATAGATTTATGTTATTTATCTCCCAAATGCTTTCGACGACAGGGTGAGTATATATATATATATATATATATATATATATATATATATATATATATATATATATATATATATATATGCGGTCCCGATTACTTCTAAAATTAACTTAATTACATAGATAAGAATATTAATATTGATAAAATTAATTTTGATTATGGAAAATGTATCAAAATATTTACTTTAAGAATAGGAACCCGTATTATGGTTCAAATATATGGAATGCGCGGACGTCAAATAGGTATATGGATAACCTTACTATCAGTCTTAATGGAGATTGCTTGAACTGAATGACACGGAAGAGATAATATTAATTACTTTTCTACGTTGATCTTAGTGGAGAATGCAATCAAGAATTTTTTGGTGATTTGTTGATGATTAAACACGCCCTGATATTAAGGTAATATGTTCGTATGCAATTAGTTTAATCTATGTGACATTCGGTTTGTTTCCTCCTTACTTAGTCCATACGTTACGCTTTGAAAAAGGCAAATCACAATTTCTGAAGGGCAAACTTCTTTAAACTGAAATGTGCTTTCAAGACCAATCTGGCAATCCAGGAGCGGAATATGAAACTGATATCCCTTTAATGTAACCGTGTTTTCGAATAATATGATAAAATGTATGAGCATTTTTTTTAAATTCAATTTTCACCCCAAACAAGGCACAATGCCACTTTGAAGCAGGGGGCTACTATCAGGGACTTAATTGGCAGGGCCATTATGAAGTGAGATGAGTAGAAATATGTTTGTTCACATTACACTTGAACTTCTGCATATCAGTACAGTTGGGAAAGGAGAATCCTGGAAGGGAGTTCCAAAGACCTGCAGTTCTGGAGAAGAAACTATTGGAGTAAAAGGCTTTCTTGCACCTAGGGATCTCTACTTTAAAGGGATGAGACTTACTAGCTAGTCGGGTTTGTCGGGGGTAGTTACGTCGGGAGGTACAAGTGTTTGCACTTCGTCAGAGCATTCACCATTAAAGTATTTGTAGAATAGACAGAGGGATACAACATCTCGTCGATGGGACAGAGGTTGAAGCCTAGATGACAGTTCAGGACCTATCAGGTTGGCGACTCTCTTTTGAACCCTATCCAGGAGCGAGAGACAAGCAGCAGATGCACCAGCCCAGATGTGACAACAGTACTCCATACATATACGTATGGTGGTCTTATAGAGGTACAGGATACTGCTAGGCGTAAGTAGTTTTCTAGCACGGTAGAGGGAGCCAACCTTCCTTGCAGCAGCCTTGGCAATGCTCTCAATGTATCTATTCCAGTTCATATTCCTCTAAACGTTAAGCCGAGGAGTTTAAAAGAAGTACTTTCAGGCAACGTGATCTTGGTCATTGCTATTGGTGGTAGAGAATGTTTCTTGTAGTTATTGAAGGAAACAAGCTTCGTCTTAGCAGCATTGAATGTGAGTAGTGTTGTAATCGTCTTAGAAGTTGATTCGTAGTAAATTCGACGCGGCGTGGTTCATCATCAAATTAAAAGTCAACAAAATGCCACGAGAAAAGGGCATATTCCAAAATAAACATGGTGTAAATAACTGCCTACCAAGAGACGCTGGCCTGAAGGTGTATTACTCTTTGTTACGCAGTATTACTTTCTGTGTATTTATTATTACTAAAAACCCCGTCGAATTTGTGTCATTTCTCTATGTAACCTATAAGAGGTAATATTTTCAAAGATATTGTAATTAACTCATATGTACTGTGTGTGTGTTTTGTACAAATAAAACAAACTAGTTTTACGCTATCGAGAAAATTTCAGCTTTATAAAAAACATATTTGTTGATTAAATATACTTCTATTCCCGTGTTTATTCCACAGGCCCTGCTAGTAACTATCCATTGACAAAATATAAAATAAAATATTTTTATTGACCCTTAAACTTATTGCAGCAGGTTCTCAGGTTTTACGGACAGTGCGTTTATTTTGCAACTGTCCCAAAATAAGGGTCAATAAAATATCTGTGGATTAAGTTGTTCTACCAAAATCTGGAAAACAACTCCTAAATTGTCGATAAATTTGAAAGATATTCATGGAGCTAACTGCTTCAGTATTATTTAGAAAAAAAAACAAGTACTCGTCACTTATTTTTCACCGAATAATAACATTAAATTGCATCTACATTTAATATAACGACTGCATAAATGCATTACGCATTTACAAAATGTTGAAGATGCCCCTCCATGGGATTAATGGCTATCTCATGATGTCACTTCCTTTTGTGACGTTACTTCCGGTATCAAATACCGGTCCTCGACAGTCTTAGTTTGGCACGCGACCAAACAGGTCGTGTGCCCTACCGTTGATGAATGGTATTACTCAACTCACTTTGTCTGTAATATTTGTGAATACATGTCCGTTCCTAAAAATCCTGTGTTCCTTCGTTCTTATTACCATTTAACCCCATAACACATAGCCCGGGTCTTTGGAGGTGGGTGTTAAGCAAAAAAGCAAAAAGGTTGTAGGAGGTAGGCAGACTCGAACCCCTATCGCGCAGGAGGAAAAGAACATGAAAAAAAAGTGATGTATTTGCTATTGTGCCCATCGCCAAACCAGAAGTTACGTAGCTTTTAATTAAGCCTAGACTATAGAAAAAGAGGGGATGACTTTCGAAATTATCGGTGAAAAAAGTGACCCCTCCCTGTAGAAAAGTGCCAAGTTGAGGGTGAAAGAATTAATGTTTGTTTAGCCAATTTTTCGATATTTGTCGTTCGAAGGGTCGATCTTTTCATGACAACCCTTACTATATATTAAGAATCACAAACAAAATATCTTTGGTATGACTAATCCACAGTTTTAGAAGAGATGATGGACCTTCTTCAAGTAAGTAATGTTACCTCAAGTGCTTCTACCAAACTAGATGAAATCTTGCCCAGGAATTCAGTGAAACCAAGAAACAACGAGGAAGGTATACTTTAATGGTCAAATGGGGGACGGGAATTTATGTTCTCAACTTTTTATTAAATGCTAAAGAGAAATTTTATGCTATATTCGAGTATCTATGTGTCTCATATTGGGATCAAGTTTTAGACCCTAGCAGGAGGGGACCCTTTATTTGTGAGATTTGCCACTGAAGCAAAATAACACATATAATATTATGGTTTATTGGCTACAGTGAAATTTATCCGACGAATACACGGAAAGGAAGAAAACAAGGACTATCATTCTTGATAGTATTAAATACTAAAATGAAACATATGATGTGGTAGTTTTATTGGATTGTTTATTAGTGATGGGACGATTCCAATATGATCCCCGATCCCGATACAATTACCGATTTCGTACTAAATCTTTGATTCCGATACAAATACCGATTCCGATCGGATTTTATATAAATCTCTAAATATTTAACTATGAAATATTTTTCCCCGATTACTGTAAAAGCAACTCTTAAATGCACATATATTTTCTCAAGCGTAAAACCACACGAGTGAGGAGGTGATTTTACAGATTTTTGTCTTACCGGAAGTTTGAATCACTAAATATTTATTAGGTTATTATTGCTAAAAACAGTGGAAGATTTTTCCTAAACCAAAATCAAATGAAAAAGATAATTACAGGACTCAGTTTTGGCATCGGAAAATACGCCCAATTATTTCCCATTCCGATGTTAATTCTGATACATCAAAAAGCTCGGATTTTTCCAATTTCTGACGCTAATTCCGATTAACCGTCCCAATACTAGTGTTTCTCTTGTATTATTGTATATTCTTGCATGTGTCCGAATGATTTTTTTGGCCATGTAATTTCCGTGTTTATCTGCCAAGACAATATCACTAATTGGAAACTTCGCCCTATTGTGTCTCGCCTTTGCATATATAACTGCTGTATAACCGTGTCTACATCGTCCTTCTCTAACGTGTTTATGGATGTTCTAATGGATTTTATATGATCCTCTCATGTATATATCGTTTCTCAGCTTCACACACGTGCACCTCCCCATTTTATTATATACAACTCTTAAAGACACATATTTATACAGCCGGATGTGTATACATGCGGTTTAACTTCTTTAAGAACAGTAAAGTTGTAAACGTATCGTAATAGTTCCTAACTGTGCATGTGTGTATTTTTTACAGGGGGGGGGTCACCACTTATCAACGCTCAGGGGCCTCTCGGGGATAAGGGTTTATGAGTACACATTTATAATTGTGATTTTAGCGTAGCTAAAATTTGTGGGAATTTTATAACTTGGATTACCTAGAGGGATGGTTCAATAAGAACTTGTTCACGTTTGACTTGGATACAATCAGATTGTAGTCAGTTGGAAAGCAGGCAAACGGAACAGAGTTCCACAGGCGAGCAGTTCTAAGAAAGAAGCCCTGTTCATGGAATCTACGTTTAGGTGTAGGCACAGATAAAGAGTGTGGGGAATTGTTGATAGTGGTTTTGGCTAGACGAGTGTTTTTCGTGAAATTCTGGCGAGGGGGGACCATAGGTTGAAGTTCAGTTGAGTACCTGCCATGAAAATAACGATAGAGCAGGGACAGGCTCGCTACGTATGTTCTGTGGGAAAGAGGTCGCAGGGCAGGAGAAAAGGGCATAGTCCAATAAGCTATGAAGTCTATTTTCAACTCTCTCAAGACAGAAAAGGTTGCTTCTAGCAGCTCCTGCCCAGATGTGGCAACAGTACACCATCGTTTGCCGAACATGCCTTTTATATAGGTAGAGAATTGCATCCTAAGTAAGATGTCTACTAGAACGAAAGAAGGATCCCACCATTTTTTGACTTGGACAATGAATTTGATGTATGTGTTCCATTTCAGACCGGGAGTAAAGGGAAATCCCAGAAGCTTTGCAAAACATGAAGCCTCCCCAAGGAGAGCCATTCATTTCGATTGATGGAAGCTGAGTAGCAGAGCATTGATAATGTAAGAATAGAAGCTTGGTATTAGATGCATTAAAAATAACCTGCCACTTTTTCCCCATTGTACCACGTGCTCAAGATCAGAGGAGAGAGAATTAGTGAGAACTTGGTCGTTTACGGTCTTCGAAGTGCTACGATAGATGGTAGTCTCGTCAGCATAAATGTCTATGAAAGACCTAAGGATGTGTTTTGGGAGATTATTGATGTAGATCAGGAAGAGAGTTGGACGCAGGATGGACCTCTGAGGGACTCCAGCATTAATACTGAAAGCTTCCGATTTCTGCCCATCTAAAACTACTCTTATGAACCTATCAGATAGAAAGATTTAATACTTGAAAGGACTTTTCCAGCTATACAATGACGAGAGATCTTGTGAAGTAGACTTTTATTCCATACCTTATCAAAGGCCTTTGATATGTCAAGAGCAATTTCCCTTGAGATGAAGCCTTCGTCGAGAGATTCGCCAAACCTATGGGATATAACTGTGCGCACGTTTGCTGTAGATCCAGCAGAATGAATTTCATGTTAATTTAGACCTATTAGTAGGTCGCGCGGCGTTGCGTGGTCGGAAAATACGCATAAATATTTAATTTTAATTCATACAGAAAATGAGACATTTGTATGCAACTATTATGCTTTTTTTTAAAACAGTTCACTTATTATTATTTAAGTTATTGCTGATGAATTTCATGTAAATATAGACCTACTAGTAGGTCGCCCGGCGTTGCCTGGTCGGAAAATACGCATAAATATTTAATTTTAATTCATACAGAAAATGAGACATGTGTATGCAACTATTATGTTGTTTTTTTTTAAACAGTTCACTTATTATTATTATTTTAATTGGAATCCATTGAGATAAGTATTTTTTTAATTAATTTTTATTTATTGCTAACTATTATCCTCATATTTTTTTAATAGTTTCACGACGTTTCGGTCGACTATTCCTCTGGGCTTCGTCAGGCGGTAACCGCGACGGATAGGAACTTTGGCGAGACGACAACAACTACAAAAGGCAGTAATTGCAGTCAATGTGGTCAGGAAATTCAGAGTTCATATCCGTCGCGGTTACAAACAGCGAAGGCCAGAGGAATAGTTGTCCGAAACGTCGTGAAACAACTAAGTAAAATATGAGGATAATAGTCCGCAATAAATAAAAAATTAGTTCACTTCTTGTAATTTAAACATATACTCTAGCTGATTCCGAAATCTAAAACCTTAACAGTTTACAGAATATTTAAAAAGGGTTTTCAAACTTAATCATGCAAAGACAAGGAGTGTGTTATTTGAACCATTCACGCATGCGCAGTCATGAAGCTGTTGACAAACAGATAATAATCCGAAGATACCAACGCACTATTTCTTTCAATTTTGGACCCTTTAGTCGTCCTGTTTCCTTGGTGAAAACAGACATAAATGCGCACATATCTGAATACCCTATATATTAAATTTAGATTCTTTAGTTCAATTATTATTTGAGTATATAAGTTGAAATTGTCCTTACACATATTTTCACGTTTATAGAGATATAAAACCAAGAGTAGGTGGGCGTTTAAAGTGTATGTTTCTGTTTTAAGCACGGTTTGAAGATGAGATTGACGTTAGCATAAAATATAATTCAAGCGATTATATGAGATGATTATCCAAAATAAGTAGTATTTTTACACAGTGGCATGTAGAACATAATATAGTGTGGACTAAGTCACTGTAAAAAAGAATCCTCCCTGTGCACCGACTTTGGTCTCAGCAATCAAATATTTTATTGGAAATTATACGATTTCATTAATTTCGATGACATTAAAATAATAGAAATGTGGAACATTCGATGATCCTGATTAAATTATGTCCCTAAACTGACTCTGCAGAAGTTAAACGAATTCGTCTACGAAACTTTCCATCATCCGCGATAGTCTCCAAACCTCTACACTACTGACCGCCACTTTTTAAGGCATCTCGGCAAATTTATGCATGAAAAATGCTTTAAAAAAGTAACAAATACCGAAACAACTTCCTTAATCGTACCAGAACGCAATTTTTTTTTTATGTTACTGGCATGAATTCACTTGTTTAGCGTTCATAAAAATGTGTTGATCACGGTGGGACTTTATTTCGATCAATAAAAGTATTCTTTGAGCGGAAATATATTCATCTCAGTTTAAAAATAAAAAAAAAACAGAAAGAACTTTCTTGTCAATTTGATAAATAATATATACGTCTCTCTGTTGATTCTTAAACTCGCATCAGTGAAAAAATATTACTTACATGAATATGAAAACGTAGATTGATAACCTTCAGATCAATAATGATGCAAATACCTTATCGAGTATAATGAAGAAAAGAATAGTTCATAACATTCAATAAATTATCAATAAAAATTGGAATCTAAATACCCGAAACATCATAAGTACCCATCCATATAAACGTGTAAATATAGCTTTTTTGAAACTTTAGAATTCCTTATATTTAGTTTCATCTATAATTTGATAATGGTGTGTATGTCTGAACACCCTGCAAAAAATCATTTAGTATAAAAGATCCGTGTTTCAAGCTTTTACTGCCGCGTTGTACGTCTCCAAGAGCGATGCCTTAGGGAAGGAAGCAGTAACATCAACTATAATTGTACATTACTGCATCTGGTTGCTTTCGAATTGCGATCGATAATCCTTATTATTTGGATAGCAGCGGGTAATGCTGGTCGAGCGGTTTGTTCTTAGTTAATGTATTCAGAGATGGCTTCCTGGCCGGGTTCGAATCTCTCGACCAGCGGTAATCGTGATTCCTTCCACTGATGATTTCTGAACGGATGAAACACTAGTATCTGTGGGTATTTAAAATAATTGTAGTAATATGTATATATATATATATATATATATATATATATATATATACACACATAGAGAGAGAGATAGAAAGAGGGAGAGATTTAAGCTTATGTTCAAATGTCAAATGTGTTCATAAATTTTGTACCTCCAAACATTTTTATTTACAGTAGTACCCCGAGATACGGTATTAAATATTAGTAACAAAATACAGTACAGTATATAGTATAGATGTATATAATCAAATGGCATAAAAATAAAACCGTAAGGTTAGGCAAATACGATAACCATGGCCCGGAATAACATCGTATTCCACATTGTAACCGAAAAAAAACGTATCCTAGTGCCAACGTATCCCATATTCGTAGTGCATCGATAGATAGGTATGTATATAAATGTTAAGAGGTACAGAATTTAAATAAAGTTTTACATATAATGGGCGGAAGTCTCTCGAGAGCTCTTTCAGCTTTCAAATCATCAGGAGAAAATCGATAGCGTTAAAATAATAATACTATGTCGAAAGTAAAGAGTTCTGATGGGGAACTATTGAATGTGCCAAAAAATACGGGGACACTAAAATAAAAAAAAACGATTAATATAATGGCACAACAAGGGGGGGAGGAAACTGGAGAAAAGATTCACAGTTCTCCAAAGAGAAGCAATGCGTTAGATGTTTCTTTCTGCCGGCACAAAGAAGATTTCCGCACCGCAATATAGACAGACTCCAAAATCTTTAAATGGTTTCTGGAGTCCGCTCTATGTAACACCTCGACCCATTCAATTTTATATCTGCCGGCACAGCACGCGTTGTCAACCAAATGCTGCCCAATAGCAGAGTCGAAGGCTGCAGAAGAAGGGAGACTCCCAGACCCCATCCTTCCTTGTCTGATCGTCGATGGAATATGCTGGGTTATACGAGTAAAAAGATTTGGTTTATAAGAGTCCAAAGATTTGTGCCGGCAGAAAGAAACATCTAACGCATTATTTCTCTTTGGGGAACCGTGAATCTTTTCTCCCGCTCCCCCCTCGCTCTGCCATTATTTTAATTGTTTTTTAAACGTTAATAAACTATATTTTTGTGTCCCCGTAATTTTTGGCAGATTTAATAGTTCCCCATCAGAACTCTTTACGTTCGACATGTTATTATTTTACGCTATCGATTTTCTCCTGATAAGATGATAGCTGAAAGAGCTCTCGAGAGACTTCCGCCCATTATATATATATATATATATATATATATATATATATATATATATATATATATACTAGCTGTACCCGGCCACGCGTTGCTGTGGCTCTGTTTGTTAAAATGGAACACATGTGAGAGTAGAGAAAAGTTTGATTCTTTTTTTCAAGAGAATGTACAAATTATTTATTTTTTTAAAGATGTTAAGAAAATAAAAATAAAAATACTTCCATCATTAATTATGCAAAAAAATAGAATAAAATGTTGATTTAGTGTCTCAATATTAGGCTTATAGATTACGATAAAACTTGCTGAGTATGCGCTTTTTTACAGTTGTTGAAAAATGGAACGGAAACTTAAATTTAACTTCGTTTTAATCTTTCTGCATTTTTTAATTGTGCCCCCCAAACGAATATAATCAAAA
Organism: Euprymna scolopes; assembly: GCF_053919585.1. Lineage (NCBI taxonomy): Eukaryota > Metazoa > Mollusca > Cephalopoda > Sepiida > Sepiolidae > Euprymna > Euprymna scolopes. The sequence goes on along the minus strand of NC_136492.1, from coordinate 10,493,946 downwards.
CAGTAATATTCAACAATTGTATTTTATGCATATAAAACACAAAATATTTATTTAAAAAAAAGTTAATAACGAAAGGAAAATGATTCCATTTTTAACGAAAAAGTCAGTTTGGTATATCTTTTTTGTTATTTTTTACATAAGTCCAGCTAACTCTTCACATTGGAAATGTCGACATTTATAGGTTGTCGGGTACGTTTACAACGAATAAACACTCCAACCTAGTAGATGTATCAACATTTTTGTGTGAATTTTTGACACCCCTATCACGAAACTGCAAATAAAATATAAAAATCTCGTAATTTCTCTTTTAAAAGTGAATTGTTTATTTTGTTTATGGATTATACTTCCAAAATAAACTATTAAAGTTTTTTTAAACGTAATAGAAATATTTTTTTTTATTAAAAAAAACAGTAATGAATTTTATGAACTCAATATTTTTCAATTTTTAAACATTAAAAATTTATCAAAATTTTTCTATTGATTCTATTTTTACGATATTTTCAGGGTCAATGTGAAATTTTATGCTCTTTCCTATAAACTGAATATAATATTTTAGACCAACGGTTTCTTTTAATTCACGCCCCCCCCCCATTTTCAAGTGTCTAGTAAAACTTAAATAATCAATTTGCTCAGCAAAGTTTTATATATCACAAATTGAAGAGAAAATGTCAGTAAGTAATATATTCAAATTTAAAACAAAAAAGTAGTGTTTTTTAGAAATTTACCTGTAAAGTTCGAAGTTTAAAACCTTTATTTTTAAAACCACGTTGTTTGTTTTTTCTTTTTTTTATGAAACCTTTGTCCTTGCTCCTTTAATTGAAAACAAAATTAGGGCTTCAATTATATTTTTCGAGTAGTTATAAGCTTGGAAAGACAGGGGGTAAAATAATTCACGGCTCCCATTTTGAAATGTCTATTAAGAAGTAAATAATTTATTCACCAAAGTGTTATATATCACAAATTGAAGAGAAAAGGTCAATATATAATATATTCAAATTTAAAACAAAAGAGTAGTGTTTTTTTTAGAAATTTACCTGTAAAGTCCGAAGTTAAAACCTTTTGTTAAAAAAAGACATGTCGCTTGTTTTATTTTGCTTTTATGAAACTTTGGTCCTTGCTCCTTTAATTGGAAAAAAATTAGGGCTTAAGCTACATTTTTCGAGGAGTTGTAAGCTTGGAAACATGGGGTCGAATTATTCACTATTTCCACGAAATTTCTGACAAACCTACCAATCTACCCATGTTAAGAACGGCTTTTGGAATAGACACCCCTAACCTTGCCAGAATACCCGAAAAGCTATAAAAGTTGACGCGTCGAATGTGAACGATGAGTTGGACGTAATGTAAAAATGTACCGATTTTAAAAGGGAACGAAATTAAAATTTCCGTTCCATTTTTACAACAACCGTAAAGCAGAGCATTCTATGCAAATTTTACCTAACTTACTGTATTAATGCTATTTTTTTAAGCAAAGAAAAAACAAAAATTAGGTTTGGCTATAAATTCCTAAACTCATTTTACCCTAAATAATTTAGGTGAATGAAATAGGAATCTAATTGAATCTTTAATTTCCTGAATAGTATGCGAGAATTTATTTTTCTTCGAGTTATATCGAATTCATTAATACGGACTTTAGGGTTTTTTTTCGTAATGTTACTGTAAAAATTATTTTTTATTGTTACAAATTACGATGCTTTATATAAAAAAGCAAAAATAAATTCTTGCGTTTTTTATTTACTACTGAAAACCATAACTTTAGTAAAGGTATTTTTTGTTTAAACAAAATAAAACATTTTCACTAAGAGTTAACTGAAAATAATTAGTTCATTATATTCTGCGACCATTATTTGAAAAATACTGCAATTTTCATTAGAATTTGTTAATTTCCTGATTTTAATTTTTAAGTAAAGGGAGGAGTCAAAATGCTTATTCACTTTGAGCGTCGGCATTCATTGTCTGTCCCTACCATTTGTCGATGAATATTTGATAGCAAAACGACCACGTGTGGTTAATTTAAATTAAATTTCAATCGCATGGCTACATTATCAATAATCATGTGATTAAACCCATTGAAAATTTACCGATATTGTAAACACATTCTGTTTACATTAAGCTTGTAGTGTTTTTTTAGTGATGCAATGTTGTCAACTGAGATTTAAAAAAAATCCCGCGAGATAAGGAGAAAGAAATCTCCAGAAAATCGCTAGATTTTTAACTTATCGTCTGAAATTTTAAAAAATCGCTAATCCCCCCCTAACTCCATATTTTAACTTCCTACCATAACAAAATTATAAATATAGTATATTCAATATATAAAATGTTCCGTGTTTTCTAACTATATGTTTTTGGAATTATATTGAAGCGGTTAGCTCCCCAGAAGGCTTACATATTTTATCAGCTAGTTTTGCATGTTTTTTTTTTCAGAGAGGGTAATTTTTTTGTAGGAAACAAATCATAAACTCAAACTGTTTATAATAAAAGTTAAATTGAAATATACTACAAATTAAACATCACAATAATGGTGCAACATTGCAATTAGAAAAATAAAAAACAATAAAACTTTGTTTTAGCATATTAAAAGTATTTATGTTGGTAGATAATTAAATACTACTGCATTGGTATAATTTTTTTTGCTGTTGTTTCTTGCTTTTTACAATTTTCCACTAAATACTTCTAAATAAAGCAGGGTTTCTTCGGAGGTTGGAATGCCCCCCACCTAAAATGTACATGGAAAAATCGATTTTATAGCGAGATTTAAGAATGGTTAGCCGAAAAAAGGTTAAATACAAAACAAATAATCAATAAATAATTGTTACCAAAGGCAATAAATGCTACTTTTTTTTACTTACTTGAATGAGTTTATTTTATGTTTTTAAAGTTTTTCAAGCGCTTTTCTTTATTTTTTTAATCTAAAATTGAGGATGTGTGGGTGCCAAATATCTCCAGATTTTCTAGAATTCCCCGCTAGATTGCAAACGAAATCTCCAGATCTAGCAGGAAAACCGCTAAATTGTAACACTGGTCACGTGACAGGAAGCGGTAATAAATAATTGCCCCTAAATAAAAAAATGTCGTATCGATACAAAGAAAAACAGCTATTTATCATAGAAAAATTAAGTATAATGTTATAATTAAAAAGAAATATATAAAAACACACATGGATATAGTAAACATATACCAAAACGTGGAAGCCATCCGTCCAGTGGTTTTTTAGACATTTAATTGCGAACGAACCAAGAGTTACATTTATATATATATATATATATATATATATATATATTTATATATAATATATATATATATATATATATATTGTGCATCCAAAAATTTACCCACTTAAAAGTAGCCCGATCTCTTTTATCTTTCTTTTAAAGATCTACACAAGTCAAAATGTTTTTTTTTTCAAAGATAGCGCCACATGCCGCACGTCTCGCAGATCACTGACACGAGTGCATGACATTTTTACCTGAGAGAACAATATGCAAAGGTATAGGCCACCACGTTCCCATTTTGTAATTTTATCTTTAGGTGATATTAAAACAAAATGTTTAATTAATATTTAATTAATTAATTAACCCTCACAATTTATACCAACTAAAGGAGACAATTGCGAACGCTATTAGAAGTGTCACCAGTGAAGATCTATAGGCAGTATCTGCAAACGTTGTGAAACGTGCCGAGAAGTGCATAGATGTCAACTGGGAGCACTTGCATCATGTTTCATAACACTACAGGTAATTTAAATAATGCTACAATGACTATAAATTATACAATTATGTTTCCTCTCTCTACAACATTTCTGGGCTACTTTAAAGTGGGCTACACTCTACGTATATAATAATAATAATAATAATAATAATAATAATAATAATAATAATAATAATAAATAATGATTGATAGAAATAATTAATAATAATGTAAATTAAAAAAAATAAGGTTTAATATTCATAATAGCTGTAATTATTACTTGGCTGTTTATATACATCCCTGAATTACCTGGTTGGTTGCTTGCTTGCTTTTCAGGATATTTAATGCCAAATCCAAAGATTCGGAAGAAAATTTTTTTAATAGAATATATTTGTTGTTTTCAAGTCGGTTTCTATTTAACCCATAGTTGGGTCTCTAACAGGTACTACCACTCCGGGTCAGAGTGGACCTGGGAGCAATGGTAATTAAAGGGTTGCTCCACACTCCCCAAAGCCCGCAAGCTGGGGCCTCACCACTGGATATAGGTTAAGGTCATATCCAGGCCAGAGAATTACCTGCAAGGTTGATAATGTACAGAGTAATATTCTGTTGTTAGTAATACTCTTTACACACTAAAACATGCAACTACGACTTAAACTAATCTTAGCTCGCGAAACTAGGACATGTTACCTCCGAGCATTAAATAACAATTTCCATTCAGAAATCCGTGCAAATTCTACAATACATCAAAAAGTTTTCAGAATTAGAGAAACAGAATTGAAGAAGGTCGAGGGTTGCATCATCCGTAAAATTGTGTGAATATGCCTCAAGATTCTAACAATAGTCCGAATCATCTAAATGGTTGAATTGCTTTCTTCTGTGTGTATTTGCTTCCATCATGTTTGCAAATTTTTTGACATGGTACGAGTATAGATTTCCTTTATATTATGAACTTTCATTTTACGTGGTTGTGTAGAAGCGTCAACCGCTTGACGACACAATAATTACATAAAAATAACAAACAAAAAAGAAATACACAAATAAACACCGCGCTATCTTGTTTTAACGCATTTAATATCGATTTGTATTTTTCTAATCCGTTAGGAAAAAATGCCGAGTAAATTGAGTTGTTTTAATACAAAATAAATAAACAATAACATTTGAATCAATGATAAAAATCGCATGTCAAGATCCAATCGCAGAAATTAATTAATTACTTCAACTTTATTAATTTGGAAAATAATTAATCATTTGAAAAATCAATTTTAATAGCATGATTGTATAAACGCTCAAATTACATTTTAAAATACTCTACATATGTGATTAAAGTGTAGTTATGGTTTATTTCTACCAGGGTTTAAGAAAGGTTTCTTTTTTTAATAAAACTGCGATGCATTTGATTTTGTAATAGGTAATTATATTTTCTACATTACCAATGTGAATGTGTTGATGTTCCAAATTATTAAGGTTCTTTCATCCAGGCGCGAATGGATAAACATACCGCGGACACCGTGAGCGAAATACGTCGCGGCAAGGAAAAAGAGGAATATAAACAGGAAAGAACACGTTCCAGAAGACGACCACGTGAAAGACGTCACAGTCTTAACGAGAAGTCACGCGTTACAGAATAATAGGGAAATGTATGCCATTGTTTTAATAAAAAATAGAGACAAAACAGGAGTTGAAAAATGAGTTCCTCTTTTCTATTCTTTGTTTCCTTTGCAGCTGATTCTACAACGGGTTGGGTTTACGCGTGTAAAGGAGTACTGTGTTACATTCGTTTTTTTTTTTTTGACGTTCAACTATGTATATATAAACGGCATTATTTTTGCAGCAAGCTAATATATTAGAAATATCATAAATATACCCTATGTTTACTCAGGCTATAATAGCTGTAATTTCATGTCATGAACATTCATGTTTTGCGTGATTTGGAGTGTTTTGATGACACGAGAATTACAAAAATCAATAAAGAAAAAAAGAACAAAGAAACACACAAAAGCAACTGCACGCCATCTTGTTCTACTTGAATCACTTGCGTTCACTTTAGGATCTGCGTAATTTGAATAAAGAAAAATGTTGGAGAAGCTTTGCTGTTGTGGTTTATCTAATAAATTACACCATACTTAAGTAGGTATATAGTCTTTCATCATTTTTAATGTTAGAGAATGAGCCTCTTTGCTGATTTGGTTGCTTCAAAACTGGGCAGAAAAAAAAACAATCAAGAATTCGTTTTAGAAAATCAGTCCAACAGGTACGGGTCCAGGAACTGGCCCATTATCTGTCAGACTGAATTACGCAATGTAGGTATTACCTACGAGGTCCTTGTAACCCATCTATTGGATTAGGCAAGTTTATCGTGTGTTGCCTGATGCGCCCCTACAGGGGAATACCGTTGTTTAAGGCCAAATCTTTTGAACTATGATCATTTGACAGCCAAATTTTGACCGAAAACGGATTTAAAAGCTTGCCCAAAGTCTGAATGCACTTTCAAATGTTTAGACCAAAATTGGCTGAGTAATTTGGTAGAGTCCGCAGAGGTGTGTATCAAGTTTATATGTATTATACATAATTGGGTATATATAGTCATGTCTGAAAAAATATCGTATTTTAATAATCGCTATCGACATTCCAAACATTTTTCTCTGTTTGTGTACAATTTTACCAGTAAAACGTAAACTATGTATTATAATTTATTTTGTTGCGTGTCTCTTTCTTTATTATTTCTGTATATTAACTATTATCTATTCATTATTCTGCATGATCTCCTAGTACGTGTTGGGAAAATGCCGGGCAACGCCCGGTAACAGCATTTAATTCCCTGTTATCTATCTATCTATCTATCTATCTATTTAAACAACCGACTTACTTGTGGGAAACTAAGTTGAGCAAGTATTGTAGGTGCAGAAAGCATCAAAAAGTCATGTTGTGACATGTATAACACTGGGTTGACCGATCACATTGCACCGGATAGTATGCGAATGGGTACCGTAAGTGACGTCTCGGGGATTCCGATTTAAATACGCTGGGTTAAGTTTAGTGAGTTGGTTTTGATACCTCGAAGAAACAGGACGGGTAAAGCAGCCTTCCGCATAAGTAGCGACAGTCTCCGAATGGATGCAGAAAAGCGCCACAAGTCCGAAATCGTCGACTTCACTCCATGCTGTGGAAGATGAGATGCCTGAGAGTGAAATAAACCAATATATAAAAACATTAAAATTGTCTTGTGTCTGTTTTGCATGCGTATTTTTTAGAACATAACCTGGGTAGAACAAGACGTTGGCGAATCCCCCAGGCAGCGGCCAAAAGACAAAAGGACAACAGGTATGTCGCTATAAATGTACTGTGAATAATATCTAATAAACATATGCGACCACTAGCCGAGTTACGGGCCGTTAATAGACATAAGATCGAAGGCAATACCCGCTAAGTACCCTGTTAAATAAACAACTACATAACACACGAATTTTATGACATATTTAAGCCGTACGTTACGCTTAATTAAACGCAAAACTCACTTTTGAAGGCCCAGTCTTGTCAAAAATAAAAATTCATATTCGCAAAATTTTATTTAAAAAACGCCTATCTGGCAACCCTATCCAAGTATATTATAGTGATCTCCCTTTGATATGACCTTGTTTTCAAATATCATTATAATTATATACGATAGCTGCTGTAATTGTGTGAAAATGCAGCTCGTAGTAATTTAGACGTGCATTAGTTCTTCACCAAATAAATGTCAGCGAAATGTTGCGTAACAGAAGAAAATTCGAACGAAAAAGGGGAAAGACGAAGAATATTTTCTGCCAAGAGGTATTTGGCTGAATTAATAAAATTAAGCTTGTCTCTTACAATATTATTTTATTATATGTATTGAACTATGTAACACGCGATTTTTTCGGAGTATTTATTACGGTTAGTTTTATGTGCAAAATACAACTTTCATAGTAATGTTACGAGACTTCTATTTGTTGCGTTATATTCTTGTTTTTTTTTGTTTTTTTTTTTTTAACTAAAAATACGTTTTGTGCAACCCAAACAAGTTCGGAACCCTTCCTATAGTCCATACATTGCATTCTGTTACTGTTAGTTATTCCAAAAGCTCAAGGAAAACCATAAACGATGTTGTTATGATACAATTAAAGAGATAACAGGCTGTAAGGAGGGTTATTGACACGCTCACACATAAGGAGTTTCATGGGGCCTTCCAAAAATGTCTGCCGGTGGAGTTTACTTCTGTTCCGTTTTCTTGCTTTACCACTGACTACAATATGGTTGTCTTCAAGTCCAACATAAACAAATCCTTAATGAGCCACGACCCCTTAAGTAATCTGATTTACCAAATTCCCACAACTAACGATGACTACATGTTCCCTTTAACCACTGTACATCGGTCATTTATCCCTATCCTTGATTGGCTTGCGAGCCTTGATAAGTGGTGATTCCGTTGTCATATCTATATATGCATAAGAACAAAGAATTAATAAAACATGTTAAAAACATTAAAGAAGAGTTAAATCATATATGATTTTCAAAAAAGAGACATAATGTAAGTTGATTGTCCTTCATCGGCGAAGTTTCGAAAGAAATACTTTCTTATTATAAGCTCTATTTCCTATTTGGACTTATTGAGCTTTTACATCTCCTTGTGATTACTTTATAAATATTAAGTATTTAATATTTATTGTATAGTATAAGTTTCCTATTTTGGATTGTCTTTGTAAACTAAATTGTAACTATTATTTCTTTATATATATATATATATATATATATATATATATATATATATATAGTAATTTATAAAATATATATGGCGATTAAGCTACACTGAATATTCTGCGTTTCATCCACTTATAGGATTCGTCAGGCTTATACCTAAACGATCACACATATATGTATATATATATATATATATATATATATGTGTGTGTGTATATATATGTGCATGAATGTGTGTACACATAGGTATATTTATATATATATATATATATATATATATATATATATAAAAGGAGGGAAAACATATATACTTTATAAATTACTAACTAGATCTACCTACGTATTGAGCACTTTTGAAGTAAATACTTAAAGTTTGCGCATAAATCTATACTTTCGTATATTAAATTTATGTGAGTAAATGAAGTAGTTATATATATATATATATATATATATATATATATATATATATATATATATATATATATATATATGTATATATTAGTATTGGATGATTCCAATATTTTTCCCGATGCCGATACAATTACCGATCCCGATTCCGATGTTTATAAATCTTTAAATAATTTACTATAAAGTTGTTATTTTGTCCCGGTTACTGTGAAAACGAATCTTAAATGTGCATCCATTTTCTCAAACGTAAAAATACAATTGTGAGGAGGGGATCAAGAGATTTAAGTCGTACTGGAAGTTTACATCAATAAATATTAATTATTACGTTATCATTACTGTAAGCAATCGACGACGTTTTAGAAAAAAAAACAAAATAAATTAAAATAGATTATTAAAGGAATCAGTTTGGACATCTGAAAATAGGCTAAAATTTTCCCGATTCCAATACTCCAAAAAGCTCAGATTTTTCCAATTCCCGATTTCGATTCCGACTAATCCCAACACTAATATATATATATATATATATGATGATGATGATTTCAACGTCTTGTCAGACGAGTGCCACTCCCTCAGACATTTCAAATCCATTAGCCCAAATACCTGAGGGAGTATCTATACAAATATGATGTTGCAGAGTCTTAGCTTTGTACGACAGCTAAGTCTCTCTCTCGGTTCAAAATGTTGAGATCCAGCAACAAGAAAGAGCAAGATAGCCAGCAACAAATTAAACTGCAGACCAGGTTAATGCGGGTAATGGTCTTCCGCTTTATGGTTTTTTTAAATCAGAGATTTGCTTCTCCTAGAAAGGTTGCCTTAACCACGGCTTACGGAAGCCCTCTCCACCCGAATACACATATAGCACACACACAAATATACACGGTGCTAGTTGGCCGTTGACCCAGAAAAAGAGTTCATTCGCCCTTTGGAAGGTCTTGGTTTTTATCCTTAAGGGAGACTAGCCGCCCTCCTCACCAAACAAGTCTGGAGGGGGTACCAGTTTAGTCGCCGGTGACCCGACCATGAGGCAGGTAGTACTGGGTTACATTGTACCAGTAGCACATGACATGACCTGACACATACATATATATATATATATATATATATATATATATAACACTAATATATATATATATATATATATATATATATATGTATATATATATATATCATTCCGTGGAATTTTCATGGGTCCAGTTAGTGTATATTAATTATAAAAATCGCATAATTCGCATAAATAAGTATAATAGAATATTGATTATATTACAGATTAAATATAAGTTTAATAGAATATTATTGCTATATATTTTTATAAAGTATTCACATGATTCATAAAGATTAGTAAAAATGATGCTGTGTGTCTTTGACCGACAGTGCATCGTGAACTTGTGGTTTCATCAACGCTACTTACGACATTCCCCTCATATGGTTTCCTATTAATTTGTGTATATAGATACGAAATTACAGTTTGAAACGGAAATCTCTGTCTGATAGGTCGGGAGGAATATTTACAACGGGTGGGACTCTTTTATTCTCGGATTTCAGGCTGAGATTTTTTCAATTTATCTCGCTTAAGTGCTTTAAATCTAGAAACTCATCGGTCTTAATGAAATACTTATTTCCCTCAAGATATAGAAATATCTATATATTAATAGGATAGCGTGTGTGTTATTAATTTTGTGGGTCACGCTTACATCCGGGTGATTGTTGTTTAATTGTTATGAACTTCCATTTCTTGTATTAAATAATTTTACCAAGTATTCTTCATAAATTTTTGTTACGGTTTCGATTATAGCTGATGGCACGCCAGTAACCTTTTATCAAGAATTCTTCTTAGCTTTGGTTTTGGTTTCGATTATGGCTGAAGGAACTCAAGCATATTGAGCGATTCTCTTTTTGGCTGGGATTGTATTTTATAATATTTCCCCTTAAAAATATTCTGTAAGACTCGACACCACACACTTTATTAATCTGTTTTCTTATTCTGAAACCTAACTTATAACGGATTGCTTTAAGTTTGAGATAGCCCACAAAATTAACGTTGCTAAATTTGATTAAAATCTAAAAACGGAAGCCATTTATTTTGAAGTTTATTCTTGTATCTACAATCTAATAAGCTTTGTCTCCGTGTTCTATTTGCATCATACTGAAGACGTTTCGAACATAATGCTATTCATTTTTTTCCTGTCCGAATAGATATATACATGTAATATTTCATTCTTATGATAACTAGTCTTATGCATTCATGAGTTAAAATTCCTATCACTCTGTTAAAAAGTTTGACGATGTGATCTCTAAGAATAAAGACGTACGTCGAAAGCGGTAGTGCGCCATTGAATACCTCCATGCAGAAAAAAAATTGCACCGATCAACATTAACCGCCGATTTTAGAACGTTTACAGAGCAGATGGAGTTCATGTCAGCCGAAACTGGGTTTGTCGATTTCAGTGTGGCGATATAAATGTCAGTGACAAAACCATCTCTAGAATTTTACGACCGAGACATCAACCTACTGGCAGATATGAATTGGGAACGCTAAGTACCTTCGATCAAATATATCCTTCGAAATAACTTGAATCTCTTCTCTCCCTGCATCTTATGCTTAAAATGTTCATTCCGTTAGAGTAATTTAATTAGTATTTGAGATGAATTGTGACGGTATTTATGAAAAGCAAAGTTCTATGTATATCAATCAAATAATGACACATATCTGGACTGTGCATCGTTTAGTCTGAAATATACAAATATATATGCATATATATATATATATATATATATATATATATATATACATATATATATATATATATATATATATATATATATATATATATATATATATATATATATATATATATATATATATACCAAAAGCCTCTGGGCGTGATAGAATGGAAGACTTAAACTTGCTGCTATGGTTTACATGATGTGGAATAACAGCAAGGGGAGCCTGAACTTGAAATATTTTTCATATGTTATACATCCTCTACTTTTAAGTAGCGGTACGCTCAAGAATATCTTCAGGATCAAGTGATCCTTATATACTGTGACATTTACTTTATATATGAAAACTAAAGATGGGAGATATAACATATTTGAAATATTTAGAATCAAGTCCCCCTCTTGTTGGTATTTCAGATCATTTCAAACCATAGCAGCAAGTTTTTGTAACACCTTCACTAAGACAAAACCGTTTGGAGAAATAACAGCTCTTTTGGAATTCATATGCAAAACGAGGAAAAATAAATGACTATGATTTGAACATTATATGACTGTAAAAACTGCCAAAAATACTCTCTGGATGCAACATATATATATATATATATATATATATATATATATATATATATATATATATATATATATATATATATTTAGTAGTGTGATTGATAATTTAAAATTAAAATTAGAATTAAAAATTAAAAAGCTGTTTCATGAGACGGAAAAACATCAAAGTCAATAATTTGTACGATCGTTTCGGAAACGATGTTTTTATTGTGATAGACATTAAGACACGGACAATAATTTTGACATACAGTTTTTTTTTTAAATACAGTCTCCTCATCAGCAAAAGTATTGGGTCTTTTTTTATATGTAAAATACACCATAAATACACCTAGCAATTTTTACGTAAAGCAGATGTATCTAATAAAAATTAAAATAAAAAGGAAAATATATACTTGATAAGAAAAGTAATATGGGTTGAGAATAAAAAATAGAATAAAATTATAAATCTGAATTTGGTTTAAATATAAGATTATAATAATATGTTTTTAATAAAAGTTAAGGATTATATATATATACAAACATTTGGCAATCCATTTTCATATATTTTTGTGCCCAAGCCAATCGTTTTTCTTTGTGGGTTTGGCTCAATGGAGGCCGTGGAATAGGATTGATGTTCCTTGCCATTTCATTCAGTACATTGCATGGGGCTTGTCTGGACCTTGGTATGACTCCAGCTCTCGCAAAAATTGTTGCACTGGTGCTGTTTGGGTTGCGCACAATCTCTCTACGAATTTTTCGAAGATCCCGATCAGAAAGGTTCCTCCTTGTGCCCTTATCTTTCCTGGACTTGATGTTGGGTTTCTTGACGAATGTAGCTAAAGTTCGGGGATTCCTTTTTAGTTCTGTAGCTAAATTTATGACCGGGAGTCCTTCTGCTAGTCCTGCAATAATCCTCTGCTTCTCGGTAGCTGTTAAACATCCTTTTTTTGGCATTTTATGAGACCTGCAATAAAGCGATGGACGGTGAAAATTCCTTGAATATTAAAAAAATAACATAACTTTTTAAATATGACATGAATTTTGATGAAATTTTAGGATTTATCTCACCTTAATACAGTCGTTGGATGGTGTAATTTTCAGCTTTTTATAACTTATATTTACTGAAATATTGATTATTTTGTAATCTGCAATAAAGCGATGGACGCAGTTTATATATATATATATATATATATATATATATATATATATATATATATATATACATATATATATACCTTTTAATTGTTCACCTTTTGAAAACCGTACTTATCGTCAAAGGATTCATTTGGATGTTGATTGTAGCTTATAAATGTACAAAATGTTAAAGTTTTAAAAAGAACGCTAATGGAACACTTTTTAGCGGTAAGAAGATGTTAATAAACGCCTAATTTAAAATTAAGCTAATATTTTTAAAAAGGGGAGGTAATCTTATTTTTTCTAATTAAATACTCAAAGGGAGATAATTAGTGTTTATTCTATTTAGATTAAAACATATTATATTTTAACTTACTGAATTTAGTATTTTTAATACTTTATTTATTTATTGAAATTAATAAATATAGTATAGGTTAAGCTTAAATATATGTTTAAATAATATACAATAATCGTAAATATATCAGATAAACTAATATTAATAACAATATTGATAATCAAAATTTTATTAATAAGGGTATCAAGTTAAACTTAAATTTCAAGATTGAATATTAATAAGTAACATATTTGTTAAATCTAAACCAACGTTTTTGACTGCATGAGGATATAGGCTCCTCTCTTGAATTTAGGAGGGTGGTTCTATTTTTGATATCGTCATATTTTAAAATCTTTAGGGTCTCCTGTGTACAAAGTGCGCAGAATCTATCTCCTAGTGTATATCCTTTATATGATCCTATTATTTTCCATTTCAAATTGGAGGAAATATTCTTATCTCTGAGTCGCCAAATATGTTTGAGTAGAGTGGTTTGGTTCAACAGGGAGTGTTTTTTAAAAGAATGTTTATGGGTTGAAATCCTACGCTTAATAAGTCCAGATGTTTAACCAAAGTAGATTACGTCTTGTTAAATGTATTTATTTTCAGGTAGATTAGGGATGGCATTGGTATGTGAAGGGTGGATCTGTATTTGATTGGTAGATTGAGTAAAGTTGGTGTAGTTATTAAATCGGGTGGTCGAGTTATGCTTGCTGTTAACCACATTTAAATTTGGGGTTTGCGATACTGTGCAACTATAAACTACATATTTTATTTTACATGAACCTTGTAGGGGCATCTATTTTCCTACTATATATATATATATATATATATATATATATATATATATATATATATATATATAGTAGCGTTCGTGTGTGTCTGTGTGTGCAACTCCTAATGACCAAAGAAATATAAAGAGCAGATATGTGTACACCTCTCCTGGTCAAGAACTATTAATGCCCATTTTAGGATACTTCTGTCAAAGGAGATATTATATTGTATACGAACTTTCAATATATAGCATTCTTCAAACCACATTTACATTATTGAGTTGCGGTCATTAACATATCATATTACATTAAATCTATTTAAATAATTACCTCGATGACATTACTTATTCGACATAATAGCTTATTTTCAACTGTACTAATTAAAACAATAATTATTTAGTTTATTTAAATTTCAAGTGATATACGATTTAATTTATATTATCTGAAATCTGAAACCGTTTTATTTTCAAACAAAAACAAAAACAGAAAACCAACAGGGGAAATAACTGTGATAGTTTAATTGAAACGGAGCAGGTTATTAAATATTTGTTTTCATTTCGAAATATTATTCTAAGCTGAATTATTATTTTTATTTTTAATTCGGAGGAATTTTTGTTCGTTTATTCTTAATTTTTTAGCAACCTTATTATTTGTTAGAGAAAAATAATTAAAACTAATCTACCTGCATTCTCACGAGGGCAGAATTAGTCAGAGACACATGTGAACAAAATCCATCATCCATTGCTCTTTTTGTTTTTAAAAGTTAATCGGTGTTTTCCAGGAAGTGTGTTCATTGCCTGCGAAACAGATGTTCTTTATAATTTATTTAATATCTTAAATTAAAAATTCTCAATTTTACGACGTGACCCAGCGTCGTTCAACCCCTAGAAAACAAAGGTCAATGTTAAGTTTCTTTCCAACTCCTCAAAAAAATTTAAAATGGCAACTTTTAATGTTGTACTATGGTGCTGAAAACGAATATCACATTTAAATTTGAGGTAGATGAGTAGCTTTCATGATATGAAAAATTACTTTTTCAAAAAGTGGGATATCACTTTCCTATATAAATTTAACGTAAAATGGGCACCCACTTTCAAACCACCTAATACTTTCTTCATATCATAATACAAATTTAACTGTGATATTCGTTTTCAGCACCACTGCAAACCGGCGCTGTTTTTTTACTAAGAGATTCGTTGATATTTTCATAAGTTAGGACGCAAATAATGCTGTCAGTAAGCTTACACGAGCGGTTTACAAAAATATATATATATATATTTTGGAGGATGGTAATCAATTATAGAATGTGTATAGTTTTTACCAGGTGTGTCTGTACTTTACGTAACCGCCTCCTTATGTAAACAGAATTTTTGTGAAATGTTAAACTGCAGAGGCACCTGTTAACACCTACACAAGTTCTATAATGAAAAAAGAATGAAAAACAAATGTATGCTTTTGTAAACTTACAGCATAATTAGCGTCCTAAATTATGAGGTGAAAAAATGAACGCATCTCTTAGTAAAAAAGAAAGAACGCCAATTTTCGCGAGTGCTGAAAACGAATATCAGAGTTAAATTTGTTTTATGATATGAAGAAATTACTAGATGACCAGAAATGGGGTGCTCATTTTACGTTAAATTTATATAGGAAAGTGATTCCCCACTTTTTGAAAAAGTAATCTCTTCATATCATGAAAACTACTTATCTGTCCCAAATTTAAACGTAATATTCGTTTTCAGCATCACGGGAAACGATTAAAAGTCGTCAGTTTAAAGTTTTGGGGGGAGTTGGAAAGAAACTTGACATTGACCAAAAAAATTAAGACCTGTATTTTTGTGGCCTAATACGTTTAATCAGTCTTTATAAATAATATACAAAGAAGAAATTATGAAAAAAAAAAACATTTAAGTGTGAGGGATAACTTTTCTATATAAATTTAACGTAAAATGAGCACCCACTTATTTGCCAGAAAGCGTTCAACCAGGCATGTAATCTCTAGCATTTTTCAAGTTTGGCGATCGATGGGGGGGGGGGCAAAAGATGACAAATACAAAAACTTTTTTTTTTGTGGGGTGCATAGGAATTACATTTGTAAAAAAATAATAATAAATATAATTAATTTTTATTAAACTATTCTGTACTTTCACCTAAAAAATTTATAAATAGAACGAACCCCAAAATATGGCAAATTAATTTTTTTTTGATGGGGGGGGGGTTACATTAGAAATATAAAATGACCAAAAATGTCATTTAATTGTTTTGGAATTAATTTTTGGTAGATCTTTTTTTTCTATTTTTTGCAATCGCACGGGCATTCGCTGCTATTTTTATTGAATCAAAAGTTGTAATGGTTTATTGTTAATTATCTTTTCTTTGCAAGGGGTGTCTTTCCCGTGCTCAATATCCGGAGAATTGTTTCTTCTCTTTGTAGCCTTTCTGCTGAAATATCTTGTGGGGAGGGTATCACGTACTTCTTTTTTAGGGCGATTACAATGACATGTTTTCATCCGTTCTATTATTTTGTTGTGGGGGTATCCACGTTGCCCATGATGAAAATTATTATTATACAGGTTTGTTTCAAACAGAACTTCATGTCAACCCAGGCAACGCTGGGTACCCATGTAGTATATATATATATATATATATATATATATATATATATATATATATATATATATATATATATATAAATGTATAATTTGATATTGTTCAGAAATTATAACTATATATGGAAGCACGTGGGGGTCGGGGTCGGGGTTGGGGTGCTCGGCCTTGCCCGGGCGTAAAAACCGTTTAAATGTGATATTTAATTTGTCTAAATTTCGTATAAATTATTATGAAGTTGTGATTTCCAAAGTAAAAAAAGTGTATTATCGTGGTATTAGCTACAATAAAAACCGAAATTATAGCGCTCCAAGCTGCGGAGGTTTCCACTATACCAACGTAGCACGCATATGCACTGATAAATGATGTACAAATAAAACGAACATTACACTAAGGTAAATATGCAAAATGTTTGACGATATTTTTTTTTATTTTTCTGACCCATTTGTGCCCCCTTAAAAAGAACTTTACCTGGCTAAATACTCGGAAAACAACGGGCAGAAAAAATCCGATCATTTGAGACCCCTAACGACGCTCTGCAATGTTTTGGAAGAGATAGAATTTTAAAATATCGAAACAGACATGCAGACATATAGCCTTTTATACATAAGATGTACATACATACATATATAGGCATGGCCCACTTTTTTTTTTTACATAGGCGCCATCACTTATCAAGACCGATAGGCCACTAAAGGATAAGGGTTAAAGAGTGTAGAGTAGTCAAAAGGACAATATAGTACTCGATAGTAATGGAAGTTCGGTAAATTTTTAACTTAAGTGGAACGGCTCATCAGAAACTTGTTCACGTTGGACTTGAAGACAACCATATTATAGACAGCTGGAAAGGAGAAAAACGGAAGACAATTCCACATGCGTGAAGTTCTAAGAATGAAGCTTTGATCATGGAATATATGTTTAGGTTAAGGCACAGATAAAGACACTTACATGATTATTAGTGTTGGGACGATTAATCGGAATCGGGAAGCGGAAAAAATAATACTTACTTTCCGATGCCAATAAACGATTCTTTTAATTAAAAAAAAATTCTAATTCTGCTAAAAGCAAAATCTTCCACCACTGATAGTTATAATAAATCAATAAATATTCATTGATTTTTAATCAATAGTAAAACCAAAATCTATAGATCATCAGTTACAAATGTATTTTTACGCTTTGAAAATGTCTGCACATTTAGCATGTGTTTTTACCATAATTGTGAAAAAATAACTCCTTCATAGTTGAATATTTAGAGTTTATAAAGAATCGGAATCGTAATCGATAATTGTATCGGAAACGAGAATTTAGTAAGTAATCAGTAATTGTATCGGAATTGGGGAACATATTGGAATCGTGCCATCACTAATAATTATATTAATTAACTTTCATTTTAGGGTTTATTCCCAGTGTCCTCGAAAAGAGCGCTAAATTGAAAATCTAAAGTTGAATTTGTTGACTGTATTCGTTTCGTCTGACCGGAAGTTATTAAGATTATCATTTACTGTACTGAAAATTTGCAGGTACTCACATCGTCTGAATGTCATATCTAATATGCCGTTTATCCTGGATATAATAGACATCACTACACCTGCTAGCCAAAGCTTTCTTAAAATTAAGGACACCAATGTACTCCTAAGCAGGCCAAAGTTTCCCGGAGCCCTAATAAGATAATTTAAAAAAAAAAAAATAGGAAAAACATTAATTTCCAATCTTAACACTAACTAATGATTCTATTTCCAATTAAAAATGAATTTATTAAATGTCTGCAACCATTTAATTTTCCATATAAATGATTTGGCCCTCTTGATGGAAGGGCTTCCTGAGCTGATTCTCCTTACTCACGGATCCCACTCTGAGAAACCATTTTGCTAGCCTATATCTCAAAGTATAACCGCAATGCTGATTTCCTTTTAAAATATTAAATAACTACTGTATAACCTTTGCAATGTTTCACCGTGCAATAATTTAAAATTCCGCAAGATAGCGAGCAATAATTTAAAATCTCGCAAACATAAATATGATAATACCGTTCATTCTGTTAGAAATTAGACAATGTCTATTTTGAGCGTCACGCATAGGTTTATAATACACCTTTTAGATTAAATGGGCACACCTTGTGGTTTATCTCAACTGCCAAGATTGCCTGATTTATAACACAGGGCTAATAGCGAAGAAAACTAGGTTAGATTGATATACATTATAAGCTTACGGTATTTATTATGTATGAGTAATTCGATGCCCGTTTAGTTATCAACTAAAAGCATATTAACTGCAGCTGTATATTCCCAGAGGAGAAAACGAAACGGTAGATGAAGGCTGTGTTAATTAATTATGGTATCACTTACAATATAACCGAAACAAAATTACTACACATTTCATATATATATATATATATATATATATATATATATATATATATATATATATATATATATATATATATATATATATATATATATATACGTGGGCAACGCTGGAAGTGATATCGACAACAACCATTAGTGATTGTGCAAAAAATATTTGTAGCACAACTGGTAAACTCACCTATATTTTCCAATGTTTATAGAAGCATAGAGTTCGAAACAGAACCTTTCTTGCAATAATTCGTCGAGTATCATATTAATTCACTTTGTAACTTTAATCTGTCTAGTCTAATGAAAAAACTCTCTCACTGAACAAGGTTTCTGTTGATTATATATATATATATATATATATATATATATATATATAATTATATTTTTTATTATAATAATTAAATACCTTCACACACACGCGCTTCATTCTTTCGGGAATTTTCAGTGCAGAGTGTCACGATTAACACCAGTCGACAGATTTGAACTCGGCAACAGGAGCCATCTCTAGCTCGATCAGAAAAGACCGTATCCATTAAGCTACCATTAACCGCGTGAGATAACATTGAACTTAAACATTTTAATTTTAAATGTTCTTTACGTCAGTCAGACAGTGATCTTATCCTTATACTATAAGCTATGCACAAAACCTAAATTGACCGACTTAATTCAACTGAAAAGTACTCAAAGATAAGAAACAAGTTTCTTAAAGGGGCCACATAATATTTTTTAATATAATAATTAAATACTTATATATATATATATATATATATATATATTCGTATTCCTGTCTGCTTGTTTGTTTGTCCTTTTTTCATTTAATTAATATATACAAAAGGCCAATTAAATCTATATATAGTATGGTTCTTGCAAAATATACAATTGAGAGGTCCCTCATTTGCATACCACATGAAGGAAAATCAATTTCATTAAATAGCGGTATGTTAATTATTGTTTATAATCAGAGAATTATGTTCAGTGTTCTATTTGATTTTGGTATCTATATTTTATAAATATTGATAACATATTTAATTTAATTTACTTTTGCCGACATCGACTTCTTTACGAACAGATTTAAAATATTTCCCCTGAGTGCAAACTTTTTTTTGGGTGGGGGGAGGTTTCTTTTTCGGCGGGTAATAAAACTAAAAATAATTTATACAAACTTTTTAGCATTATTTTTGTAATTGGTTTTAAAAAAATATTTCTAACGCGATTTCGCAATTAACGTTGTGGTGCAGTGGAGTCTTATTTTAAAATAAGCAAACAATCCAATTGATCTACGATATTTATTTAAAAAAAAAAAAAAAAAACTTTATATGTTTTGGAGGAAGTTTTTCACATTTTTTTTTTTTTTTTACATCGTAACTGCTATTTTTTTCTTTTAATAACACAACATACCGTAAAACAAATCTATTTAGACTGGGTTACAATAAAGAAATTACTAAAACTGGTATATAGTCATAAATAGAGGCTAAGTATCCGAAGAATAGCTTCTCTTCGTATGCCTTCTGTCGAAATGGCTGGTGTAGAGTTTGTCAGGTAATTCTTCTTGTTTTTGGTGGTGGGGTTGCGATTACATTTTCGTGTTTTCATCCGTTTATTTTATTTTTTTTTACTTTTCGTAGGGTAAGGATGGAGTTGACATTTGAAGAACTGCTGAATATCCTTAGTATAGTAGGTGCGTTCAAACCGAGCATCATGTCGACCCTGGCAGCGCTGGGTATCCATGCTAGTATATATATATATATATATATATATATATATATATATATATATATATATATATATATATATATATATATAATAACTTAACTAATAATTATTAACGCTAACTTTCGCGCTTTTTATCTGGGTCACTTTGACCTTGCTTTTCAAATTTAAACTTTCACCGCTTTTCGGGGTTTTTTTTTTAACCTTAATTTACTTGATTCCTCCAGCCTTGACAGACGTGTTTTAAATATTCTCTCCAGTGCTTTTTCTTTTAATGATTTGGAATTCATTCCATTTGCGATTTTTTCCAAGGAACTCTGCCTTTTGGATCATTTTGGACCATTTGGAATTTACCCATTGGATTGGAAATTTTAAATTCGAACGTTTTGGATTTTACCATTCTTGGATTTTTTACCCTTCACCGGACTATCCATTCATGTGAAATCTTTTTATCATTTTTCTTTTACCTCCTATTCCCCTTACCTCGCCCTTTTTTTAACCAAGTAAGATCTGTAACTTACTTGTTGTTTCATTAAATACTTTTATATGCAAAATCCGATCCTGCATTTTGCTAATTCCTGCCCTCTGATGAGAAGGAGAGTATTTCTTCGAAACTCCAAGGATTAAGGACTATCCACTTATCTTGTGCTTCCTTTTTTAAAATTAAATATGTGTTTAACTCTTTTTCAAGATGTCTTTTAACATGTTTTATTAATCATTTGTTCATATATATATATATATATATATATATATATATATATATATATATGTGTATATAAAATAGTATCAACTGCGGTTGAAAACCAAATTACAACGCAATATTACGAAAATAAAAAAATATTTTACTTGTTTGAAATTTATAAGTTAAATATATTTCGAAGTGAAACTCTATCCTCAGTATTTTGCACATTTTTTCTTTCTTCTTTTCTTCTTCTGTCTTGCCGAGTTTTATAGTTGAAGAAAAAAATCAGTTAGTAAAGATCCGAGCGTTTTTTCTCAGCGGGTGTATTAGTAAATGCCGGGAGACGCGTTGGTTATGCAGGATTAAGTGAGGGTGTTATTTCCGTTATAGAATATATATATATATATATATATATATATATATATATATATATATATATATATATACGTACCTGATATGTATTTTATTTTACAAAAGAAATCCATCCGTCTTTAACGTGTTGCGTATCCAATCTGATCTTCCACATAACAACATTTCAAAATCTATATTTTAAATACGCCATCACTACATGTAGCTTGAAGATCCTTGCTGGGTATTTTGCCACGTATTTTTATTTATATTATTGTTGGCTTAAAAATTATCCGTCAAATAAATATCAAGTAAACATTTCTGACAAGTATGAAATGTAAATATTAAACTTAACATAACTTTTTTAGATCTATAAAATATTTCTATCTAACAATATACTTTTACTAATCATAATAATCGACCATTATAATTTCATCATAATAATCGACAATTTTAACAGTTTCCAGTTGACTAACAGCATATCCCATACAGTACTGGTTCGCTGTACCACAGCTCATTCCTGCTAGACTCAAGCCAGTTTTGAAACTGGAGCGCCTAGTTAACTATCGGAGCAACTAACCATTACACTATTCGACTGCTGCTAGCTAATATGTATACGCGAATTAACAATGTTCACACAGACACACACACACACACACGCACATATATATATACATATATATATATATATATATATGTAAGTGCATATGGATACGTGTATGTATGTAACTATATGTGTAGTATATATGCATGTATAGTTATACACAGATACGAGTTTTGTGGACTCAGCAACAGCGTATTTTTATTTCGAGGTATACAACCTTACTAAATAAATAAAACACAATTATATTAGTAAAAAATCGATATAAATGTACTATAATTAGTCTAAGAGTATTGAACATCGGAAATCGTGTAAGACTTAACTATATAATCTTTTATCGATCTCCAATTTTCTAAGTTTTCTTGATAAGTTTAGTAATTCGAAACGCAGAAAATCAAACGTTTTGAACGAATGAAATGCAATGTATTT
Organism: Euprymna scolopes; assembly: GCF_053919585.1. Lineage (NCBI taxonomy): Eukaryota > Metazoa > Mollusca > Cephalopoda > Sepiida > Sepiolidae > Euprymna > Euprymna scolopes. The sequence continues at coordinate 10,470,902 of NC_136492.1, read as the reverse complement.
TACACAATTTTTCATTGCTGGAAACAGGCAATTTTATCCATGAGTTAAACGTTCAGATATGATTATCGTACCGTATTTCAAAACTTTACGAAATTACACCGAGATTATTATATTCGCCTTGAAGATATTTATGAACAATAAACGCGCATTAATTCATGGCACTGCTTCGTTGGAGTTTAAAACAGCTCGTCAAAGTCGAATTTGACATGTCGTCACAAATACCAACGAAACGAAATATCACATGAAGCGTTATGTGGAAGTTAATTGGGAGTAAATATGCCTACATAGTTGCTTTTTAACATTGACAGGCTCTGTAATGTTATATCATGTCGGAAAGAAGGCGATCTAAAATTATATTACAGTTTTAATAGACTGACACGTGATTATAACTTAGGAGAAGCCAAGCACTAAGACACCAGGACGTAAAGTATAATGTCGATTGTTTAGAAATCTTTTTGAAATGCATATGGCTCAAATACCGGCAGGATCTTCGGAGAAAATTAGCGGATCAGTAAAACTAATAAAAATTGAATTAAAACAGAGGATCGCAAAATATAATTGTATATATATATAAAAAATCACAAAACGTATGAGATGCTAATTTCAGCGTAATCAGAGCAAAAGACGGGCTGGCGAGTGTCCGCTAAAGTACACAAATGGGTGAAGCTGTTTAAAATTTGAAAGAAATACTTTTGGATGAGTAAGGGGCCTACTATTTAAAAGGGGCTGAAATATTTTTATAAAGATGAAAAAATATCAATTTAATATTCTGCGTGTTTTAAATGTTCTAAGTTTTACAATAAATCTCTTGATGCGAAATAGGGTCCTGGATATGACCTTAAACATCCGGCCTTTGAGGAGTGTGGAGTCACCTTTTAATTGGCATGTCCCAGGTCCACTCTGACCCGGAGTGGTAGTACCTGTTAGGGTAGTACCTGTTAGGGTAAAATAGAAACCGACTTGAAAAAAAAAATTATATTAAACAAATTTTCTTCAAAATCAATTGATTTGGCATGAAATGACTTTAAAAGGGTTGATATGCCGTAAAGCAAAAACAACCAACCAAGCTTGATGCGAAATAGAAACACTCTCGTCGTTTGTTAATAAAACGTTACTGAAATCCAGATGTTATTACTGCAGAGAACCATATTTATTGCTGAATTAAATTTATACAAACGTTTAAATATGTTTCCTGTAGTATATTCAAACACGCCAGGTGATTGTATTTGCATTGAATATAGTTATATACAAAAAGTATGCATTAATTCAGAACCCTGCTGTGTAGAAAGGCATAATAGCTTGTCAAACTCGAGTTTAACATATCTCAAATGTAAAGGAAAATGGGAAAAATCACATAAAATTTGACACGGATATTTAAATTGTACAAAATATTAACACATATATTAGTTTTTACTGCGTGACAGGTTGTGCAACTCAATATTTTTTTCTGACATAAAACAGTCCAAACTTATCGAACATTATTTAAAGCCGGACACGTTATCATAATTTATGAAAATTGAAGCACTACGTAATTGAGAGCTTACGTAAAATTAATTGAGATTGTCGGACTGACTTCCTCATCTTGGTTGTTATAGTCACAACGTTTCGGCCGTTTTGACCTTCGACCTTCGGTGTTTTGTATCGAATTCTATCGAAAAAAGTCCTAGTGACATATGGCCGAGTGGTCCTAGCCGTTGTATCAAAGTTTACAGTTACCCAAAGGTGCTGAGTTCAATCCTGAACGAAGGCAGTGAAAAGTAACATTCAAAACAGAGAATCAGCAACTATGGCACAGAGCCTAGCTGTAGTCCAAACACGGTATCCCCGTAATAATAATAATAATAATAAAGGGTTGGGTTCGAGATTCCTAACAAACGGTTTCCCAGTTCGATACAAAACACCTGATGAAGGCCGGAGGGCAAAAAGGCCGAAACGTTGTGACTATAACAACCAAGATGAGGAAGTCAGTCCGACAATCTCAATCAATGAAAACACCTCATCTCAAAAATACAATTACTTACGTAGAATGTCAGACGTTTGAAAATTAAATAACGTAATATCAACAGATTTTCGAGTTGAATGGCGAATGACTATAATTAATAAGGATAAAAATTAAAGTAAAGAATCAAAATAAATTAAACAGTTGAAAAGTCACACAGCGTATGATGTGCCAGATTCCAGGAAGGCAGATATAACCGGGTGGTAAAAAATATCCTGTAAAGGTAAAAGTTTATTAATCGCTTTTGTTTCAATTTGAAACTAACGAAAAAAAATGTTGCTCTAATCTTTTATTATTAAAATAAAGTAGTGTTTGAATATATGGTTAAGTGGCAGTTTTAGTCATTTAGAAATGCTTTAAAGCGTCACCGCTTACTTTTTTTTGACCAAATTTCAAACAATTATTACAGTTTATAGAACACTATCTTAGCTATATTGTAAAAAAAAAATCTTCAATATTCGTTTAGTAAAACAAAATTATGGTAAATTTTCTGGTGTTCAAAATCATAAAAATGTGTACGGAGGTGAGCGACGCTTTCTATGACTGATTTCCATAGCAACTACGTCGCTTCAGCGAATACTGTTGCTACTAATTTATTGACGTCTCTAAAGGAGAAGTAACAAATGAACCAGGGAAAATAAAAGCATGAAAGGGAGATAATTGATGGATGTTATTGCAAGCAGGCGAGTGCCGGACATTGTTATTACATATGAGTTTATAAAGAAGACTGAAATTAAACAAAGAACAAGTCAATTTATTTAAAACCTGGGAAAATCATGGATTACATAAGAATAATAGGAACATGAAAAGCAATATGGTCTAGCTTAAATATGGAAAAGTAAATTAAAAAGTAGTTGTTAAAACTAAAAACGAAATAGAGAAGGTATTCTCGTAAAAATATAATAAATTTATAACTTAGAATATTACAGCATTAACAATTTTTCTTTTAAATTCAATTTATAACATTATATAATTACTTAAAACAAGATTTTTTTATAATCAGTTTATAACATTATATGATCAATTGTTAATGCTGCAATATTTTAAGTTATAAATTTATTATATTTTTACTAGAATATCTTGTCCTTCTCATTTTCAGTTTAAACAACTAGTCATTTATTTTCCATGTTTAAGCTTAACCATATTACTTTTCATGCTCGCATTTTTCTATTGTAATAATACACGTATAAATAAACGTTATGCCCTTTCGGTTGAATATTCTTGACTATCGAATAGAGTGCATGCATATATATATATACATATATATATATATATATATATATATATATATATATATATATATAGTAAGTTAGAAAAATATATATGGCAATTAAGCTACACAGAATCTTCCGCGTTTCATCCACACTAGGATAAGCTTAACGAATCCTAGTGTGGATGAAACGCGGAATATCCTGTGTAGCTTAATTGCCATATATATTTTTCTAACTTACTAACTAGCTCTACCTATGTATTGAACACTGTTGAAGTAAATACATAGTTTACGCATAAAATTATACTTTTTTATATTAATGTATGTGATTAAATGAAGTATATATATATATATATACATATATATATATATATATATATATATATATATATATATATATATATGGGAAGGTTAAGTGAGAGGAATATTAACACATAAATTTGTTTTCTTTTTCTGTTTTAATATATTTATGATGAGAAAATGTAATCCAACCTTTTTTGAAATGGTTTATAGCCCGAATCTTGCCTACACACACACACACACACACACACACACACACACATATATATATATATATATATATATATATATATATATATATATATATATATATATACTAGCAGGCGACGATTATCCGTACGTATTCAAAAAATGCACTATATAACGTTGTTTAACTTTTAACATAAAATTAGTACACGTTTAGTAAAAACAGTTATCATCACCAGTTCAATGTTAATGTTTGTTTTTCAGTTGTGACGCAGGAAAGCAAAAAACGAATCCAAAGTGTGCAACCTGTTTAGATTCACTATATATATAATTTCAACTCTGCAAGGCATATATTTAGGGAGAGGTTTGTTAGAGACTTTACTCATAGACACTAAAAATATAACTTTATATACATATATATATATATAAATGTGTGTGTATATATATATATATAAAACAAAAGTAATATTTAAATTTTTTAGCTGTTGACCATCTTCCTTTTTATTTCTGTAAGTACGCTAAAGTGACCATGTCTTGACAGCAACTTATTCGTAGCGCAGAACAATGTATGTAATGATTATATCAGCTGGACAAATTTGAGTCCTTTTGCATTTCCATACACCAAACGTAGATATAAATATCACTAAAAAATCCGCTGGGTCATAAGTGTCATTTCGGTAGCTTACTTGCCTGGGTGGGTTGTCTTTAGGCTGGGATAAACCTTGTCACACACACAAATACACACAGACAGACAGACAGTACGAAAATTTATAATAAGATCCTTTATTAATCTTCTATCAGGAACAGGAGTGATTGACTTGAGACGACATTGGATTTGTTTGTTGCATACTCATTGTAATTATATATATATATATATATATATATAAACTATCAATACGAAAAAGATATAGATGTGTATATCTTTTCTGTGTAAGATGTGTATATCTTATATATAAAAGATATAGATATGTATATCTCTTCTGTGAAAGATGTGTATATCTTTTCTGTGTAAGATTTGCGTTTTTTTTTTTCAAAAGACTTTTTATAAAAAGTCTTTTGAAAAAAAAAGGGAAAATCCTTATTTCAAAAGTACGTATTTCCGACCGCTCCTTTGGTCCTCTTCAGTATATATATATATATATATATATATATATATATATATGAGAGAGAGAGTGAGAGAGAGAGAGAGAGAGAATAGGATAGCGACGTTGTGTTTGTACAGTTCAGTTCAATCATTGTCTTAAGATAGCGGTTTATATCCTACCCAAAGCAGACCAGCCTTGTTAAATCACCTCTAGAAGGCCGAAACGTAGTAAAACAACAACTATAAAAAACGAAAATACGACCGCAAATAAATAAATAAGTAAATTCATTGGGATTTCTCGAAAAGCTTGAGCCAGAATTCATGTCCCTATTTAAGTCTGTTGCGATTTCTCTGTGTTAAAAGTAATGTGTTTAATGTCACGCAATGTTGCCTCACTACACGAGTCAAAATATTTGTTTCTCCTTTTAAAACTTATATAAGCGATAATAATTTGTCATTAGTTATCTCCCTTTACAAGATTTTCGTAGGCCTAATTTTTTTTTCATTAACATTATATACAGTGGCTTACAATCATTATCATTTCGAATTATGTCCAGGCAGTAAGATATTTTCAGATTATGATGAACAATATCCAATTTGAACAGATTTGAACAGTCATTTGAACAAATTTAAACAGTCATTTGAACAGATTTTTATGTGTCAAAAGTAGTTTGATTTCATTTTTCATATTTTAGGTAGACATTTTTTTCAATAAAATATAGCGTGTGAACTTACAACTGTTATTTTAAGTGTGTTATTATAATTAAACCTGCGCTGTATACATAACCCCCCACGTATATGTATGTATGTTTGTATATATATATATATATATATATATATATATATATATATATATATATATATATATATATATATATATATAAAACTTCTGTACATATTTGGGAATAATTTCATTGATTTCGGCCTTTTGGATTATTTTGGACCATCTTCCAATTACGGGATTTCTTTGGATTTTACTTGTGCAAATGGAAACTCAATTAACTGTCTTGGAGTTATATTTTTGGATTATACCGTCATTAGATTATTTACCTTTCATCAGACTATCCATTAACGTGTAATCACCTTTTTCCTCACCATATACCCTCTGCTCCATTTTTTGTTATCAAGTAAGATCTATATATATAACACGGAAAGTTTCTGTTAACGACCTTTTTCTTGATTTTTCCCCCTATTTTCGTATTAATCTTCTTGTAGTGGTCGCAAATGTTTGTACGTAGGTTATATTACATAGTCCTATCTACAGAAACTCCTATCATCTTTAAGTTGTTGGTAATCTGCTGGGTATAAAAATGTGTGGTTATTTATAGAAAAGAGAAAAGTACGGTTCGGGAGGCGTATTAACTTGGATTTTTGTACAATATTTAAATAGATGTATAAAATTTACAATATAATATAATTTACAATTTAAAATTTACACACACACACACACGCATATATATATATATATATATATATATATATATATATATATAAGTATTTAGCTTCGAAATGCGATGGCCTAAATAGTTTTTTATTTATTTCCCTCTTAACTTCTTCTTATATTTATGATAAAAAATAAAGTTATATATAACTTTTATTTGCTCCTCTCTATATTGATCAGGTTTTCTTATATTGATGCGTTTTAATTTGTAAGAGATGTACTGACCGAGAGCATAATCATATTATATATATATATATATATATATATATATATATATATATATATATATATATATATATTTAAAAGTGTGTAGCCATCAACAATTGTGGGTGTATATATAATTGTGGGTGTATATATATATATATATATATATATATATATATATATATCTTCCACAGAAGAGACTTTGCGAGCCTATCCTTGTTTTATCGTTATTTCCATGGCAGGTGCTCATCTGAACTCCGATCTCTGGTCCCCCCTCGCCAATCTTTCACGAAAAACACCCGTCTAGCTGAATCCACTGTGAAAAATTTCCCCCACTCTATATCTGTGCCTAAATCAAAACGCGGATTCCATGAACAAAGCTTCTTTCTTAGAACTGCACGCCTGTGGAATTCTATTCCGTCTTCCTGCTTGCCACCGGACTACAACTTGGATGTCTTAAAGTCCAATGTTAACAAATTCCTAATGAACCACCCCCTTAAGTAAACACTTCATCAAATCTCCACACTAACGTAATGTACTTGCAATAACCCTTATCCCTGAGGAGCTTCCGTGCCTTGATAAGTGGTGATCACTGTGTAAAAAAAAGATATATATATAATTATAGAAGATGTATCGAGACACAGGAATGCATATGTTTTATCTGGCAAAAAGATGATTCATTAAAATTGTGGGTTCTGTGTATGCGCCTGGTCCACAAAGTATGGAAATAAAAAAAAAATCTTTGCAAGTGTTTTTAATATAGATGTATATAATAATACTTTGATAAGTATGCTTTAACTTAAATTGGGATGGTACAATAAAATTGTGGGGTCTGCGTTCGCGCCTGATCACCATAGAATGGAAATAGGCACACACTTTAATAAAGACTTTTCATATCTATCTGCGTAAGTATACTTCGATAATCATGTTTCAGTTTGAAGAAATATGATATAATAAAATTATGGGGTGTTCATTCGCGCCTGACCTCCTCGCGCCTATATATATATATATATATATATATATATATATATATATATATATATATATATATATATATATATATATATATATATATATATATATATATATATATATATATATATACACGCCACAATCAGGTTAATACGCAAGTTTCCGTCAGATCACCAAAGTTAAGAAACGTTTAGCCTGGCTACTACCGGATGGGTGGCCATTTGGGAATTCTAGGCGCTGCATGTGCTTTCTGCTTATCTCGGCATTGTTTCCAGTCGTTCTGAACCTCCACTAGCCACTGATATTCAACAATGTCGACTCAGGAGGAGTGTAGTTGGTAATTGCGCAACTCTTGCCACAAAAAGTTCAGTGGGTAAGGTTGCCTGCTCGCGAAATCTTATACTACTAAAGGAATCATTTTACACACACGCACATATATACATATATATTTATGCATAATATTTACTCATATACAACCTGCGTGAATACGTGGAAATAGTTTCCTACAAAACTTGCTTGACTAACTCAGGCGATACTAATTCGCACGCTACTCACCTTTGCAGGTTATACATTTTACGTGAGATCAAGCATCCAGTCATCGAGTGCGAAGAACGGGGATAATTTTCTGATGCATTCGGTTGCAACTTATAGTCGAGTCACGGACGTATCGTTATGCCTCTTGCTAATGCTTGTATTGTAGATGAAATATATGCTGCATGCACGAGTGAACCGCCTGGAATAAGATCTTACAAGATTTACGTTTGGGAACCATTTATGAATTTGTTAATAAAACTTGGGAAATATAGTAATTTTAGATATTAGCCGGGCAATCCAGATACAATTATTAATGTTAAGACGTTCTAATAAGAACAAGTTTTAGAAACAATTTTTTTTTTAATCAGCTTCACCTCTACAGTATGTTGTACTCTTACTTCGAGGTCATTTAATATTACATAGGCTTAGGGTAAAGCTTGAAAGTCAAGAATCGGGGGATAAGGAAAGCAGATCGAGCCGGAGTCGAAAGAGGGACAGTGTTGGTCTGCAGTTCGTGATTCTCCCAGAAATAGCGATCGTCAGAATCAGAGTTAAGCTTTCCAATGGAGGAAGCATTTGTTAATAAAGCTGCTGTAATTAAAACCAAGAGTTTCATTACAGCTTTTCCGAGAATCCGTAAAACAAGGCCAAAGATGGACCAGGTATTTCTCTTCTATCAGCCGATGTTAACTCTCCAGAGAAATGCTATTCGTTTCTTTCTGTAGTAAATGTTATATGTCCGTTATCAAACTGTATATGTTTATATATATATATATATATACATATATATATATATACATATATATATATATATATATGAAATATAGTTATGATAAATTTCCAACAAGTAAAATATTTGTTTATTTTCCTAATATTACGTTGTATTTGGCTTTCAAGCGAACTTGATGTGTATTTTATTTTATTCAAATTAAAACAACGTTTCTATAATGAACTCTCATTTAATACTTGACCTTATTATCGCGTTGCCTACGCACATTTCAAACATTTCAAACATTTCAAAATACAACCGCTTGAAACAACGCCCGGCTCTTTACAAACCGACTTCTTTCTCCAGTTTTACCAGATGAGAAAGATAAGGAAAAAAAACAACACATTGTACATGGAGTATACCTCTGAAATATATTTGTGATAAATTTCAAACAAGTAAATTATTTATTTATTTTCCTATTACATTGTGATTTGCCTTTCAAGCGGACAGTTCAAACATTTACAAAATACAACCGCTAGAAACAACGCGCGGCTCTTTACAAAGGGACTTCTTTCAACAAATTTACAACATGGCAACGAAAAAGAAAAGGATAAAAAAGAAACAAAACAACACATCGAAGATGGAGTATACCTCTGAAATATATTTGTAATAAATTCCCAATAATAAATTACTTGTTTATTTTCCTAATGTAACGTTGTATTTGGCTTTCACGCGAACTTGGTGCGTATTTTATGTTATATATATATATATATATATATATATATATATATATATATATATATACAGAGAGAAAGAGAGAGAGAGAAAGATAGTTTTAATATATAATATATATATATATATATTAATATATAAACACTGTGGAAAGTGCTATACACGAATCAATTCAACGAAAAAAAGACAAAATCTAGATTAGACGAACGCATGTATATTCACACGTCATATAGTGGCAGATATACACGAACGAGAATATACAATGTATGCACCCATTCATTAGAAGAACTAAAGGATTCACGAATTAGTATATATGTATATATATAGGGCGAGGTTATAATGATGATTGCTACGTCTTTTCAGACGAGTGCCACTCCCTCAGACACTTAAAGTTCGTGAGTCCAAAAATAAATTCCATCGCCATATGGCCATTTTAATAGACAAATGACTGAGGGAGTATGTATACACTGATGATGTTACAGTCTTAGCTTTGTACGACAGCTAAGTTTCTCTCTCGCTTCAAAATGTTGAGATCCAGCAACAAGCAAGAGAAATATAGCCAAAAACAAGTTAAACTGCAGACCAGCTTAATGCGGGTACTCGTCTCCCGCTTTATGGTTTTTTAAATCAGAGATTTGCTTCTCCTATAAAGGTTGCCTTCACCACGGCTTACAGGAGCCCTCTCCACCCCAACACACACATGCATACATACAAACACACACGCTGCTAGTTGGCTTTTACCACAAAAAAAAAACGGTTCATTCGCCGTTTGGAAGGTCTTTGTTTTCAATCCTTCATGGAGACTAGCAACCCTCCTCCCCAAACAAGTCTGGTGGGGAACCAGTTTAGTCGGGGTTATAATACACACACACACACACACACACACACACACACACACACACACATATATATATATATATATATATATATATACATACAAATATCACAGGTATACATAATATATACACCCCTCCATGTTACTCAGAACACGACAATATGATAGTTATTTTACTAGCAGGCCAGCAGGTTTTGTCTGGGCGTAAAATACGCGTAAAGATTTCGTTTTTCTAATCAAAACAGTTTATTATTGTATTATATCCAATATATAGGAGTGATTTGACTTAGGGGGCATCCTTTTGAATCGAAGCCAAAACATTTCATTTTCAACCAGTATTCACTATCATATGACCTATGGATATAAAAACATTAAAAATTACAGAAGTTTTACAAAAAAATATGTCATTACGCATGCATAGTCTACAGTAGCGTACCACTTTCTTTCAATATACGCTTGTCAAGTTTCATTATTCTTTTTAAATTTTTACTCATTAACGGATACTTTTATCGGCTAAAAACAAAATTAAATTTGTTTTATAAGTCTTAACACCTTATATAAAATTTAAACCCTGTATATAAAACTTGACAAAGTAGGAAGATAGACACCGCTCCGCACACAAAGGCAGACTAGCTACTCTATCCATATATCTATCTATCTATCTATCTATCTATCTATTAATCTATAACGCAGTACACAAATGTTAACATACAGACACAATCGAAAAAGACAAGGAAAAACTTTTTCTTCATTGAAACAGGATAACATTTATTAATAGGTACACCATTAACCATTTATTAATAGGTACACCTCTTCAGACACGTTTAGTATGTATCTTGTTCTATCGCTCTTAGGCCACACGTCTATCTCTGTCTTCTTGAAAGTGATCCTCTTCTCTAACGTGATCATTGGCCTTTATTTAATTTCATTCTGCTTTTTAGTAATGTCAGCTGAACACGGTCAATTACATACAGATGCTATACGTGCATCCGGACTCAACACATACACACACACAGACACACACACACACACACGCACATATATATATATATATATTGCTTGTTTGTTTACAGAAAATGTTTAGATCAGACAAGTCATCGGTAGTATCGGTTTCAAACCCGATAATTAGGACCGTTTAAGATACCAACAACAAGCACTCTTCAGCCAATGTCTGAGTATTGTCTGAAGAGAGCTTGATATGGCTATCTAAAACATTCTTAATTATCGGGTTTGAAACCGACGATAACCGACGGAAACTGACGGTTCCAATAACTTGTCTCATCTAAAAACTTTCTGTAAACAAAAAGAATATATATAAATACGCTCTTATTTTTTGTATTTTCCTCATATTTAAGCACTCTACTGGATTTATTTCAAAAAAGCTAATTATATATATATATATATATATATATATATATATATATATATATATAGCATATATTTGAGTCAAATCAATTATTGTCTCCTCTGCTTTAAGGACCAATCCTGTGTAACAGGAGAAAGCTTTACATGCCGTTTGCAGTGACTTATAGAAATGATTCCATGAATTACATCTTTTATATAATAAAAGAGGCCAATCTTACAAAATCTTACTTTAAAAATAAATGATTTGTTTTGATTAACTAAATCTTAACTAAGATTAATCATTTGCTTCCTTGTGACAACGTACGCTTCGTACTTACAAGATTTATTTTTTGTTTATTTGTGAAAAAAGTCTCCTGCAAAAAGTACGTTAAATTTTCCCCGTTCAAAAATAGTAACTAACATTCACTATTTGTTTACGTGCGACAACAAAATCTGTAAAAGATTTACATCAACCAAAAGGATTCAACACAAAATGAAACAATGGTTCCTGACAAACGGAAAACAAACAGATCGGGAATACCTTTTTTGGTTTTTCTTTAAAAATATATGATAATTCAACATTGTAGTCAGTGCGTATTTCTCAATGTGGGCCTTGGTCGTGTATGTTCGCACGAATGTGTTCCGAAGTAAACAAGTAGAAAGGAAAAAAATGTATGTTATTTTTTAAGTATATTTTTGACACAGCCAAACAGAAGGTTTTAAAGAAAAAAGAGATTTATTATCGTGTTCACGTCGAGTACGATTTTGTAATATAATATCATATATTTACAAATGTAAAGGAAAAAGTTAAGTGGTCTACATAAAAATACGTACATAAATTACAATAATAAAACTTAATGGTAATATTTACGTACGGAAAATAGAGGCAGTTATTATATAAACGAACTGTTTGCTTAATTATGGTATAGCCGAATAGTAGAATTTTAGAATGTATACTTTTCAACCAATCAGCTTGCTGGGGTTTCTGTACGGGAGACATCTGATTTGTCTATAATGTATTTTATAAGAATATGCGATTATGTAGTCAGTTAATGAGATTCAGTAGTCAATTAATGACGGATACCACCCAAGAGAGTTAGATAATGTATAAATGCGCAAGGTGTAGAAGAGGGGGGCGGAAGGGGACTTGTCAACGTGGTGGTGAAAACTAAGCTAATTCTTTTGCAGGTTACGACGATGATGATATTGTCGCTCCTCAGATTAAATTTAATGTTTATTATTACGAAATAATGTAGGTAATTGCAGTCTATAGTTAAATAACGCAATGGATAATGGCGTAAACTTATTAAATATTTATGTGCTATCTGTTGGCGTCAACCTACAGTAGTTTCGTTCAGAGGGGAAAAATTGCGCCTCTTTTATTATATGTGCAAGATAAGATAAGTGAATAATTAATATTTTCACAGAAATATATATATAATAATAATAATAATAATAATAATAATGATAATCATAATAATAATAATAATAATAATAATAATAATAATAATAATAATAATAATAATAATAATAATAATACTGTGAAATGCTATAGAATGACAGATTGGATAATATTGTGAAACTAAAATTCCATTTGCAACCTTTTACCCATGTATTAGAGTTTCTTTGCCATTCATTACTCTTCTGCTCTGTAAGTGTTATCTATTTTTTATTGTTTTTAATACGACATATATACCGGATTCGTATAATTAAACTGGGCACACTTTAATATATCTAAGATAAAATTATATTTCTTTCGTATTTTTATCCGATAGTAGCATAAGAATTTATTTTTATTCCAGTGGTCTAATATTCTCTCATATTTTTAGTAATTTTAATAATGTTGATATAATAGTAGGTATAATAGGGTGTATCAACTTTAAATATTTTAATTATAAAAGGAATTTACTCCAAAATTAATATTAAAAAATATTGTCAGTGAAATCATTCTTGCGCAAATATTACATTTTTCCAAAGACTTTCTAAAAGATTTTTTCCATACTGAACTTTATGGAGTATGTCATATGCATGAATGTGAACCTTTAAGAACTCACATTTCAGCATGAAATAAACATCATAAATACAATCAATTCAGTCTGGAATTCATTTGTTTGGATATTACAACTCTTTCTGTATATTCATGTATACAACCATGAAACATTTTTTTCATATATGTTTAATCACGAGAAACGGATCTTTTTTTAAGGAAGATAAACAATCTGCAGATATTTCAATGAAAACGTGTATAATGTACATAAAATCATTTACTAAAATATGTCCTTATGGAAGATTTAGAAGCGGATACTTATGTCTTACAAATGATGCCCATTTTTACGAGCACAAATTTAAAGCTGTTTTCTAATGTTCGCCTCCACTTTCATAAAAGTGTCTTAACCTATTTTTTGGATATATTTCACGTGTTGAAGTCTTCAGATTCTCAAGTGTGTGAGATTTTCCAACATAGACACATGATTGCAAAAATTCGCCCAACTAAATATCGCACATGGAAAGAATGGTGGAGCGCCGAGGCCAGGTGAGATCTCCAAAGCGTGAAATTACATTATTTGGGAATGCAGCTCGAACAGGAGTCATGGAGGCTATCACTGTATGAACAGTGGGCCACTCTTGTTGAAACCACATTGATGCCTTATTGATTCCTCGTCTGCGAAGCTCGGGAAGGAAACTTTTTTCAGACATTTGAATATAACGCTCTAAAGTAACCGTTGCTGTCACTTCTCCTTAAAAAAAGAGTGGACCAAAACTCCCGCATTTTCCAATTCCACAACAACAAACACTTTTAGGCTACATGATGTATTTCACGAGGATTATCTGAATCTCAATATCGAATGGTTTGCTTGTTAGCTGAACCATTGAAATGTAAATGTGCTACATCGCTAATTATTACGGTCAAATCCTCGTTTTCATCAAACATGTCGAGCATTGTTTACAAAAAAAAGCGTTGTTTGTAATCCTGCGGATTCAATTGTTGGACAGTTATAATTTTGTATGGCTGAAAGGCTAAGTCTTTATGTAAAGTTCGCTGCACGGTGCTCTGACATTCCTAATCCTACAGAGTGTCCGGTGATTGTCTATCTCATTCGATCAACATTTCCTGCTGTCTAGCGGTTCTGTCAAGGCAGGGTGTTTTTTTTCTTTCAAAAATGAACCAGTCGTTCTTAGTAGACTAACCTACCTAAGAATTGTATTGCGACTAAGTACACTGCCTAACGACCAATATTGAAACTTCATTTCAAGAAATTTTGGGTTTTCGTCGCTATTTCACCATTTTCATAAGCAAACAAACGGTGTTCAAAACTCCACGTAAACCTGGGAGCAATGAACTGAAAAGAAAATAATTCAAAATCAAAACTGAAAAGAAAATAATTCAAAATCAATAACTAAAGCAAAATTAAAAGGAAAAGATTAACAAATAACAACAAACCAAACGGCATTTTAAAGATTACCTTATTCCATATACGTTTATCAAATAGAGCAAGGAGCGTTCCAAACACACACACACACACACACACACACACACAGACATATATATATATATATATATATATATATGAACACATTTATTGATAGTACACACACTTTTTGTGCTGTTTCAGTAACTTCTGGAAGCTCTATGGAAGCCCTCTTGTAAGAGCGTGCCAATGAACCCTGCTACGGCTTCTTTAATCTCCTGACTGATCTCATAACAACAGCCTTTAAGGTTTTCCTTGAGTTAATGCTTATAATCTACATAAAGCAATGTCTGGACTATAAGCAGGGTAGGGAACTGACTTGATGCACATTTTGGTCAAATAGTATGTGACAAGGCTGGAGTTATAAACCGCAACCTTGGGGCAAACTTCACGAAAATATTTCGCAATTTCAGTTCTTCGAGCATAATTGAAAGACACTTCCTACAATTACATCAAATTGTACACCTACTTTATCTGTAAACACACGACGGTCTTTACTATGAAATTATTTATTTGGCCAATCAAATATATTGTCCTTACGTCCTAACTCCTCCCGCATTTTTCCTCATCCTTCACAGACGCCTTGCCTTCGTTGAATCTTTGATGTCACTCATGAATGATGGTCCATCAATACAAGTCGGAAACAGTCCATACATTTCTGTGACATTCTCTTTTTAAATTGTGACATTCCATACATTTCTGTGGCATTCTCTTTTTAAATTGTATTGCATATCCGTTCTTTTACAGCGTCTTCACTAACATTTTGCACTTTTGAAATCCGCCAGCTTTGACAATAAGGCTTTAATAAGGTGGCTGATTATTCCTGCTGAAGCTGTCCATTTTAGGTTGAAATCATGAAAAATTGGATTTCATAACATGTATAGAAATAACGTACTGAATTCTCAAGAGTCTACGACAATTGTAAATGCTTGTACACAATAAAAGTCTGGAAAGTTTTTAGGCACTTCGTATATCAAACATCATGTAAAGATCAATTTACAAATGGGAAAAATAGATGCAGTAATACTACAGTTGAAATCGATAAACATCTGCATGAATCAGTATAATTCAGATGAAGGCACTGCATTTGTATTAAGATGTAAGAATAATTCAAACAGTGCAAAACGTTGGAATAATTGTTGATGCATTCACGTGGAACTGATACTTTCTTGCACAAGTAAATCTAGTCGAGGCATACCAAAATATTTATGTTGCGCTACGTGGATGAGGTATGTTGTGCTTTGTAGAATGTCTCAAAGGAAAGGATAATTTGCGTGATTTACGCCTGATACAATTTGTTCTTCGCTCGATTTGCATATCCAAATGCAATATAGATACCATATATTCTACTATTTTTCCGTTTATATCGTTGGCAACTTATTTACTTGCCGTACGTATATAGAACCAGTGCTGCGTATTTACGCCTTACGAGTACTTTTTAGACAAGTAGATATACGTAAGAATAAACCAATTGCTCTAAGTTGTTTTTTTAAATGGTTCACTGTTTTCTATTTTCATGGCGTTATTTTCATAGATACAATAAGGTACTTAGAATGAATATACGGCATAATCACGTGAACATACCAGTTCCTGTAAGATCATCGAAGATAAGCAACGTTGACCCTGGTTATTACTAAAATGGGTTAACAATTTGGGAATTCCAAGCGCTGTATCTAGAAGGACGTCGCACTTCTCTGCAAGAGTTGCAAAAACCTAAGGTCGCCATCTCCCCTAACGGGGATATACATGCGGCTGGGGACCGCTTGTGAATTTCATACTCCCATGAAACTTCCTTCTTTGAAGGAAGCCATATAAATTCGAATAGGGTTAGTGCCGAGCGATACAGAAGGAACCAGGGTACTGTTTATAGAAAATAAAGGTAGGGCAACAAAATGTAGAATTGATAGAAATCGAACGCAAACCACCCAGTTACCAGCTATCGTTACTATACATATCATTCTCATTTTCAGACATTTATTTATTTTATTTATTTTTTGGGGGGGGGTTAAGTGTTATCGTTTTTCCTCCCCATGATCAGATTTAGAAAAAAATTGTGAAAGATTGGATTTAGAAAATTTTTGTGAAAGATTGGCAATGGGGGCCATAGATTAGAGCTCAGTCGAACACTTGCCATAAAAATAACGATACGGCAAAGGCAGGCTCGCCACGTCTATTCTGCAGAAAAAAGAGCTTGCAGAGAAGATAAAAAGACATTGCCAACCAGATTACGAAGTCGGTTTTGAATTCTGTCAAGGCAGGATAGAAAGTTCTGAGCAGCTGATGTCCAGAAAGTCACTTTATGTGAGAAGTTTAATACTACTATAATGTCAATAACTAGAAATAATAACTTTGCTATAGATAGAAGCATTTAAAATGATAGACATATTTTTCCTATTTTAGGATATTATTATTCTGCCTTACCATAAACTCTATTCAGAGAATATATCATTAGTTCAATGTTGGGATCTGGGAGTTTTAGTGGTAAAATAACACCCCCGGGCAACAACGGTCCACGATTTTGCTAGCTGCTCGCAAACATATATTTGCGCTTTGTACGTCGACAGAATTTTACGGAATAAGTATTTGTCGTTAAGTTTTAGCAGTTTTACATACACGTTATATTTTATTCATCTGTAAAAATGAAACAACCGTTTACAAGACACAGTCTCTATTTTGAAAAAAAAAACCCATAAAATGACCTTCTCGTGTGTGTCATTGTGTGTGTCGTAGTTCATGCCTATCGACTCGAAAAGGTTGGGCCGATTTTTATAAAATTTCATACGAACGTACTTTATGTGCTTTACAGTGTTCGTAGATAGGTGTTGTATCGGAATGGCTTCGATAAGTATCGATAATCGATTTGACTAATGTTACAACCTTACAATACAAATGCATTTTAGATACTTTATTAACTGGAACTGAGATATAAAATCAGCGGAAGCACAATTAAAACATAATACTTGACAGTTACATTTACATCTTTAATTAAATCTATATCAAAAATCAGTTTATAAAATCAACAATAGGTTCTCTACGGTGCGATATAGACTGCAATATATCATAGACTAAGTCACTGCACGGAGGTATGGCAAACTTGTTTCCTGTGCACGCCTTGGGTCCACAACTAGAGTAGGCAATCAATCGATTTGATTGAAACATAGGTCGATATCTACAATTTTGATGTCAATAAAACTATCCTCGCAAATTAAATTCTTATAATTTGCGCTTGACAGTAGAAAGAGAGCACTTTTTAACAAGATTGCACTGTTGTTGAATTTGGGGAGCCGTTTCAAATCTGTTTCTTAGGCTGCGGATCTTGATAGCATTGTCCTCCCTGCACGAAGTAATCCGAGTACG
Organism: Euprymna scolopes; assembly: GCF_053919585.1. Lineage (NCBI taxonomy): Eukaryota > Metazoa > Mollusca > Cephalopoda > Sepiida > Sepiolidae > Euprymna > Euprymna scolopes. The sequence goes on along the minus strand of NC_136492.1, from coordinate 10,452,525 downwards.
ATCAGATTTAGGGGTATCACGACTACTTCCGGTGTTTTGGTGCTTTTGCACAGTAGTTCGTGCCGTTTTATCATCTCATTTCAATCTTCGGTCGATTTCTCGATTGGATAAACCAGAAGGGTGGAGATTAATGAGCTCCTGACGGACAGTAAGAGAAAGTCGTAGCATATGAACTATATGTTACGATGTATAACCTGGAACAACAACAATTACGAGTAGAGATGCTTTGTTGCCTGTTGGTGGATATTTGAAACAAATGTAGGGACGATAATTTAAGCTGGTTTTTAGCGAATTTGTTAGAGCAGACTTTCTTTTTACCTCCTCAATTTTTAGTATTTTTTTAATTGACGCAAACGCAAGAATATCTCAATTAAAAGTCACATATGACCAGGTAAAATTATATAGGAGTAAAAGGCGAATCAAATGAGGTATAGGTTGTATAAAACGTTTCCTTTAACTTTAGCTTAACTTGTAGTTTTAAAAATTGAAAAAAAATGCCAGTGCGGACTTTCTTTTTGCCGGCACCGAATATATATATATATATATATATATATATATATATATATATATATATATATATATATTTGGGCAGCATTATTTCCCTTATGCATGTGACTATTTTCCGCGAACAGCTCAATTCCAAAACACCTTGCAGCACACGGCGCCTTACCCCACCCCCAAGTAAAATGGAATTTAGGATCATATTAATTAAAACCACCGCCATTTTAGCTGTCTCACACTGTGATTTGTGCCTTCCAATCATCGAAGCCCTACTCATTCGCATGGACAAACCAATCATCACCCAGGCTCAGTATGAGGGGAAAGGCCCGCTTAAGTGCTTTTAATGATTTTAAACGATTTTAGGTGATTGTTCAATAAATTCACTAAACGTAATTTTAATTCATCGCTCTCCTGATATATACTCATGGCAGTCGAAAACGTTCATGACTATGGCTTTTTTTTTCTTTTTTTTTTTGCAATCAACAAGAACGTTTGGACATTGCATCGCCAAAATAAAAAAGAAGCAAAACAAGAGACAGGCAACACAGGCGCGCGCGAGCAAGCGCGAGCGCACATGCACACACACATAGAGAGATATTTATATATACATATACACATATATAAATATGTGTGTGTGCGGGGTGCGTGTGTGGGGGGTGTACATTTGTTTATATAAATAAATGGATACATCTATATACTTATGTGTGTTTACCACGTATGCTTGGGTTTATATATAAGAAGATTGGCTTTTTTTTGTAACGTACAGCTCAGTTAAATTTTTGTCGAATTATTCATTTGTGTAATACATAAATAAATAATTCGACAAGCATTTCAGCCCAGCATTGCCCGGATGTTTGGAGGTGTATGTTGAGCAAATATATATATATATATATATATATATATGTATATATATATATATATATATATATGTGTGTGTGTATATATATATATATATATAAAGCGATAAATTTTTTAAAAATTTGACCCCTATTATAACCCCTTAAAATTCACTGTTTTCTGCTCAAATCAAATTATTAAGTTAGATCCATGTCACAGAAACCTATATCTGATATTTCAAGTGTTTAGACCCAAAATTGTCAGAGGAGTTTGGTAGAGTTCTCAAATGGCAAATCGTTGAACTCTGGCCCTTGAAAGACAAATTTTTGTCCGAAAATAGATTACAAAAGTTCTCCCAAATCTCAGTACTTTGTATATCAAATTTCGAGTCTGTAGACTAAAAATTGACAGAGTTATTGCGTAGGGAAATGTACATAGACACACAGACACACAGACAAACACAGACACGTTCACTTTTATAGATATACTAGCATGGGTGGCCGGCGTTGCTCTGATGTTTGGATGTGCATGTTGAGCAAAAAAAAAAAACGTGGTAGTAGGAAGGCAGGCTCCAACCCATACCGCAAGGGAGGAAAAGAACGCGAAAAAACTGACGTCTTTGCTGTTACGACCACCGCCAAACCGGAAGTTATTGTTTAAATTCAAGCAAGACAATCGAATGTAGAGGATTACCTTAAAAAAATATCGTCGAAACAAACGACCCCCCCCCGTAGAAAAGTGCCCGATTGAAAGTGACGATATTAACGTTTTTAGCCATTTTTTCGATATTTGTGGCCTGAAAGGTCGAATTTCAAAACGATACTGATCTTCGTAAAATCATTCGCCTCCGTCGAAAGTTTTAGGCAGACATGCAAACATACATACATACATACATACATATATACATTTATATATTGGTAACTAAAAATTTTCGACCCAAACCGATTAAAAAGCTTGCCCTATCTCTTAATACCCTTTTTGTTAAATTTCAAAGTTTTAGACCAGAAATTGTTTGAGTAATATGGTAGAGACGACAGAGGTCATTTTTTAAAACTTTGACCCCTAACATGCCCCCTAAAACATTTATTCTTTTGAACTCAAATAAAGTTATTAAGTTAGATCCATGTCAAAGAAACCTATATCTAAAATTTCAAGTGTTTGGACCAAAAATTGGCTGAGGAGTTTGGTAGAGTGCTCAAAGGTCAAAGCGTTGAAATTTGGCCCCTTATCAGACAAATTTCTTGACCAACCCCGATCACAAAGATTTTCCCAAATCTCAGTACCCTGTATATCAAATTTCGGGTGTGCAGACTACAAATTGACAGAATTATATCGTAGGGAAATGTACACAGACACACATACACACACAAAAATGTTTACTTTATATATATATATATATATATATATATATATATATATATATATATATATATATATATATATATATGCTAGACTATCCGTGACCCGTTGCGTCAGTATGTTATATAAGCTATGGAATTCTTGTATGAGTGTGACACTTTTGACGTAAAGACATTTTTTTGACATAACAGAAACATTTCTATGAAACTATATTAAAATGAAAAAAGAATATAGATAGATTTCTATGAGTCGTCTTGTTTATTATAATTGATTATTTTTTTTTTTTAATTACAGTTACTGAATTATAGGTGTTTGGACATACTTATAGGTAAATGCGCACTGAACAGATACCATAATACTTATTATAGTTAAATTCAATTTTTTTTACATCGTTCATTTCTGTATTACGTTTAAGTTATTTTAAACCCAACTCTTCCCATGTTATCTAATAATTTCAAAATAATACTGTTAATATTTCAGCGTCCCAATTGTTCTTTTGTTTTTGTTTTTTTCGCGTTTAAATTATCCAAATAAACAATTGTTAATACTGTGTGTTTTTTGTTTACATCGTTCATCTCTGTATTACGTTTAAGTTATTTTAAGCCCCACTCTTCCCATGTTAAATAATAATTTCGAAATAATAATGTTAATATTTCAGTCCGCAGGTCATGCACGCATGCGCAATCTAATGGCCTAAACCGGAAAATGTGTTACATACATCGTTACGAGGTCATTTGAGTTTTATAATTATATATATATATGTGTGTGTGTGTGTGTGTGTGTTTGTGTGTGTGTATAGATAGATATATAGATAGATAGATTGATTACGTTATGATTTTTGTGTTACCTTGCTTATAGAAGATGTTGTTTTCGTGTCCGGCGTCCGAGGTTAGGTGATAGAAGTCCATAACCGAATGAAGCTAAAAAGAAAAAGGTTGACTATTCAAGCATTTTAAGTTTCGCGTACGTGCGAATTCAACCTCGTATCTACATCTTAGCGTCTCATACAAACGTAGAGATATTTTCCGTCTGTCGTCGGTTTTGAATGTTTGTTAAAATTGATTAATACATTCTCCGATTTCGAAATATCAGATAACATAACTTTTTTTTTTTTTAAATGAATATGTTGTATTAGGTAGCAAAGCGGGAGCGCCGTATCGGAGCAGCAGTCTTATGCAAATGGCCGAGCCGTGTGCGAGGTAACGTCATAGCGAAAATCCGAAAAGTAATAGATTATAAAAGAACAGAAAGATAGACCTGTTATACATGTGGGTCGAAAAGTACTAACAAAAACGCCTAAACATGGTCGAATAATAACACAGAACGACTTATTCGAAGGGCAGAATCTTGTAAAGAACATTCGAGTACGAGAAAGCTGCTGACAAAGAAACAAGGCGTTATTCTGGAAAGTACCTGTAAACAAATATTCGTGCTTTCAACTGAAAAAAAGTGAGTCGAATTCTCAGCTTGTGTTTGTTTCCTTACCGCTGTCTTCATACAAAACGTGGGTCCCGAGTGTTGACATGTAACGACTACGTTGAATATAGTAGGATAAACAAAGTAACCCCAAGAATAAGTGAAAGAAAAATAGTGCAATAAACTGTACGGAAGACAACACAAGTGCTCGTCCAAGCTCCAATCTCTGCCCCCCTCGCCAATCTTTCACGATAAACACCCGTTTAGCTGAAACCACTGTCAATAATTTTCCCCACTCTTATCTGCGCCTAAATCAAAAGGTAGATTCCATGAACAAAGCTTCTTTCTTAGAAACACACGTCTATAGAACTCCCTTCTGTTCGCCTGCTTCCCACCTAACTACAACTTGGATGTATTCAAGACCAACATAAACAAATTCCTGATGAACCGCCCCCTTAAGTAAGACATTTTATCAAATCTCCAATACTAACGATTACTATGATACTATCCCATTGCTTACTGTACACGCAATAACCCTTATCCACAAGTGGCTTCCGGGCCTTGATAAGTGGTGACCACCATGTAAAAAATAAATAACTGAGTCATGTTCGATGTGACGTCACAACAAGGAAAAATAAAATAAAAAAGGTAGCCCGAGAATGATAGAAATAAACGCATCACACTTGTAGGCCGTGAGCGGCAAGGAAAGCCGGGTCCTAAACAAAGACAGAGTATCACTTATTCGACAGGTCAGATTCTTATTAAGTACATTGAAATCGGAGATAATTGTTGAACAACGGACAGAGTGTTATTCTGGAAAGTACTCGTAAATAAATGTCCGTTGTTTCACTCGAAAAAAGAGCGAGTGGAATTTCTTCCTTATGTTTGTTTCCTTGCGACTGTCTAGATACAACGTGTGGGTCCCGAGTTTTGACATGTGACGTCTACATTACATCAATAGAAAATATTAAATTGTCAACAAATATACGGTAAACTGCGATCAGAGATCAAAATTAAAAACTCTTCTTCGTTAGTCTGAGCTTCAACTGATATGTTGGGCCTTTTGGCTATGATCACAGCATATTATCTGTATAAGATTGTGTCAGGCAATGTAAAAGTTCTGCGCGATTATGGTTATTGATTTGTTTACTGTTATTTAGAAAAAGATATGCAGAGAGAATACGTATATCCACTCGATATATACAACTCCACAATGAAACCCAAGCTATTGTCCTACATTAGGCACCGCCAAAAATGGCCGCAAAATCAAGTTGTTGTTGTTTTTTAAAACTAAATTACATTTATTAAAATCCATTATTTCTGAGTAACTTTTGTTCCCCCAAAAAGATCACACCCTGAATTTTATCATATAGAAAACAGAATAATGTAAAACTTTATCTACTATTTTTAATTAAATTTTTAATGTTAAATTTTCGCAAAAAGTTAACAATTGACATTTTTTGTCTTGCACAAAAAACGTACTTAAATATTTAAAAAAAAAAGGTTTTTGAAATAATTAATTTATTTATTTATTCTCTAACTAAGATTTAGGATGATTTTATAAGAGAATATGCAAAAATATTATAATATAAGTACCTGAATTTAAAATAATTCCACTTATTCATATAGGTAACTAGATATTTCGCGTCAATGTAGAGTCTAGATCGACTCTGTTTACGTTTGCGTTTTATAAGAAGAAAACTATGAAAGACCAAACAGGCCAAAAAAACTTATTTTTCAGTGATGAACATTTCAATGTATTATTAAGCTGAGGCTGGCCAGTACCAGATGGGTGACCATTTGTATGAGTTTGGTTTTTAATGTGTATGTGTGTGGGGGCCAGGCTCCCCAAAATGGGGGGGGGCAATTTAAAGCAGAATAAAAAAAAATATTTCAGCGCGTTTGGTCCACCGTAGTCGAAAGGCGGCAAACGTTTTCAAACGGGATCGAAAAAAATGATGCTATTTTTAACACAAAGGGCACAATATTTATCGATTTTTTTTGTATCGATTATTCAAAGCATGCCCTGTTTAATAATGGTCATGCATTATTCGGCTCGCTAAAAAAAAATTGTTAATTTATTTATCAAAAATTTTAAAATGGCTTTTTTCGTATAAATATTAATTTTTTTTTTTTTTTGCTTAACTTAAATTAATTATTTTACTTAACATATTCACCGAATTTCACACTTCAAAACTCAAAAGCGGGATAATTAAGCACAATCGAAGTTCTGATATTCAGACGTCAAAATAAGGTATGCAAACAATTTTTTTTTTTAATCTATAATTCTATCCCTTACAACAACACAAAATGTGTTGTTCAGTTTCAGATGATTGTTTTAAGCATATTTGTTCCCACTTCAAAACAAGGGGGGTTTTGTAAGCAAAAAAAATATATATATATATAAATATCGTTTATGAAAAATAAGTACACTGTTATAAAGTTCATTCTTCTCCTAATAATCGCTGAAAATTTCGTATTGATCGGATAATTACCTGATTTTTGGTAGATTTTTAAAAAGACGGTCCGTCAAAAAGTACTGACCTGCCCCCCCCGTTTTGGCGGTGCCTATCCTACATGAACTGTTATTTGAAGAGACTTTAAATTAGAGATGGGACGATTCCAATATTTTCCCGATTCTGATACAATTGCCGATTCCGTGTTTAATTCCAGATTTTTTTTTTTATCAATCTGTAATCATTTAGCTATACGATTGTTATTTTCCCTGATGTTTCGTAAGAACACATGTTAAATATACAGATATTTTCCTAAATGTACAAAATACACTTGTGGGGGGATCTATCGATTTTAGCTTTCCTTGTAATTTAAAATCAATAAATATTTATTATTTTATCATTATTACCAGCGATTGAAGATTTTGCATTAAACAACATCAAATAAAAAAGACAATCAAAAGAATCGTTTTGGCAGCGGAAAATCGGAATTAATTTTTCCGGTTCCGATACCCGTAAATCTTCCGTTTTTTTTATTTTTTTATTTTTCTTTTATTCCCGATTCCGATTAGGATTAATTGTCGCAACACTACTTAAAATATTAACTATACCAAAAAAAATACCATTTAGGCCAGATGTAATACATTGATGGTTTACATCGTGCTTCAAAACAGGATTCCAAACATTCACGATTATAAAACATTTATAGTAACGGATAGCGATTATCATTAGGGTTTGAGATTATTTATTTTGTTTTAACTGTTTACTGGCAATAAATACAGTTTAATGAAGTTTGGCTACCGCTGTAAAATGTGTCTACAGGCAAATTAATTCTATTTAAAAAGCAAATCGTTTTGACTTTCAGTACCAATCCCTACATTATAATGTAGTACACGTATTTGAGGCTTTTCTCTTTACTCAGTAACGCTCACATCTGCGTCTATAAAAGTCTCGTAAACAAAATGGCAGATATCAGTTTATATGTCGACTGACAGGATTCATCGGACTTTTTTTACGGCATTGATTACGTACAGCATAAATATACGAACATTAATCGCTGACACGTGTAAACACTTATAAGTAAGTAACTTAATTTATATCGCAGTTCGTTAACTTAGTTAATTTAATGCTGGTACATTAATAAACTAGACTGTGCAGTAATTCCAGTGTACAAGAGACAGACCCGCACAAAGAGAGAAATGGACAAAATGATCGCACATTAATGTACACGTTGCGTGATGAGTCATGATGAGAATATAATTCTAAGTTTTGATACATTTGCATGTAACAATTTAAATGAACATCTAAGAAAATTAACAGAAGAGTATGGATTTTAAAATATATAATTTAGCCTACAATGTGAGAAACAGAGCGATGTTATTTCTGTTAATTTTTATTAAAATTATAAAAGTATAAGTATGCCTGCATTATATATATATATATATATATATATATATATATATATATATATATAAGTGAACGTGTTTCTGTGTGTGTCTATGTACATTTCCCTACGCAATAATTCTGTCAATTTTTAGTCTACAGACTTGAAATTTGATATACAGGGTACTGAGATTTGGGAAAATCGATGTGATCGGGTTGCTGCCAGAAATTTCGCTGTTAAGAAGTCAAATTTCAACGATTTGACCTTTGAGAACTCTACCAAACTCCTCCGACAATTTTGGGTCTAAATACTTGACATTTTAGATATTGGTTCAGTGGACATGGATCTAACTTCATAACTTGATTTAAGCCTAAAGCAATTAGTATTACGGGGTCATAATAAGGATCAAAGTTTTAAAAAATACCGTTTTTTTGTTTTGTTTTCTTTGCTCAGCATACACCTCCAAACACCCATTGCTAATATATATATATATATATATATATATATATATATATATATATATATATATATATATATATATATATATATACAGATCCACAGAAAACAGGAGTAAGCAGAAAAAGAAGAGATCTACTACAAACACTGCTCCTTCCGTGTCTTCCACTACCCAGTCGGCCACCCACACATTCTCCCACTGGAATAAAGTCTGCAGGTCAAGGACCGCCCTCCACGGCCATACGAGGACCCACAAATGACCAGACCCAATTTCACCGACCACAATCATACTCGTCACGAGTGATTCCCGATTATATATATATATACTAGCATTTCAGTCCGACGTTGCCCGGGTGTTTGGAGGTGTATGTTGAGCAAAAAAAAAAAAAACGGTCATTTTATTTAAATTTGACCCCTATAATGACCCCTTAACAGTCATTTTATGGGGCTCAAATCAAGTTGTTAAGCTAGATCCATGTCCAAGCAGAACATATCTAAAATTTTTAGTGTTACAACCCAAAATTGTCGGAGGAGATGGGTAGAGATCTCACGGGTCACATCCTTGAACTTTGGCCCCTTCACAGCCAATTTTTTGGCCGAAATCGCATTACAAAGATTTTCCCATGGATATGACCTTAAACTATATCCGATTGTGAGGCTCCAGCTTGCAGGCCTTAGGGAGTGTGGAGCCACCCTTTAATTGCCATTGCTCCCAGGTCCACTCTGACCCGGGGTGTAGCAACTGTAAGAGTCCCAACTATGGGTTAAATAGAATACGACTTAACAAAAAAAATATACTATATTAAAAAATTCGTTCTTCAAAATCACCAGATTCGGCATTAAATAACCTGAAAAGGATTGATATGCCGTAAAACAAAACAACCAAACAACCAAATCTCAGTACCCTGTATATAAAATTTCGAGTCTGTAGACATAAAATTGACAGAGATATTGCGTAGGGAAATGTAGAGACACACACGGACGCACAAACACATTCACTTACATATATATATACAGCCACTCTGATGAGTCGTAGACGACGAAACACGTGTCAGTAGATAATTACATTTTAAAAATAATATATATATACAGCTCCCCATGTGGGGGTACCAAATTGGTTTAAAGGGAAAATTATTCCCAGCTCGAATTTAGGTAAAAAATGCACTTTCGTAAATGATTGAATTCATTCAAAACATATCGCTAAAACCAAAACAAAACAACATCTCTCTCTCTCTCTCTCTCTCTCTCTATATATATATATATATATATATATATATATATATATATATTGTCATCCACATACGAAGAGGGGGGGCTTTAATATATATATATATATATTAGTGGTAGTATCATCAGTTGAAATCGGAAATAGAAAAAATATCAGAACGTTGTCGGGTATCAGCATCGGTATCTGAATCGAAAACAACTGTGCCTATTTTCCAATACAAACACGAGTGAGTAAATCATCGTGTTTTATCATTTTGGTTTCAAATAAAATATTCCGCTGGTAATAATAATCTATATATTAATATGGTAGTGTGTGTGTTATTTTTTTTTATGCCACGCTTACATCCGGGTCTTTTAACTGGTGTGCACTTCAATTTCCTGTCATAAATAATTTTACCAAGAATTCTTCAGAAGTTGGTTTTGGTTTCGATAATAACTGATGACACTGCAGTGATTTATTTATTCATTTATTTATTTATTTTATAAATAATTTTAAGTTAGGCTTTCGGTTTCGTTTATTGCTGAAGGAACTCAAGTTTTGTATAGAGGCATATACTGTTTCCATAATTTTTTATTTCGGTTTCTATTTAAGCTAATGCACCCGAGTCATATGGATATACGCACATACATACATACATACATACATACATACATACATACATGCATGCATACATACATACATACATACATACATACATACACGCACACACATTTCGGAAACGACGTTTTTATTGAGATAGGCAATAAGTCTTGGACAATAATTTTATCATTAGGTTTTTGGCAAAAAATTATATATATATATATATATATATATATATATATATAATATGAATGTGTGTTTGTGTGTGCGTGTGTGTGTTTGTCTGGTCACGAATAGGCTCCTATATGCTTGACTATTTTAAAAAACCGATTACATATAATGATAGAAGATGTATCGAAACACAAGAATGGGTATGTTTGATCCTGCAGAACGGTGGTTCATTAAAATTGTGGGGTCTTCGTTCGCGCCTGGTCCAAAAAGTATGGAAATAAAAAATTAAAAAATTAAAAAAAACGTTTACAAGTGCTTTTGATATAGATGTACATAATACTAATTTGATAAGTATGTTTTAACTTAAATAGGGATGGTATAATAAATATAATATAATTGTAGGGTCTGCGTTTGCGCCTGTACTCCATAAAATGGAAATGGGCACACACTTTAATTAATACTTTTCATATCTATCTGCGTAAGTATACTTTGGTGATTATGTTTCAGTTTGAAGAAATATGGTATAATAAAATTATGGGGTGTTCGTCCGTGCCTGACATCCATAGAATTGAAATATGTCTAGTTTAACAAGGTTTATTTAATATAGATCCACAGAATATTGTGATAAGTGTTTCAGTGTGAACCCGTATGGTATAATAAATGATGGGGTTTATCTATCTTATTTTTACTTTCATCATATTTTGCTTTGGTTTTGATACCCCCCGAATTCGAAGCTATCTCTTAACAACCCTTCCTTTTCATAACCTATCATACTTTCATAAATCAGAGTCAATTTTTTGGAGGCTGTTTTTGAACCTATTAACGACGGGTACTTTTGCTAGTATATATATATATATATATATATATATATATAATCGGAACTTCACAATATATAAAAATCGATAGAACTTTAACTCTGTAATAATATATAAGAAATCTGCAAGAATAAAAATATCGTATTTAAGCGTACTTAACGATCGGGCTGTCTGGCGTTCGTGCTAGCTTAGATAAATGCTTTTGCAGTTTTGACAAAAAAGCTACAATAATATCAGAGAGTTTTCTTTTACACTGAACATCTACAGAATGCCAACATCGATAGATTACATATGAATGAGTCTGTGGAATTTCCACAGTACCCTTTAGTAATAATATAAACAAATATCCATAGAACATTACGCCACGGGGGTGTTTATAAGTTTGAAAAAATATACACACATGATTTTATGCGTATTAAGACAAAACAACAAATATATAGTTTAAAAGGAATAGGCATGTATAGCGTGGCTAGAAATTTGCTACATAATCGTAAATTGTATCGAAATCGGGCAATATATATATGTATAATTATACATATAATTTTATATATATATATATATATATATAATTACGAATAATTAACTAGAATAAATCTACTGATGTGCAAATCCAGTAATAATCCGTCTTACAAAATATTATTGGATGTAATATTTCATATAAGATTATCCCAGCTAAATAAAATTGCTCAATATATTAGATAGAGCAAATAAATCATAATTTAGGAATATTAAATTTGTGATTTGAAAAAGTTACATTTCAAATATAGAAATGTTATTGTATGCAAGACAAAGAATATTGTATAGTAAAATATATTTCCTTAACCCATGAGTTTTCGATGTTAATACATCGCCTCGGAGGAAAAATATTAGCAAATATTATAAAAAAATAGTTTGCACCTACTTTGCTAAAGGTAATAAACATAGGATATTAAATTAAATGTTTGTAATGTTTTAAAATCATTTTAAGTACACAGAGTAAGGGAAATTGGATATTGATGCAGCAAAAAGTATATATATATATATATATATATATATATATATATGTGTATATATATATATATATATATATATATATATATATATATATATATTATGACCACACCCTGTTCGTTGCTCGTACACGTTTCGTTTTTTTAATGAAAAATTAAAGAAGATCATACTCGTATACACACACACACACACACACACACACACACACACATATATATATATATATATATATATATATATATATATATATATATAATCAGTGCTGCCAAAAAGGGAGAAAGCATTTGCTATTTTTTTCAAAAACCGGAAATTTAAGCTAAATTTAATGAAACTGTCAAACCACATATACCCTATTTGATTCGCCTTTTATTCTTTTATAATTTTAGCTGTTCATATTTCACTTTTAACAGAAGTATCCTTATGTTCACGTTAATTTACAAAATTAGCTTCGAATCGAAAAGACAAACAGCAACTCTGCAGTAACACCAGGTTAAAATATTCATCCTTTAGCATCTGCCATTGTAGAATGTCCAACTTATAGCATCCCTAATCATAATTGTTGTTGTTCCTAGGTTATGCAACGTAACATTTAGTTCATATACCTCTAGTCTCTTTTAGTGATCGCTAGGAGTTAATTAAGCCCTAGCTTTCTAGTTTCTGGCAGTGTTCCTGATGCTCCTTAATCTGGTTGTACTAGAGTTACCCTTTATATACATTTTACAACAGATTGGGAGTATGTAAAGACATAAGCCAATGAGTTTTGTAAAAAACAAAAAGCGCTGCCGCGACTTCGTCAGATGCAATGAAGATCATGACTCTTTACATTGGTCGGAAGTGATTTTAGCTAAGAAAGCAAGTTCAGTACGCTAAGCAATGATGGTAGGCAGTACTTCCGTCGCCGAAAGGACGAAACATTACACCCTTTGTGTACGGTTTCAATGCTGCAAATTAGTGGAGGTTCAGTTTTGATGTTTGGCCTTATTAGTGCAAATGGTCTCGGGCCTATAACTCGCTTTCAATGTTGAACTACTTCGACCAGATACATTAATATTTTGACTGGGAATTTTATACCCTACTTTTGACATTTTTACGGCATTATATATATAAACTTATCGAGATATTGCAGTCGATCCTGTGTGTATGAGCTTCTATATCGACTTACATATTATTTCAACTTTGAAACAGGAAAACTTATCAATATAATTTAATTAATTAGAAATCGAACAATAACGACCGCTTTTGGTGCTTGTCTGTAATTAAAACGCGAGCGGATCAATAGTTCAATATTTCGACATCCCATTTAATCAATTTCGCCTTCCTGCGCTTTTAATTCTATTACATCGAACAGCCATCTTAGTAAAAAATGGAAGACTTTTTCTTCACACAAGCTATATTATATCTGCCTTATGAAATATTGAACACATAAATATCAATAATCGATAATTGACCTTTCCAACAGAGAATGCTAATGTCTATATATACACACACACACACACACACACACACACACACACATATATATATATATATATATATATATATATATATATATATATTCTAATAGAACAGTTATCTATGGACACGTGTTTTCCGTCTGGGAAGTGTAACTGAATGTATCAGTGCTTGAATATCACAACATTCATTATGAGTCGTGAAAAGGACGAAACCCTTCTCTATAAGTAACTGTTTTATAAGTCAAATAAACGCATATATATATATATATATATATGTATATGTATGTGTGTGTAAGAAAGTAAATATATATATACATATATATACACTTGTGCCCGATATTATTCATACCCCCCCTTAAAAATTGAGTTTATTAGGTGTAACTTTGTAAGAATTTATTGTTTACGTCCATATTGATACATATTCTTAATAACCCTCTTCTGATCATTTTCGTCATTTTAAAATCTCGGGATACTTGTAATAAAAGAAATATACAGCTATTTATAAAATCTGCAATGTTCAAAAATAATCATACCCCCTTATTTTTTCAGTATTAATCGAGTTTCTAACTGTTTGTTTCCTGTTTGATTCTTATTTTGAATGCTTTTATACAACCTTTGATTAATTTCATTTCGTTTTTTGCATTTTTCAGAAATTAAAATGATATCAACTGAAAACCAATAAAAGAATAAAAAATTATTAGAATGGGGAAGAAAAAAGAGCTTAGTAATGATCTTAGGACTAAAATCGTGAATTCACATAAGGATGGTTTAGGTTACAAGTCAATTTCCAAGAAATTTGAGGTCCCTACAGCAACAGTACAGAGCATCATCAAAAAATTCCAGAGCCACCACACAAAAAAACAACTTCATTGGTAGAGGAAGGAAAAGGAAACTGTCTGCTAGAGCAACCAGGAATATTGTAAGAAGTGTTAATGCAAATCAAACCACCACTACTAAGGACATTTTAGAAAATCTGGAGTCTTTTGGCATAAAAATATCAAGGCAAACATTGCAAAGGACTCTGCATGAAAATGGACTGAAAGGAAGAAGACCAAGAAGGACTCCATTGCACACCGGAAAACACCTTGCAGCACGTCTAAAGTTTGCTAGGACCCATGTGAATTCTCCAGAGTCCGTTTTCTCAAGTATTTTGTGGACTGACGAAACAAAAATTGAATTGTTTGGCCATATGGATGCTTCTTACGTTTGGAGGAAGAAAGGAGAAGCTTACAACCCAAAGAACACCATACCCACGGTGAAACATGGTGGTGGTAGCCTAATATTTTGGAGCTCCTTTTCGGCTAGTGGTCCAGGTAGTTTGGTCAAGATAGATGGAACCATGAAGAAGGAGCAATATTTGGAGATACTCCAGAAAAACATTAGACAGGATGCGGAGAAGCTCCATTTAGGACCAAACTGGGTCCTTCAACAGGATAATGATCCAAAACATACTGCCAAAATAGTCAAGAAATGGTTTGAGGATAATCAAATTAATGTTTTGAAATGGCCTAGCCAGAGTCCCGACCTGAACCCTATCGAAAACCTCTGGCACATATTGAAAACTGAGGTTAAAAAGCGGAAACCTAGAAATTTGAGGGATTTGGAGAACTACTGCATTGAAGAATGATCAAAAATCAGTGTTTATACTTGTAAAAACCTTGTTGATAAATATCCAAAACGGTTACAAGCAGTTATTATGAATAAAGGGCATGCTATTGACTATTAGTAAGAGAGGTATGAATAATTTTGAACTAGTGCCATTATTGTTTTTCTTTGTATAATGTTTAAAACTTGCATAATTTATTTATTTGTTGAGTTTAAACTAAATGCTTATGTTTGATTTATTGTTTGAAATCCCTTTAATATTGTCTACCTTCTGGTTTGAGCAATATTTTTATAGAAATCTCAAAGATCCGAGGGGTATGAATAATATCGGGCACAAGTATATATATATATATATATATATATATATATATATATATATATATATATATAACTACTTCATTTATTCACATAAATTTAATATACGAAAGTATAGATTTATGCGTAAACTTTAAGTATTTACTTCAAAAGTGTTGAATACGTAGGTAGAGCTAGTTAGTAATTTATAAAATATATATGGCGATTAAGCTACACTGAATATTCTGCGTTTCATCCAACTATAGGATTCGTCAGGCTTATGTGCGAATTCTGTCGTTGCTTCTTGTTTTTATATATGTTGAGGATTTCTAGTAAGCCAATCAGCTTTCTAGTCTCCACCGCGCCCCTTTCTATAAGCCAATGGGCATGCATTTTATCAAACAAAGGATCTGACGAATCCTATAGTTGGATGAAACGCAGAATATTCAGTGTAGCTTAATCGCCATATATATTTTATAAATTACTATATATATATATATATATATATATGTATATATATATATATATATATATATATATATATATATATATATATATGTATATATATATATATATATGCGACTGTTTCGAGCTAAGGGAGAATACATTCCGGATCGCCTAGGTGGAAACAATATATATATATATATATATATATATATATATATATATATATGTGTGTTTATATATATATGATAATTATATTTAATATATATATATATATATATATATATATATATATATATATATATATATATATATATATATATCATTCAACCACGGTAGTGGTTGAATATATGCTTAAGTCCGAAATTGAATGAATCGAGACACATTCAAACCCCCACCACTAAGTCCGTTCGGAACCAAATTTCAAACAGGTTATATAGTTGGATAGAACACCTCATTATCTACATTTTGAAAAAAAAAATCGAAAATTACTTCAGTAGAAAAAAAGTTACAACAAAATATATGGGTTCACAAACAGGAAAGTAAGTACATAAGTGACTAACGCTTTTTTTTATTTTGCATAACTTTTTTTTGTATATAAATATTTTTTACTGCGATTTTGCCAATATGACATGTTAGCTTAACGGTTAGAGTACAGGGGGTTGGTGGAAAGATTTTAGGTTCAATCCCGTGTATCTTTTTTATTTATAATTAAAAAACCGAACTTTTTTTTTAATAACTAATTTTTTTTTAACTCTCCTTATTCTTTTATAGCAAAATATGGTGAATTTATCGATTAAAAATATTAGTGAATTCTATGAATATTCTTTGAATGAACTCAAATTTTTCGTTTACATATTTGATGAAAAATGTAGTCCCATTTAGGCAATGCGTCTGACCAATGATGCTTTTGAACCCGCGGCCAACACTGCGATGTCATCAGCAGCTGCCTGGGTATAAATATTCATATTTTTAAACTCCTTCAAAAGAGGATTCGGCATACAGTTCTATAGTAAAGGTGATAAAATGCCACTTTGGGGGTTTCATTTAACTACTTCCCTTTTAACAGTTGCCCTCAGTAGTTCTGCTTGAACTGTTCTGTGCCTCACCATATACTCAATCCATCGGATGAGTACTGGTGGCACATTGAGGTCTCGTAGCGACTTGAACATACTACTGAAGGGTATGTTGTCAAAAGCTCCAACGATATCTAAAAAGACACCGAGTGCCATCTTCTTTTTTGTTAGTTTACGCTCTATACAGATCACGAATTCATGAACCTCAGTCTCGGTAGAGACCCTAGCTCGGAACTACTGTGATTGAATGATAAATATTGCATAACTGTGTGTTTGAGAGCTAATTTTATTTTGACAATCATTAATAAATATTATAAATTTATATATTAATACAATAGAAATGCCTGGAAAAATCATGGATTATATGAAAAAATGCGCGCATGAAAAGTAATATTCTTAAGATTTTATTAAGTAAATAAGTGAAAAGTAATATTCTTAAGATTTTATAAGAAAGAATTAAATGATCCTAATTATGATATAATACAATTATTAATTTTTATGTAAATTATAAAATTATTAATTCCATCTACTAACTAACTAACTAATGAATTAATTTTATTCCAACAATTTTCACTACATAAATATATGCAAATAATAGGGGGGAAATAAGTTCAATCCAGCGACTGACACCCTTTCTAACTCAACAATAAACAACAACATATGCAAATAATAAATAAAATATTTATCAATATTCAAATTTTATTTTTAGCTGCAATATTTTAAGTCTAAAAAATTCTTATTTTTTACTTTACTAGAATATCTTGTTCTTTACTTTTCCAGGTTGAATTTCTTGTCCTTTACTTTTCCAGGTTTAATAAAATCTTAAGAATATTACTTTTCATGCGCGCATTTTTTAATATAACATATATATGCAATATATATCATCATCAAATAAACAAAACCAAACACACACAAACAAGCACCCACATAAATACATACATGCACATTTATATATAGAGATATGAAAAAGAACTAACCAAGTGTTGTTTTCATCCCCGTTTTCGTCTTTCGTTCAAAACGATGAACGAATTTAGAAAACAAAACGCCAGTAAAAATATTTGAAAATATATTTTAGATGTAATGAATATTTGACCCTGTACCATTTCAGAAATGAAAAAAGTCGTCTGAAATCAGAAAGGGGGGCAAAGCGTTTGAAACGTGAGTGAGTGTGTGTTTTTTAAACGTAATATAACCGTTAATATATTTTAAAAGAGATGATGCACCTCATTGTTTTTTTGGAACTAATATGTTCGTTATATTTAAATTGTTTATGTGTACCTTAACTGAAATGAGGGTATTTTTTATTTTGTAATTTATTGACAGATATATATATATATATATATATATATATATATATATATATGTATATATATCGATTACTATAGATTTTTTCCATAGTGTGAGAGAGTTACTCTGTGTCTAAATCTTTATTATGTCGTTGTAATAGAAGTTTACTTATTAATGGCGCTATATTATAGAACTCTCCACGTTCTTTGACCATGTTTGCAATTTGCGATATGCGCTAATCTAATAAGTATCTTTCGCGGTTAATTTGAAATAAATTTACCTACTTTTACTTTATATATATATATATATATATATATATATATATATATATATATATATATATATATATATATATATGAATATTCAAGCACGTGTTATTATACAGGGCAGAATTATTCCTTTTTCCGATTTTTGTAATATCTTTTCAATTCCTCAGCGTCCTTTTTTATTTGACCTGGTGGGTTGTATATTATGGCGCCTAAACTTTTTTGTTCAGCAATATTCTTCTCAAGTTCTATCTATATGATCGGCGTAGGAAGGGATTACTGTTGCTGTCGTTTTCTTTTTCTTTTTCTTTGAGGCTTGGTGAATTTATAGCGCTTTAAAAGAATATAGCCAAACCGAATAACTCTTTTGGGCGCCATAATATACAACATTCCAGCTGAAGTGAAAAAAGACCGCTTGGTCAATTGAAAAGTTATCCAAAAAATCGGAAAAAGAAAAACTCTGTCGTGTTCAATCAGAGGTGCTTTAATAATGACTTGCTGCGAATATATATATATATATATATATATCTGTCTGTCTGTATGTATGTGTGTCTCTCTCTCTCTCTATATATATATATATATATGTATATATATATATATATATATATATATATATATATATATATATATATATATATAACCTCATGCGTAAGAGGAAAAGAGAGAGTTCAAATCCACAAGAGGAGACTTATCCGGATAATGCCAAGCTCAACAATTATTATTGGATCTTATACAATAGGACAACAAGAGTATGAAATAAAGACACAAAACTATATATTGGTAGATATAGAATGGATCATTTATTGAATAATGGAATACAATCAAAACTTGGGGGATAGAAGGTAATTGGTAATATTATTTTTATTTTTATTTTTATCTTTATTATTATTACTATTATTATAATAATCTTTATTATCATTTTCATCACTATAATTACCTTACTATTATTGATATTATTACCACTTTTATAAGTATAAAATGTCTCCTTTCTCTTCCACCTTGCCAACTATATGTATCCTTAAATCTTTTTCATTAAGTAAAACGCACGCATAGACATTGACATCCTATCCTCCGACCGCCCCTTATAATCACACTTCATAGATCATAACAGAAGAAACTTTAAAATATTGCCGCATATTACCTAATCAATATAACAACCTTGCATGTAACCCCCGCCCACCCCAAACATATAGGCGATATTATAGCCGCTATTTGACGTTTAGGTTTCACCTGTTAAAAATACCACTCCATACATAATATACACCTCACAAACCGTTACAATAAATTACCAGGCAGCCACAATATACCCCTTAAACTCAGCACTATGTTAAATACCATATACAATCTTATATATATCATACTATATATAACAAGCTTCTCCTTTATTTATTTATTTAGAATTCAATAAAGCTTCCCCCAACATTCTATAATTCCTCTTAATCTTTTTCGCCCCTAATGAACCCTATGCTAGACGCCGCATCTCCTCCATGCTACCTAGCACCTTCTGATGAGACGCATTAGGTTTCGAAATGCCCTGGCATAAACAGTCCCTTCTATTCCAACACTTTTGCTTGTATTTCCTTATTCAATAAATGATCCATTCTATATCTACCAATATATAGTTTTGTGACTTCATTTCATACCTTCGTTGTCCTCGTATATATGTATATATATATGTGCGTGTATGCGCGCGCGCGCGCGCGCGTGTGTGTGTGTGTGTGTGTGTGTGTGTGTGTGTGTGACTGTGTGCGTACAAGAAGAACACTGAAAGGCTGTGAAACTATTAAATGTTTACCTACTTAGGCAGCAAAATGAGCTAGGGTTCTGATCTTGACGGCGTAGCTGTTTATCATATAGCTAAGAGAGCAGCAAGTCTTTGTGAATTAGACACTAAGGGTAAATGCTACTCGTATACACTTTGAATGTATGTATGTATGTTTGTATGTTTGTATGTATGTTTGTATGTATGTATGTATGTATGTATGTTTGTATGTATGCCTTAATCTTTGGAAAAGGCGACGGATATTCACATGATTCGTATTATTCGGAAGTCCGACATCTTGGACTACGAATATCGAACAATTGGTCCAAAACTTTAATTCCTTCACCCTCAACTGGGCAGTTTTCTACAAGGAGAGGTTCATTTTTATAGAACCATTTTTTGTAAGTCATTGGATCGGTTGCACTGACTTTGTCTAATGTTTACATTCTGAACTTCCGGTCGCGTCATGGCGTAGCGGTAACACGTAAGATTTTTTTTTCCATTTTCTTTTCCGCCTTCGCGCCATTGGTTCGAGCCTGTCTGCCTACTACCACTTAAAAAAATAAATTGATCAATATCCACCTTCAAATACCCGGGCACGCCAGGCACCTAGGCTAGTTAAGTATAACATCGATTGAATTGTGGCATTCTATGTACATGGAAATCTACATTAAATTTCAAAATGTTGGACGAATAGATTGTCTGGTATAATTGCAACGGAACAAACAAATGAAAAGAAATAGAATTAAAAATCCGAGGAATTCAGTTCAAAGAATGTAACCTTATCTGCTAGAATATACTTACACACACGCACACACGAACACACACACATACACACCCATATATACATATATATATATACATATATATATATATATATATATATGCTATAAAATGTGTTTATATATATGCACATTTCACGCAACACAAAACCTTGGTTTTATTTATTGGAAAGTTTATTACAGAGAAAGATTCGAGCATGAAAAGTAATATGGTTAAGATTAAATCAGACAAGTAAAAAGACTAGTTGTTAAATTTGGAAAAAGTAAAAGAGAAGCTATTTTAATAGAAAACATATTATAAGATATTAACTTAAAATATTGCACCATTTAGAATTTATATATAATGTTAAATTGAATTTTTAAAAATATTCTAAATGCTGCAATATTTAAAGTTATAAATGTATTATATTTTTAGTAGAATATATTTCCTTTTTTTCTTTTCCAGTTTAAACAATTAGTCCTTTTACTTTTCTAAGTAAACCTTAACCATATTGCTTTTTGCACTAACATTTTTCTATGTAATCTATGATTTTCCAGGCTTTTCTTTGAAATAATATTTTCTTTTTGTGTCTTATATAGTATGCATTCTTAAGACTCCATAAAAAAATTATTACACACTTCTTAAATAAGAAAATAAAAACAAATAAAAAGTGTATTAAGTAAATAAACAGAAAGAGTGGATTTAAACGAGATCAGCCCGTACACGACAAAAAGAGAGAAACAGAATTAATAGGCGACGTCGCAAGCGAAAGACTATCAGCCGCAGTGCGGCAAAGAGCATCAGTTTTGGTAAGTATTTCTGTATAATACAAATACGATGGTATGCGAGCGACATCCCCGCTATAATTTATGAAGGTTTTGATCACGAAAAAGTTACTATGGATAGCAACATCCAATCAGAAGGAATCGTCTCTAAAACGTCCACGTTGAAAAAGTTGCTACGTATACTAGCAGCTAATGAGGTGAGGCCGTCTCTCATGTTCCTTACGTATTCTGAAGACTTGTGAACACAAGTGATTTTACTTTAACTTTGGTTTTAATACACGAAAGTTGAAACATGTTATTTCAAAATATAGCTGAGAAGGTGACCTATAAACTGTAACGATTGTTTGGAATTCGACCGCAAAATGATTGAACGATGAAGTTTTAAAGAAGTTCTAAATGAGTAATACAACCACTTAACCACATAATGTGTGCGTGTTTTCATGTATATTTATGCCTGTGTATATGTAAGCCCGTGTACAGATATATACCATCCTGTAGTAGGAGTAATATATATATATATATATATATATATATATATATATATATATATATATAATGTGGGTGCGTGCATATATATATATATATATATATATATATATATACACAAATAGATATGCATTAGTTTTTACAATAGATAAATAATGCTGTACATTTGATATCTCCCTAAATATCGTTCCTCTTGATAATGCACTAGCAGTTTTGCAGAATATTATTTGCTTACTCTGAATCCCACTTAGCCTTAAAACAATTTGAGGAGCCTTTTTATGTTTTGGTTTGCATCGGTACACTGATCTCTCTCAGAGCTGGATATTATTACACCGTTTACAAAATCAACGAAATCTCACAGGAAGAAAGTTATTTTAGTCTGCATTTTGCTATCACGAAATCGCCAACTTTAGAACTGCGACGTTCAAACAGCACGTAGAAGAAACTACAATTATTAAACCTCAAATCTATGAATACAAGTTGGTAGCCCGGCGCTGCCCGGTCGTACAATACGATCAAACATATTTTAAATTATTCAGATTACGTATCTATTATTATAGCATCAAGCATCTATTGATCATAATATATCACCTGAAATAATTTGCCCGGTGGACTAATTCGCAAAGAATAAAAGAATAATAATAATGTCATTCATCAAATTCCGTTTATATATATATATATATATATATATATATATATATATATATATATATATATATATATAATAGAAAAGCTCTTTTAAGATCGGATTTTTCAAGTTTCGATACTTATAGGATGATTTTTTGAACGCAACTGATCGAAGGCAAATTAATTAGCTTTGTGTGAAATTCAAAAAAAATAACCTCAGCCGTTTCGGAACTAATGTGGAAAGAACGCACATAGACATACAAACGCAAAAAGTTTTTTTTTTATATAATAGAAGAGATGTATGCGTTGTAAAACTTTGGATTGCGACATATTAAAATGAAACGGTTAATAAAAATTATAAAACAAGTTTAACCTTTATGTAATATTAGTGGATTATTTTGCTCACTCTACCAGCAGCTTAAATTGTTTTACTTTTCCCATGATGCAAAATTCTATCTACATATATATATATATATATATATATATATATATATATATATATATATATATATATATATATATATATATATACTAGTTGTACCCGGCCACGCGTTGCTGTGGCATAGTTTCTTAAAATGGAACACATTCCTCAAGAAAAATTGCATTTTGTTCGTTTATTTACTTTTATTATTTTTTGCAATTTTTTTTAATCAATAAAAATTGTTATTCCCCCCCCCACAAAAAAGATGATTTTTTTTACAATAAATTGTAAGGTGAAAGTTTGTTTTTTTTCAGGAAAAGTTTTGTTTAAAAGAAATTTGGCAGTAAACGATTCTCTTTGAAAACGGAATTTTTATTATAAAAAGACCAGATGAATGTTTTACATGAACACTATCAGTGAATGTAGAGAAAAGTTTGATTCTTTTTTTCAAGAGAATGTATAAATTATTTTTTAAAGAAATGTTCAGAAAATAAACAGAAAAATACTTCCATCATTAATTATGCAAAAAAATAAATAAAACTTTGATTTAGTGTTTCAACATTATGCTTATAAATTACGATAAAACTTGCTGAGTATGCGCTGTTTTACGGTTGTTGTAAAAATGGAACGGAAACTTAAATTTAACTTCGTTTTAATCTTTGTTAATTTTTTTAACTGTGCCCCCCAAACGAATATAATCAAAACAGTAAGATTCAACAATTGTACTTTATGTATATAAAACACAAAATATTTATTAAAAAAAAAACAAAAAAAAACGTTAATAACGTAAGAGAAATAATTCCATTTTTAAACGAAAAAGTCAGTTTGGTATATCTTTTTGTTATTTTTTACATTGGAAATGTCGACATTTATAGGTTGTCGGGTACGTTTACAACGAATAAAAACTCCAATCTAGTAGATGTATCAGAATTTTTGGTAGGAATTTTTGACACCCCTGTCACGAAACTGCGAATAAAATATGAAAAAAAACTCGTAATTTCTCTTTTAAAAGTGGGTTGTTTATTTTCTTTATGGATTATACTTCGAAAATAAACTATTAAAGTTGTTTTAAAAGTAATAGAAATATTTTTTTTTCATTTTAAACAAAACAGTAATAAATTTTACGAACTCAATATTTTTCAATTTTTAAACTTTAAAAATCTATCAAAATTTTTCTATATTTTTAAATAGAATTATTTTACGATATAAACCGAATATACTATTTTAGACAAACGTTTTTTCTTAATTCACACCCACTCACTTTCAAGTGTCTATTAAAAAGTAAATAATTAATTTACTCACCAAAGTTTTATATATCACAAATTGAAGAAGAAAGGCCAATAAGTAATATATTCAAATTTAAAACAAAAAAGAAGTGTTTTTTTTAGAAATTTACCTGTAAAGTTCGAAGTTTAAAACCTTTTTTTAAACCACATTGTTTGTTTTTTTCTTTTGTTTTATTTTAATGAAATTTTGGTCCTTGCTCCTTTAATTGAAAAAAAAAATAGGGCTTGAGTTACATTTTCGAGGATTTCTAAGTTTGGAAAGACGGGGTGGAATTATTCACTATTTTTCACGAAATTTCTGACACACCTACCAATCTACCCATGTTAAGAACGGTTTTCGGAATAGACACCCCTAACCTTGCCAGAATACCCGAAAAGCTATAAAGGTTGATGTGTCTAATGTGAACGATGAGTTTGAGGTAATGTAAAAATGTACCGAATTTAAAAGGGAACGAAATTCAAATTCCCGTTCCATTTTTACACCAACCGTAAAGCAGAGCATTCTATGCAAATTTTACCTAACTTAATGTATTAATGCTATTTTTTTAAAGCAAAAAAAAATTAGGTTTGGCTATAAATTCCTAAACTCATTTCATCCTAAATAATTTAGGTGACTGAAATAGGAATCTAATTGAATCTTTAATTTTCTGAATAGTATGCGAGAATTCATTTTTCTTCGAGTTATATTGAATTAATTAATATGGACTTTAGGGGCTTTTTTCGTAATGCTACTGTAAAAATTATTTTTTTATTGTTACAAATTATGATACTTTATTTATATAAAAAAAAACAAAAATAAATTCTTGCGTGTTTTATTTACTACTGAAAACCATAACTTTAGTAAAGGTATTTTTGTTTAAACAAAATAAAACATTTTCACTGAGAGCTAAGTAAAATAATTAGTTCATTATATTCTGCGATCATTATTTGATGAATACTGCAATTTTCATTAAAATTAATCCATTTCCTGATTTTTGGTGAATTTGAAAGTAAAGGGAGGAGTCAAAATGTTCATGCACTTTGAGCGTCGGCATTCATTTTATCTGTATCTACCATTTTTCGATGAATATTTGATATGAAAGCGACTATGTGTGGTTAATTTAAATTAAATTTCAATCACGTGGTTACATTATTAATAATCATGTGATAAACCCCATTGAAAATTTACCGATATTGTTAACACATTCTGTTTACATTAAGCCTGTAGTGTTTTTTAGTGATGCAGTTTTGGCAACTGAGATTTAAAAAAAAACCGCGAGATCAGGAGAAAAAAATGTCCAGAAAATCGGTAATTCCCCCCAACCCCCATATTTTAAATTCCTATCATAAAAAATATAAATATAGTATATTCAATATATAAACTGTTCCGTGCTTTCTCACTATATGTTTCTGGAATTATATTGAAGCAGTTAGCTCCCCAGAAGGCTTACATATTTTATCAGCTAGTTTTACCTGTTTTTTCAGAGAGGGTATTTTTTTTTGCAGGAAACAAATCATAAACTCAAACATTTTATAATTAACGTTAAATTGAAATATACTGCATATTAAACATCACAATAATGGTGCAACATATTTCGAAATTAGAAAAATAAAAAATAAAAACTTTGTTTTAGCATGTTAAATGTATTTAGGTTGGAAGATAATTAAATTCCACTGTATTGGTATAAGTTTTTTTTTTTTTTGCTGTTGTTTCTATCGTATTTTTAACTAAACTTCGGAGGTTGGAATGCCCCCCCACCAAAAAATGTACTTGGAAAAATCGATTTTATAGCGAGATTTAAGAATGGTTAGCCGAAAATAAGGTGAAAAACAAAACATTATTGTTACCAAAGGTAATAAATGATTCTTTTTTTTACTTACATGAATGAGTTTATTTTGTGTTTGAAAGTATTTTCAAGCACTTTTCTTTATTTTTAATCTAAAATTGCGGGTGTGTGGGTGCGAAATACTTCCAGATTGTCTAGAATTCCCCGCTAGATTGCAAACGAACCAGATCTAGCAGGAAACCAGCTAAATTGGAACCACTGGTCACGTGATAGGAAGCGGTAATAAATAATTGTCCTTAAGTAAAAAAATGGCCTATCGGTACAAAGAAAACCACCTATTTATTATAGAAAAATTAAGTATAATGTTATAATTAAAAAGAAATATATAAAAACACACATAAATATAGTAAACTTATTATACAAAAACGTGGAAGTCATATGTTCAGTGGTTTTTTAGACTATTAATTGCGAACGAACCAAGAGTTATATTTATATATATATAGATATATATAGTGTATCAAAAAAGTGAGTACACCACTCACATTTCTTCAAATATTGAAACATATCTCTTCATGGAGAAAAAATGGTTTTTTTATAATAAAAAAGTATTTTGCCTGCAACATATACAACAGAGTTAATTCATTTTCCCCTCACAATAGCTAAAAATATGACCATTAAAAGCTAAATCCCTGGAAATAAAAGTGAGTACACCCCTTACGAAAAGTTATTAACTCTCAATGTTTTGTGCAGCCGCCACCATTATCGAAAACTGCCTTTACACTCCTGTTCATGGAGCTTCACATGTAGCCACTAGAATGCTCTTCCACTCTTTAATAACGATATCACGAAGCTGGCGGCCATTTGAGTTTTTGTGAAACTCCACTTTATGCTTGAGGAAGCCCCAAAGATGTTCTATTTGGTTCAAGTCTGGAGACATACTTGGTCTGTCCATCTTTATCCTCAGCCTCTTCAATAAAGCAGTGGTGGTTTTATGGAATGCGTCATAATGCTTTCGGATCATCTCGCATGAATCGAGCATCAGTTTTTTGAGTGGTATAAGAAATTCAATAAAGGCAGGAAAACTGTGAAGGATGATGAAATGTGTGAGAGCAAGTCAAATCACAAAGTTGATTAGCCAAATAAAGTATTTCATGGATAAAAGCCGTCGTCTTTCTATAGATACAAGAAGTACAAAATTTGATGTTAGTGTTTGAAGAGTACACATAATTTTTTGCAAGCAACTGAAGATGCGAAGATTTCCACAAATGCCCCAGTCCATAACTCCATGTTACTTGACAGAGATGACCATCAAGGCAGTTATTTCCCCTTCCTTTACTCTAGATTCTGTTCCCTGCCACTTTTGCTTATTCCCTAGGCTGACATATATGATTAAGGATTAAAGGGTTTATTGACACGTTTACACCATAGGACTACGATGGAACCTTCCAGACGTTGTTGGAACGGTAAAACAAGTGCATTGCGGCCGGAGGAGATTACTTCGAATGATACTAGATTTTTATGTGTGTAATATTAATAAAAGTGGCCATACGAAAATGTCTTGAAACTTATTGAATGCACATCGTAAGTTCAAATTAAAAGTTAGAATTTGCGCCCTGTAAGATTCTGTTCCACATAAAAATCGCACAGGACACAGTGGTATTATTCCAGGCCTTCACTTTGAACGCTAATACTGAATGTGTTCACCTTCCTCCTGTAACTTCCGCCTAAAATGTCACTTGACGTGCGTGTGTCTGTCAGGTCAAAAAACTGGTAATCTGATTGCGGTATGACATTTCTTTTTAGCACTTAACAAAATAATTCTGCCAGAACACATAGGAGAGAGATGAACGCTGGCAAACGCACGCTACTTTAAAAAATATATAAAAGACAGTGAAATGAAAATTTGGAGCCAAGAAAAAAAATTGACAGTTTTCTAATTAGATTAAAAAGATTAACGGATGAAAAAAGGTTTGGCTTGTCAAGCCGTAATTTGAAAAGTTTTTATATGAATTAAATAAAATAAAAATGTTCATATTAATAAAAAATACAATTATTTTTATATTTCTCAAATTATTTTCCTTTGACGTGTGTTTTCTTTCTTCGTATGCATCTTTATTTATGCATTAATTTTTGATTATGAAGTTAATTTTTGTTTCATATATCAAATATTATTTTCGTCTATCTAAAGATTACAAATTCGTCCACGAATTTCT